>NC_086173.1:96344196-96691696 GCF_023053635.1 Elgaria multicarinata webbii
CCACCAATTTGACTGATTTTAAAGGTGGGCCAGCAAGCAGAGCCTCCAATGATGTTTCATCCAAGTGCAGGTGGTCCTTCCAATACCCTAGCCCCAAGACTTTTAGGGGAGTCTTTACCAACTAGGTGCCCCCTCAAGATGTTCTGCACTACAAATCCCATCAGACTTAGCTAGCATGACCAATGATAAGGGGTGATGGGAGTTGTAGTCTAAAACATCTGGAGGGACCCATGTTGGGGCAACCTGAACTAGATCTCACACTGGAATATTATAGTGGGAAAGAACTTGGCCTCTGAAAAGTTTTAAAACGTGATAAAAAGGAGAATAAATCTTTTTTACAAAGTTCATAAAATGGCAAGGGGGTGGGTGGGGCATATGTTGTGTCACGCATTGCTAGTGTTATCACATGCACCCAACCAGTATCTATATGAATTGTGGGCATGACCACATCCCATACCTCAAAAATCCACTAGCTGGATGGGGAAGTGGGAGAGATGGCATTTCCCCCAGTGACAAAAAAATGCAGTTTGAGTGATAGGACAATGAAGTGTCTTGCAGTAGAAACATCTGGATCCTCTGATCCATATCTAACAAGTGTGCATTTATGGCACAAAACAATCGTCTTGATCTGGTGGATCGTCAAGGACTAAAGAGGTGCTTGATTTTTGGACCACACATTCTTACCCAGGTCTTCACCGCAAGACTTCCCATTTCGACCCCCGGCCCCGACCCCCACAGCAGGAAGCAAGTCCCATGAAGAGCCAAGAGGCACTGTCCAGTATATGCAGGCAGGCTGCAGATGGGACTCACCCCTATGCTCTTTGAACAGTGTCCCATTGCTGCTCTCCTCTTCCAATTTTCCACTCCCAACACCCAACAGCCTCACCACCCTCTGCCCTGCCTAGATTAGTAATAATGTCTTGGGATAAAAAGAAAACCCACAGAGTGCAAATCCACCCACAGCTTGAATCTACAATTGATGTCACCCACTCTGCCAACTCCATCAGAAAAGCCAACACGTGCTGCTGCTGCTGCTGCAGCCGGCGAGATGTTGACAGAGCGTCTGCTTCTTTGGAGAGGGGAGGCAGGTGTAGCCCCCACTGCATTGCCCCCCTTGCACACTCCCTCCCCTTTACTTTATGCCCCCTTCTCAACTAAACGAAAAAGGCCCCTTCCATCTCGAGGGTCTATAAGGGAGAGTCATGCACCAAAGGCTTCATTTTGAGGTAACCTGGGAGAGGTTAGAGAGAATAGCAGCACTTTGCACAGACCGCAGAAGCTCTGCCTCCCGGCTCCGGCTTTGTCTAACGACATCCCACGCACTCACACTCTCCGCAGCGATGAGGAAACCACTTCTACTCTGCAGTGGCAGGTTCTTCATCTCCCCCATCCTCCCAGGTTGTGAAGGATCCTCAGCTCCTGCTGTGCCTCGCTCAAGCGAGGCAGCATTCAGCAGGTTAGCATTCTACAGTCACAGAGGTCCCTCTAGGTTTGTTAAGGGTCACATCAGCTTGAAAACAACAAGAGAGCAGATTCAGGGTTCTAGCCTGCCTCACATGGCACTGCTCTTGAGAACAGATGCTGAAAAAAAAGGGTTCCAAATTTCCTGCCCTGAAACCCTTGTATTCGGGGCTCTGTGCATTCTGTGGTTATGCAACCACAGATAATTCAGAGATGACTTCCTGCGAGAACTGAAAGCACGAGGAGATAAGGCAGCGGAAGCCATGAAAGCTCAACCTGCTTTCATACCATTTTTAAGCATGTACGATAAACACACCTTTTAACAATTGTCACAGAACTGGGGCCAATTCCAGCAAAGTAACCATTCTCCTACCGAGTCTTAAGTTGCTACTTGCCTATTTTCACCTGCGTAGTATGGGAACTGATCTACGTCTAGGCTGGGATTTTCAAAATCCAGGGAAAGCGCAGAGTAGTAAAGGAAGTCTTTCCCCTTAAATGGCATTGTATCTTATTTGGTTAGCCTTTATGGTTTTATACTATTTTATTCCTTTAGTACTTGTGATCTTGCCTGGAGAACATTTGTTATTAAAGATACAATAAATAAAATAATATATTTCTGTCCAGCCCTCCTTTAATGCCACTTGACCCACAAGTACATATTGCTCAGTCCTGCTGCTCAAGAGCTTGGGGTAGGAGAGAGAATGGGTTAGTTAAGGCAGTGTCCCCCCCACCCCCATCTGCCACTTCCACTGAGACTTTACTCACCCAGGAGTGGGAGGGGCATGGCGTTTGGGAGAATGTGCTCATTTTTTTTAAAGGGTTGCTTCTCCTGATCCAGCTCTAATTATTTCAATGAGACTTGCTAAAGAGAACTTGGCAGTGCATTATGCACCATATTAATTAGAGGAAAGGAGGGTGTGCCATTTGGGTTTTCTGCCTCAGGCATCCAAATGTCTCGGGCCAACTCCAGTCATCCAAGATACCAAATCTCATTTCCTCATAGTTCAAAGATATATTTCAACAGGCAGTAAGACAATGTAGCTAGATAATTATGCACCTTCTCTGTTGGAGATGGACTCCAGTGATTAATAAGCCAACAGGGGTTACTCTGAAAGTTAAGAGACCATTTACCGGCCAATAACAGCTCTTGCAACGTATGGAAACCCTCTTATTGCAAAAGTCCTTTGATGTAGTGGAGATATTATACTTCAAAGAAAGGAAAGGAGCTGAGACAGTGTGCTTGAAATAGACAACAGAAACCAAAAACCATCAGATTGAATCCATTATTGAAGCTAGTCAATTAATACAGGAATACCTTTGCAGTACAAATTGCAATTCAAATTTTAACAATGCCATCCTCATAAAGCTCCTTCCATCATAGTTCCCAAGGTACCAATCCATCTGCTGCCCTACAATGCTTTCCACTAAAATTCTGTCATCACATTTCTTGGCTATGTTATCCTTGCCATGAAATGTAGCACCATGGTTACTTTGCTGGAGCATGCACTACTGTCTGTTTACAGACAAATAATGTGCTCCAGTATGAGCAAGTAGCCATGGCATATTCTTGTGTATGTACCAGGGCCGGCCCTACCATTAGGCAGAGTGTGGCAATCACACAGGTGGCCGATGCTGGGAGGAAGCAGCAACGTGTTGCAGGAGATGTGTGTTCTATGTGTGTTCATTTCTTGAATCTTGTTGGTTAATATTATGCAGATTCGCATGCTCATTTTCAGCCACGGTGGCTTAAATAAATAAGCCACCATGGTTTTCCGCACGTACTGGGCGGTTGTGGGTCCCCATTCTGTAACCCAACCCCTGCTTGTAGGTTGTTGTGGCATCCATACCCAGTGAGGGTGGGTTGTTGGTGTGGTTAACAAACCCCCCAGAACCCATGGGCTGTTTTAGGGTTGTGAATGGTTTGTGTAGACAACACAACAACCTACAAGTGGGGGTTGGGTCATAGAATAGAGCACATGCCGCAAACCATGGTGGTTTATTTAAGACACTAGCTGAAAAGGATTGTGTAAACCAGGTCATTGTTATCAAAAGCACTCTTAACCCCAGAAACTGGGGCAGAGAAACCATCCTTCCACCCCCACTGCTTGTTCCCCTTTCTCTTTCTAGGCTTCCTTTCTGTCCTCCCTGCTAGCCAGTCCTTGCTCCCATCCTCTCCCTCCCTCTGACCCCTATCTCTAAACCTGTCTCCTTCTTCCTTTGCCCCATTTTCCAACACTTACTCCTCCCACCACCCACACAACATTTCGAACCTCCCTGCCAACAACAAAGTCATGCACTACTTTAGTTTATGTTGAATTTGATTTACGGAGGTAATGATGACTGAGGAATGGAGTAATTAATTGCAGGGGGATTGATTACATTTCAGAGCAGGATCTGGCTGGAAACTGAATTGGGAGGTGTTTGGTACTCTGTCAAAATTTTGAAACTCCATTTTGGTGCAAATATTGCCTTTTTTAATGGAGGTGTGTGCAAAAGGGCTCATTAAAAAAACCCTGCCAGTTGCTCTTTTTGTGTGTGTTTCTTCACAGCCATTGCAAATTAATTGTAATTGAAGAGGAACTTCTTATTTAGGATGATCAAGGTATGGGGTGCAAAGTAACTGAATTATTTATTTTATTTGGGGTGATTTGGATTGGAAATTAATTGGCTGGGTTTGCCTTCTGTGAAATTTAAAGAAATCCTAGTAATTAATTCCACTCTTCAGTTCATTCCATTCTGCTTCTGCATCAGTTTGCACTTTTCTCCTTATATGTGAATTTTTATGCACAACCTTGCCTAATATAAGCATTTTTACAAGTAGTTTTCCTTAATATTATGCTTTTTTGGACATTATAAAAAGTGTGTTTTTGTGGGCACTTTCACCCAATATACATATTTTTGTACAGTGTTTTTTCCAAGGAACTACACTGCAACATTCTGAAAAGTACAAATACCAAAGGATAACTGCATTCCAGTCCATGTATTTATTCAAGAAATGCAAATTTGGCATGCTCTTATATATGTAAATGCAAATCAAACAAAAATTTTCCTCATTCCTACTTACGACCAGCCTGAGAGCTCCAAAGCCCTGTTTACTGATTCTTGTGTCTATTGGTGAACTAAAAGCACATATGGTAAATTCTTACAATGTTATTTTCAAATGTATACAGCCAAGGTGTGACACAGACATGGAGCATGTGAAGAGCTCTTCTGCTACTCTGGGAAAGCCATCACCTGTAACTTTGCTTGAGTCAGCGTGACCGACATGGCCCAAAAATGGGGCAGAGAAAGTTTGGAGCTCTTGGAGGAAATTGCACCAAGCACTGCAGTTTGGAATCAAGGCCTCTGTAGTAGTATGCAGGCAAGAGGGTCGTAAAGCAAACACACACTTATCTCTCATTAGAAAAACCTGAGTAGCATTCATTCTCATGTTACAAATGCTGAAGTGTAAATTTATCCCAAATTCCTTCTCTCCTTGTAGTCTAACTACACCAGTTGACAAAGCACGACCATCCTGCTCATTTTAAAACTGCCCATATGTGATGGCTTTTTTCTGGCTACATCGGTCATTTCCCCCCCCCCCCCCCAGCTGTTGAAACAAAGAGTGAAAGCATTGTCCTAATGCCCAGCACAGTGAGCAAAGGAAGTGTGCTCCGGGTTCTGTGACAGACTGCCACAGAGGGATTTGCAGGACTAGATAAATAGCTGTTCTATTTGTAGGGGTCCCTCTGTTTTACTGGGTGAGGGGAGAACTAGATGTGTGAGGTCTGTGGCTGCTGTTAAAAATAGGGTGACCATATGGAAAGGAGGACAGGGCTCCTGTTACCTTTAACAGTTGAATGGAAAAGGGAATTTCAGCAGGTGTCACTTGTATGCATGCAGCACCTGGTGAAATTCCCTCTTCATCACAACTGTTAAAGCTGCAGGAGCTATACTAGAGTGACTAGATACAAAGGAGGACAGGGCTGCTGCAGCTTTAACTGTAGTGATGAAGAGGGGATTTCACCAGGTGCTGCATGCATACAAGTGACAACTGCTGAAATTCCCTTTTCAACTAAGATAACAGGAGCCCTGTCCTCCTTTTCATATGGTCACCCTAGTTAAAAATTAATGGAAGATAAGGCTATTAATGGCTACGAGTTGTGATGGCTATATGCTGCTTCCAGTATAGGAGGCAGTATGCCTCAGAATATCCCTTGCAGGGAGAACACAAGTGGGAGGGTCCTGTTGCATTCAGGACATATATATATATATATATATATATATATATATATATATATTTCCATACTGCCCCATAGCCAAAGTTCTCTGAGCAGTTTACATAAGATTAAAACAATTTAAAATTATATACAAAATTTAAAACAATTAAAAAAAACAGTATACACCAGAACATACTTCTAAAAGGCGGGCCTCATCAGGGAGCCTCATTCGGAGTAGGCACCTGGAGGAGGACCTTAGATGTTGAGCATAGTGTACGGGTAGGTTCATGTCAAGAAAGGGGTTCCGCCAGGTATTGTGGTCCCAAGCCATGTAAGGCTTCTCGTCTGTATCTGGCTGGCCATGGTAGGAACAGGATGGTGGACTTGATGGACTTTTGGTCTCATCCAGCATGGCCTCTTCTTATGTTTATGTCTCCTTCTCCCTTGCTAATGTGTGATGAAAGAGAATGCCTGATGTGACTTGCGCATGCTCCAGGTTCTCCTGGACCCACTCCAGCCAACGGAGTCAGACAGAGAGAGTGTATGGCATACAGGACTGAGAGGTACAGAAGCCTAAGACTATAGTTCAGCAGACCTTTTCATCTTTACTCCAGCCCTGCATTGCCATAAGTGATTGTCTCTCAACAGTGAGCATAGAAACAACTATTTGCAATGCAGTATTGGAGCTGATATAGGCGCTCAAGTGCCTTGCTGTGGTGCACTCTGCCTTTCTCCCTTGACTTTTGCTGAACAGAGTCCTACTGGAATCCTCCCTAATTGCTGTTTATTGCTGGATCCTCTTTTCCTTCCCTTCTGAGCCTGAACATGCTCTCCCAGAGCCCAAGGCAAAAATGGCAGGGATTCCAATTAGTGGATGCAAACTCTGCGGGAAACCTGAGCAGTCCGTCCCCACATTTATCCAGTGTGAGCAATACTGGGAGGGCACCATATGATTGAGAGGCACCTCAGCCATCCCAGAACACATGCTAATCCAGCCTTGTGCAGCCTGGGTTGGACTACAACTCCCACAATCCTCAGCCAGAGAACAGTGGACATTGTAACCTAACCCATTCGGTGAGCACCACGTTGGGGGAGGCTGTGCTAATCTAAGAACGTGACTTTTTGATTTTCCAGCCAGCTGATTCTGCCCACTCTTGCTTGCTTAGAGTAGGGAGAGCAGAGGAAAGATACAAGCCGAGGGAAGAGGGCCCACTACCCTTAGTACATAAAGTAAACACATTAGCTGCTGCATCCTGACATTTGAAAGAGGCTAGGGCCGGGCGGATGCCCTATAATTTATCTGATGCTGATGCCACCTGTGCTTTGTGCTGTGACTCACACATGAATCACTCTACAGTTGCTAATTCACACCACCAACATCACTGCTCCTTTCTGCTGGGTGGGTGGAAGGGAAGGGGCCAGGGTGCATAGGAAGAGGGCTAACCAGGGTGCCCTTTCCTTGGGGAACGGGAGCCAAAGGATGCCTCCAGTCTTTGCAGCTCTTATGAAACGCTACGATGACGACACCATGGCAGTTCATCACCTGCCTTCGCCTGGTATTACTACTGTGCCCAGGAGCCATGCTGCCCTTCAGTAATCTGGGGAAATGGCAACACAAGGGAGATCTTGAAGAAGGCCAAAGCCAGTTATGGGTTAAAAGGTGCGTTGCTTCATTGGATTCTGTCATGCAAATGCAAAAACTGCATCAGCTAGGAGGTTTGTTCACATTACAACTCTCTCTCCTAAGCTTTCTTTTCCACATGAACAATGTTCAGAGAATAATAATCCGTAACTCCCCTCCGGCACTCATTTCACAGCCCAACCATGTGTACTGTTAAGTGGCTTTTGTTTTCTGATTTGCATTTTTAATCTTTGCTGACTAGTGGATGCACAGGTTACAGATCTGATGTGCTGAACAACAATTCCCATGATCCCCATCCAGCACAGACATGGGAGTTGTAGTCCAAAGACATCCGGTGGGGGGCACCATATTGGAGAATACAGTGGCAGGGTCCCCTGTAAACAACAGAACATATGCATTTCACCCTCAGAGACCTGAATTGCGTTCTTGATGCATGAACAGCCGAGATGCATGGACTCCTCCTTTGCCCACGAAGCCAGGGGCGTTGGATTCGCAGGATTCTCCGGTTTCTGGTAAGTGGCCCTTTCCCAGTGTTCTGTGACAGCATTTTAAAGATTTGAAAAGTATGGTCCTATTTCATTTCTCTAAGGTTTCCCTATCTTTTCTGTAGCTCACTTTCCCTCTGGCTTTACTCATGACATGTTATTAATCCGAAACCCTTTACTACTGTTATTGCTCTCGCTGGAATTCTTTCCAATTTGTTAAGATGTGTAAAAGTATGGTGACAATAACTGGATACCACCCCAGAGACTTAACCAGTCCTGAATAGCAGGGCCAGTTCTACTATTAAGCAGAGTGAAGTGGTAATTCTTAAAGTGTTCTGGGCACGATAAAAGAGCAGCAGATCGCCAGTTATTCAATTACTAGATGTTTACTGCTGGGTGTGGATGCATAAGGAAGTTGGATTTTCTGTCGCAGCAGGCCTGGCACCAGCTCCACTGTCACGGACAGGCAGCTGCCAGGATGGCCACATTTTCCCACAGAGTGTTCCAGGGGTGCTGCCTTGCCTGGGCTCCTGCCACCATCCACCCAGCGTTGCCATCTCCCAGCAAGCCCTCCTGCTGCCATCTGGGGGCCCCAGTGGCACATATGTTGTCCCTGGCAGCACTGCATCCACCCCGTCCCTCTGGCTGGGCTTACCTAGTGGTAGTGTAATGGCAGGCCAGGAGCCAAGCAGTCACTCAGCTTCCAGCCCATTATGGCACTGCCATAGCCAGGGAGGCCAGCCTGCCCAGGAGAGGGTGGTAGCTGTAGGTAAGGTGGCCAAATATGAATTGTCAAAAAAAGAGGACACACATCACCAAATAAGACAAAAAAGAGAGAGAGATTTGCGTAAAATTTGCATATGCTAATTTATATGTATAAATGCAAACTTTAAAATATTTACTATAATTTAAATAGAAATACAGCCCATCTTACCATAATGTGGACAACAATTACCAGGTGGCCTGTGTGCCTGTGTCTTTGGTCTGCTGTCCAGGTGCTTCCTGTTGATGGGCAACAGTTCTGATGGTTCTTTAATAAATCAGAATTGGACAGGACAGTTCTTTAAATAGAGGATGAGAGGCAGTATATTCACCAGTTGCTGGGGAACATGGGCAGGAGGATGCTGTTGCATTCATGTCCTGCTTGTGGGTTCCTGGTCGTCAGCTGGTTGGCCACTGTATGAACAAATGCTAGACTAGATGGACCCTTGGTCTGATCCAGCAGGGCTCTTTTGATGCTCTTTGGGTGGTCCTCTGCAAAAAGAGGACACATGGCCGTCCTAGCTATAGAAACATTGCTAGGTGGTCCAAGTAGTACAGGGTGCTGGCAGCAATATTGGGGGGGGGGCAAGTGGGGCATTGTTGGAACTTATGCTTCAGGCACAGGACACTTGCCTGAAGCATTGTCTCTTTTGTTGTTCAGGCATTTGCCTGAGCATGTGAGGGCTTAATGTGTGCATTGGGATGGGACTATGTATGCTGGCTGCTCCCACCACATCTCTGGGCCTGCCCCGCTCAGTTGTTGAACTGAACGGAAGGTCTGAAAGGAAGTTCTAGTCATGTTTGCTTAAATGCCAATATAACACCTGACCAGAGCTTAACGCCAACCAGTGATGGGGTGAACTTCTCTGGGCAGTCTTGGGACTCAGTTCAGAAACCTGAACTAATTCCCCCTTTAGCTTGGGGGAGCTGAATATTTTCTTTCAGAGAATTTCTGTTTAGAGTCCCACAAGTGGCATTCTTCACCTCAGGAATGCTCCTCTTCCTGGAGGAAGTAGGCAGGGTCCACATTACGAAATGCCTCTTTGCGGGGATGGACCGCTCTCTTCCCCAGGCTGGGCTATCCCAGTTTGTACCTAGAACACAAATGAAATCAGATGGCTTGTGCCGAATGACCTTTAATGCCAACTAGAACGTCAAACAAACTGTAAGCTTAGAGGAAATCAGATAAACACAGTTTCCACAAGAGTCCGGACTGGAGGATCTTCCAGGGGAGGCCTGACTACTAGACCCACATGTGTAGTGAAGCAGACACCTTTAATTATAGCTGCTGATCCTGGAAGCAAAAGAGGTGGGAAGAAGGCCCTCCACAATACTCAGAGAACAGAAATGTATGGTAAGAGAAATTTTCTGTTTCCTCTTGAGGCTCACAGAAGGCATTGTCTAGGGTGGGTTTGTCAGGAACAGCATAACACAGTGGAGGCTGGTGGTTCCAATGTCAGTGGGGGCAGTGAATCTGCTCCGGGTTTCAGTCAAAACCAGCCAGAACTCTAGAGGAGCTATCGGATAGCTCCTTTAGAGTTCTGGCTGGTTTTGACTGAAACCCGGAGCAGATTCACTGCCCCACTGACATTGGAGCCACCAACTTCTACTGATGTGGCACTAAGTCTTCACTCTCTGCAGGATCTTTCTCGCAAAAGCTGCCAAGGCTTAGGAGAGTTTGCCTATCTTACAATGTTTTAAAAGGTGTTGTACAGAAATTTCCCCAGAAGGCGGCCAACCCTAAGGAGGGAGACCTGCAGTACCCTCTGGTAGGTGCTTGCTAGGATCTGATATATGCCTGCACTATGCACTCCTTCAATCAATTGAGCCCTGTCTAAGTAGATAATGGAGGACCCTGTGTACATTTAGCTTGTGCCAACTCTGTTCCTCAGGTTGTGATGGATTTAGGCAGATAGATTTCTTCTGAGGAAAATGGAATTAATCTTGGGCACAAATGATGGGTTGAATCTAAAGATCACTTTGTATGAGAAATACATTGTTGGGTGCCAAAAGATAAAGCCCAGGACTCACCAGGCCACAATAGTCACAAGGAGGATGCAAGAAGCAATGGGAAAGCAGGTTTAGAAATGGAAGACAGTGTCATCTGGATCCCCCATAAAAGTCCATGAATGAGGCAGGGCGATTGTACAATAAAAGCCTCATCTGGAAGCAGCCCAGGTCTTTTTGTAGCTCAGTTTGCCATGTCGAGAATTTTGTGTTAGAATTCCTGATCTATAGTAAATATAGATTTGTATATATAGTGTGTAGCTTAATGGGGTGCAGTAGGTAATTCACTCCTCTGCCCCCCTCCTGATTTGCACCTGAGACTCTGATGAATGGACATCAAGGTTAGTGTAAAAACAAAGTAGATCCCACAAGGTTTCAGTCTGTCCACTTCTGGCCTAAAACAGTATACAACAGCAGGTTTGTGTTCATAAATCACCGTTTTGACCATGTACTACCTTGCAAGCCAATTTGAGCACATTGTTGCCTATACTGAAGTGGATACAATGCTTGGTTCGTTGTGAGTATGTTTTCCTGTGTAATATAAGTTATACCTCTTGTTTTTACTATTTTTTTATTTTTTTTAATTATTTTTATATGAATTGTTGTACATCTTGATGTCTTGTTACAATGTATTCCAAAGATTTTGAAATATTTTGTTTGAGCATATATGATTTCATAATTCCTTACTTTTGTAAATACTATATTATTTCTTTTAGATTGCCTTGAAGGACTTTGTCTGAAACACGTCGGCAAGTCACCAATAAATAACTTATAATATATCTCCATTTCCACCCCTTGCCTTTGGCTTTTCCTCATGTGTTACTTGGGGTTTCCTTTCCTTTTGCTGGCTTTCATTGTGAGTGCCACTAGAAATTATATATTGTTGAAGTCCAGCACAGCTGGACTCCTTCACAGATTGTTTTCAAGTGACTCTTAGGGACGGGAAATAAAGATCTGAATGAATTCATTCTGGTTCACAACAGGATGACACCAGGATGGAACTGATAAGATCACTCAGTAGGAGGAGCTTGTTTATCTGATAGTGGTTTGGGGCATAACAAGTGGCACAGACAACTCCTTGTACCAAGGTACTATCATTCTCCAACCCCAGACAAGGATTTCTCCTAAAATCTTTGATTCCAGCAGTGGGTGTGCTGAAAAAGTATGAAAAGTGATGAAAGTTGATGAAAGCAAGGATTTAGAGCTTCTCCACACAAGTGATTTATTGTACGGTTGTGATTGGTCACTCACGGACATTTCTAGATCCTTTTCATGACATAGTCAACCCCTGATGCATCTTCTGACATTTTCAAGTGGGAATCTGCCATTTTATAAAACCCCAAAATGCAGCAATAAATTAAAATCACACTGTAAAGCAACGCCATCTGCTGGAGTTATAATTGAAATATATGGGAAGGAACCAGCAAAAAAAGAGTATTGTTCTAATCATGAAGCCCATGAAAATTCTGGAAGTCAAAGCCATGGTAAGGCTGGAGGATTTTTGCTAAATGTGGAAAAGCTTATAGAGTCAGGAAGGAGTATTCCCCAGAGCACCTTAAGGCTCAGTCTACATTACAGAGTTAAAACACTTTAGGGCTTCCTCCAGAGAATCCTGGGAGCTGTAGTTCCAGGAAGTGCTGAGAAAGAATTCTTCTAGAGATCCTCAGGCCCAGGTTCTTTGCGGAAAGGAAACGACCATTTGCTGTTTTAGTCTGTAGTATACAATGAATCCTGGTTTTAAAATTGATTTCTCCTGTAATGCCTGATATCAGTCATAACAATCTAATTATATTTAAGTATGAACAATTACTGTTATTTCAACGTCAATGTCGGTTCTGCAGCGACAAACAACGAGGAAAGAATCCAAAGTTTGTGGTCGAAGAGATCAGAAGTTCAGAAAAAGAAACTTGATAGTCCACTGGAGGAGGTAAAGATAATAACAGAAAACCAGCCAGCTGATAAGGTTCATCTTGAAAACTCGCCTCAAAGACAAAGCCACAAACAAAGAATAATCAGAAATAGATGCGCAACTCTCAGAGGACGCTGCTGCTGCTCAGAACGCTGGAAACCAGAAGAAGCCCCACCCAGGCTCCACCTCCAATTACTGCTATTTATTTTGTGTTTCATGGACACTGCAGGCACAGCTGATATGAGACTTCTTTCTTAAATGATTACAACCCAATGTTGGACGAGTGTTAGCGGGGAAAGGATGGCAAATATCAATATTATTTGGTATTTGCATTAGGGTTATGAGAAACTAAGGGTGCTTTCAGACTAGGCTTTCATTGCGCCATCATCCTGACTCATTCCCGGAATATTACAGGGGTGGTGGTGGTCCAGATGACATCTCGTTCCAGTTGTTACCCTTCCTGCATTTTTCCTTTGCTTCTTCTGCCTTTTCCTTGACTGCAGAAAATCTGTTAAGCAGAAAAAGACAGAACAGCTATACAATGTCTTAACAGTAGTACCCTAAGTTCCCAAATTTCTTACTATACATTGAGGGTGGGGTGGGATCTTTCTCCAGATGCCTTCCTTATTGGAAGACAGGCTGCCTTTGTTCTGAGCAGAGCCCTCTTTGCAGTGGCATTTTCTCTCCTTGTGAAGCCTGTATAGGCTAGCTCCCTTCTTCTTTTAAGATAATAAGCCAAAGTGTTTATTTTTCACAGTCACTTGGATTGCAGCATGCTGTTTCCTTGTCCTGCTGGTGTGTGTGTGTGTGTGTGCGTGCGCGCCTGCGTGTATGTTTTATTAAAGGTTTTTATAATGTATTGGTATTGTACTGGCCCCATTCAGAAGACACCTTAAACCATGGCTTTAACCACAGTGGTTACGCCAGAAAGCTGGGCTTTGTTCAGAAGACACCTTAAACCACAGCCACAGCTCTAACCATGATGAACAAAGCAAAAAGCCTTATTCACCGTGGTTAAGGCCATGGTTTAAGGTGTCTTCTGGACATGGCCTGGCTTTCTCGCTTAACCACCATGGATAAAGCCATTGTTTAAGGTGTCTTCTGAATGGGCCCAAAGTTTTGTAAGCTGCCTTGAGGGCTCTCTGGGTGGAAAGGTGGGATAAAAATGGAAACAACATCATTGTCATCATTGTGATCTCAGAACCCTGCAAGTTAGGAGGATTAGTGTGAAGCTTGGAAGATAAATGTTTTCTCTGTATGGGGAAGGAAATGAATTGGCCCTGGGATGTAGCAAGGAAAGAAAGGGGGATCGAAAGCCGGCCTACCACAGACCACAGTGCACTTGGCAGAAAGCTGGTGATTGCCTCCAAGGACATGCTGGGCTTGAGTGAATCGTGAGCCCTGAGAAGCACCAACGTCTCCTGCCTGAGTGTTCTGTTACACTGTCTTCCACAACCAGCCCCTTTCGCCACCCACGCTCCCCCTTCTATCCAGATCATGTGGTGGCTCTTTACGAAGAGGGGAGGGGGGAGGGACAATGCTTCCAGTGCTTGCTGAATCTGCCTCAACCAATGGGCATCCATGGTGCACCTGGTTGCTAGGCAACACAGGGGATGCAGAAAGAGAAAATGCTGCTTCCAGTAAACAGCGAGGTGGGGGCGGGGGAGGGAGAGACCTAAAAATAGGGAAGGAATAAAAATAAAGTTTATTAAAGTACCAGAATAGTGGGGCCCCCATGGGGCAAGATGGGCTTGGGAGATAAAGAACCCTAGTTTGCAGACAACAGGTGCATGTAGGGATGTGATAGCTTTTTCAATCTTTCATGCAACACGCAGCCCAACAGCTTTCACAGGACTGGATCTTACACTTCCTCCTCCATCCAGTGTACTGTGACTTTTAGCACAGCATTGTGAGTGTATGTGTATAAGCATGTGCATCTTACCACATTTATTTATTTATTTATTACATTTTTATACCGCCCAATAGCTGAAGCTCTCTGGGAGGTTCACATACACGCATATGTGTATGCGTAGACAGTTCTAACTGGATGTGTGTTGGCACATTGTACTCTTTAGATTTACATTCCACTTCATCCTTGGGGCCGAGGGTGGTTTATACTAGCACGGAACAATAAGAGTTACAGTCTTGAAGGTTTGCAATCAATCTCTGTCAAAGACATTTGCTTGACTCTCAAACAAGAGTTAGCTTTCCCCTTCTTATCCACCTGTCATTGTCATCACTATCCAAAACCTCCCAAGCATCCTCCTCACCTCTGACACATTATATCAAAATAGATTATCCATACCACCACAACAAATCTGTTCCCAGTTTAGGCTTTACCCAGGAAATTCCCACTCCAATCCCAGTTATCATAGTCCTTACCTTGACCATCCCTCACCTCCTAGCAGATATTTCCTGTCTCCTAACCCAAGCTCTCCTGGTTACCTGTGATAAGCATCCTCTAGAATCCTAGAGTTGGAAAGACCCTTGGAGGTCATCTAGTCCACACTAGATGCAACTACAGCATCTCTGACAGGTGGCTGTCCAGCTTCTGCTTCCATATTTCAGGTAGAGGAGAGGCCACCACCTCCTTGGGCAGTCTGTTCCACTGGCCAGTTCCTGCAAAAGTCAAAGACAAGCGTGGATCAACAATTGCTACTCTGCTATTGTAAGTAAACCATATTAAACCATAGACAAAATGGATATTGTCGGTTTTTGTTTGTATTTTAGGCTTTTTATGGTTTACATTTTGTATATTTCTTTTTAATGTTTACTGTTTTTAACTTTTGTAAACCGCCCAGAGAGCTTCAGCTATGGGGCAGTATATAAATGTAATAAATAAATAAATAATACACTTCAGCAGCAACAGCTAAAAGACATACTGTACCTTGATCCACCATCTGTTTGTCAATCTTCCTGTTGTTTTCAGCAGTATGGGGGAAAGCAAGGAAGAAAAGGAAGTAAGGGCCCTGCTACTTTACTATTCTTCCCCCAACTTGTTCACCACAGATGTGGTGGAGGAGGTTTCCCCATCCTGCTGCATCTCCTTCCTGCTCAACTCTGATCCTTAGAGAGGGAATGGAGATACATCAGCAGCCTCCCTCCTGCAGCTGCTTATGAAGCTGGCAAGGTAAGCTGTGAAGGCCTGCTTACATTCCACATCTTCCCATGAAACATCGGGTTCTTGTAGGGAGGCTGACTGCTCCTTCACCACCATGATAATGGTGCTGTGGCCAGCTGCAACAATAACCAAGATGCCTCTGTCAGTGCAGCCTGATATGGACCACCTCAAAGCTTCACACCTCTGGCGACTGTCCAAGGGGCCTCCTTCAGCAGCAGCAGCAGACCATCTTACATCAGGGGTTTGGAGTGCACCTTCGTGGCCTTGTGATGGGCTGGAATCCAGACACATCCCCTCCAGTCTTGTAGCCTCAGGGTCAGAGGCCTGATCTTTGTAGTGGCTGTAATGATGATCCAAACGAACATCTGCGGTGATACTAAATGTCAAAGCTGAAAGGCAAAAAGGAGATGCACCAACATTAGAGAAAGGGTTGTGTGACATTATCCAATACATCCACTGGAGGGCAAGACTGGTCACCAGTGTAAAAGATTATCAGTAAAATAATACCAATCTGAGGGTGACAGCTTTCCTCTCTACTGGAATATAATGCTCTGCTGATTGGAGATGCCAAGTTATGTATAGCTTAAGATGTTCCTGCTTTGCCTGTTTCTGCCCCAAATCCTATCATGGAGCCATCCTTCTCCCCCCGCCCCCAAATCTGTTGAAAATACAGGTTCTGCAAAATAGGAGGACCATATGGATTTGTTGGATGTTGTCTTCATAAGACTGGTTGCATCAGAGCTGGTTGAACTGGGTATTTGTTTGTTCCCCCGTCCCTTGCAAAAATAAAATAAAAGAAGGCTGTTGAAAATCTAGGGGCAGATCTACACCAAGCAGGATATAACACCTTGAAAACATTTTTGAAAACGGTATATGAAATGTGTCCTGGGCCCAAACAGTTGTTAAAACCATTATAACCCATTATAAAGAAGTAGTGTAGATCCTGCCCTGGTTCTGCAAAATAGGAGGACCATATGGATTAGTTGGACGTTGTCTTCACAAGATTGGTTGCATCAGAGCTGGTTGAACTGGGTTTTTGTTTGTTTCTGTTTTGTTTTTGCAGTAGGATTGCACAGAAAGCAAAATTAGGAACAAATAGATTGTGATGGCCCTCCAGTCAAGCAAGTGCTTCTTGATCTGCAGCTGTGATACGGTCTGTAATCTTGTTAAATGGTACATGGATTCATTCATCGCCTGTTGAGTGTCCAAAGTACTTTAATTGCTCAAAGCCTACCTTGCTCTTACAAGGGTTAGTTTGTTTCTTCTAACTGACTGAAGATAATGATGTCATTAAGGTAGGAAAGGTAGGAAAGGGGAAAATCCCAATGCGCTCCAGCACAGCATGCTGTCTTTTAAGTGTTGAAAAGGTAGTTGCTGCACTATGAGTCCAAAAGGCATATTGAGAAAATGGGAATAGGGCCTGACGGGTGGAAAACTCCATTTTCTCTCATTCCTGTAGTCACAAGGGGAACTGCTGATTTATTTTTGTCAAGTTTGCACATCTCTATGTGGCATCAGGTAGGCATTAAAATTCACTATTTTATTTACTTCCTGAAAATAGATATAAAAACTGCGGCCATTGGGCTTTGGCACCAACTTTGATTGGTGTTGATAGTCACTTTGAGAGAGTTCAATGATACCTAATCACAGCATGCCTTGAACTTCCCAGGCCAGACCTATGGGGCAGGGCATGTTGTGGAGAAGCAGCTGTCATGCTGACTGTACTGCTCAGCCTGAGGATGTATTTCTATAGTGTGATACACCAAGATCAAATGGCCAAGGGTCTGGGAAAGCCATGAGTTCCTCTTTCTGGGTTCCTGTCAGGTCATCCCTAAACCTGGAAATGGATTTCCACTGGCAAGATGTGGACCTCAGGGAGGCTCCCAGGTTAGTAGTCCACAGGGGTGTGATGTCACTTGGGATTCCAGAATCCTTCCCTTGTTTGCCAGGTCTTAAGATAGTTGACACGTAGATGTCTGGTTTTAGCCAATCCACAGTCCACACCCCAGCCTATCGCAAGAACCCCTTCCTCAATGTGCCTCTCTCAATTCCCATGTTTATACTTTAATTTCTGATCCTTTTTTTTCGTTCATAATTAACTAGCAATCACTACCTGAGCACAAATGAGGTTTCCTTGGAGCTGCCAAACACAAAAACTATGGGAAATGACTCCCTAGAGAATTACAATTGGTCCCCACTATTTTGGCCTTTTAGAAAGGCTGTAAAGATGCATCTTTCCAATTTAGCCTTTTAAAATGTATAGTTCTAATGGTTTAATATTTTTACTGTTTTTAATCATCTTGTTTATAACGTTTTAAAACAAGTGTTTAAAACTGTTGCACACCACCTTGATGAATTTTTTTGGCAGATAAGACAGTAAATAAAAGTAAGAAAATAAATAAAAAAATGCCTTGGGAGCAAGTCTTGGTTGGCTTCCTCCAAAACAGGAGGTGATGGCCACACAAAAGTTCAGATGTCTGCGAGGTCCCATCTTCTGCAAAAAGGGGGTGGGGTTCAGGTACACGTCCCATTGAAAGGGAGAGTCTTCTGACTATTTCTGGTTAATTGTCTTCAGTAGCTGATTCAATCTTCCATCTGGGGGTGGTATGGATGTATACAGCTGCTTAATCTGCAGCACCTGGCATAGTTGTTTCATGATGGATGAAGTAAAAAGAGTGCCTTGATCTGTTAAGATCTCCTAGGAAAGTCCTACTCATAAAAACAATGGCATTAGGGCCTGGGCCACCCTGATATGTGCATGTTCTTTAGAGGCATGGCCTAAGGGCATCATTTGGCATAGTCACTACTAATGGAAATGTATCTGTAACCCAGGTGATCATGGTGAGGGCTCCTGTAAAGTCCATAGTAATCTGTTCAATGGTGTCTCAGTTATGGGCATGGGGGTCAGAAGTTTCTGGAGCTGTCCTCATAAAAATGCCTTCTAGCAGACCTGGGCAAGATTTACAATTGAAGACCAAAAGAAATGATCAAGAATCCATGCTACATATTATTATGTCCTTCAGCAGGGGTGGTACGAAGAGACAGGCTGCTAACACCTTTGCTGTTTAGGATACTAGCGCTGGCCACCTCCTCCAGGCCCTTAAAACATCATGCTACCTTCCACGATGCTCTCCCTTGCTTCTCAATGCAAGGAGGTCTGGCTGCCCACCACTGATTTACCACAACTATTTCTTGCTGTAACTTTTCCAAGAAGGCATGCTCCTCATGGCCTAGCCAGACGTCTGGTGATGCCTACTTCAAATCCAGTGATACAGGGAGTTCAATTCACTTCCAGCAGGTGAACCCATGGGGAAATTTAAAACAAATATTGGGATGCTGGGCTGGCCCATCCCCTAGTTAGGGCTGGCTTCAACCTGCGCCTCCTTTGCTGTGTCCCCCCATTGCTGATAACAATGAGTAGCTTGGCAGTAGTGACTCCAGATGCAGTGTACACTCCAGCGAGAATACAAGCGTGACACATCCTGCTTGCATTCTCAGACTTCTGAGACAGTAATAGCGTACAAGGTAAAGAACAGTCATTTGTACACAACCAATACTGTGACTGCATGGCTAGTATTCCTGCAATAGAAAAAACATTCAGAAGTCAGTCCAAAGGGTACGGTGTACATTTTCTCCTGCTGAGTTTTATCTCTGTAGAAGCAGCCCTAATTCTATACCAGTATCTTTGTGTGTCTATCAGAATTTATTTGAATTTGTCCCAGTTGTTTTGATCTCTAAAAAAACAGTGTTCTTCCCTTATTTGAGAGGTGACGGAAGAGGAGTTAGCTTTCTAGTAGCCCAATAAACCAAACTGTGAGACTTAACACAGGTGGGATCCAAACTGTAAGGTTAGTATTCAACTATCCTTTTGTTAGTCAGGTAATGGTATGAGAAACCAACCCAAATCCAAACTGCCATTCTCACCACCTACCAGCTCTTGCCCTCTGTCTCTTGTTCTCCTCCTCCATCATCTAGCTCTGCCAGTCAGAAAGCTTCATATATGCTTAAAACAAATCCATCTGTGTTAAGATCAGAGCAACAGGTGCCCTGATCCCATAATCACCATGACAACTGTGTGTTACACAAGAAGGATGTGAAATTATAAACTGCCATACCTCTCCTAGAGCTGGGAATAGCATCAAATGAGTGCTCCCAGTCAATGACTTTAACCATCCCTGCAGAGGTGTGTGGTGGTGGTGGTGGTGGTGGTGGTGGTGGTGGTGGTGATGGTGATGGAGAATAGAGATGTTTTGGAAGGAATCTGCTCAACAAGGCTGTATAACCAGCACCTATTTCTTTTGCCACTCACCCTATGTATCATGCAGCTTAAGGACAAAAAGGTTGATGCCATTTCAGTCATCATTTTGGAGTGGGTGTTTAGGTAGAGGTGAACAGATTCCAACCCCAAATCTGTAAAGGCGTATACCACTTGAGAAAGATTTGGCCTTGAATTGCATAACTCTATGTAACTGTCTTCTTGGGTTTTCACAAGTAGCAACTGTCTACAACTGCACACCTGAGTGGCAAAACTGATCAGTATAAGTAGCCAACTAAACACTGCTGCCAATAGCACATGCAGAGAGAGCCTTAACTGACTGGCTTCATTTTAGGTTGCCCGAGTAATCCCTCTGCTTCTCTTTTGTACAGGGCTTAGTGACCTGAGACGGCCATCTTTCTGCCACAGTTTCGCCTATCTTATGGTTCCAGATAGTTGGAGGCAGAGAATTGGTCCTTGTGCTTGACTTCCCCTTGTGGCTGAACAGAGGAGTCAACTGCACCCATCACTTTGCCTGGACTAACACATTCAGGAGAAAGGCTTATATCACATGGCAGTAGATGAGGTGGTAAAAATGTTCCTGGCTTGTAACACTTCAGACTGCAGGTGGGGGATTGTGTGGTTGAATAGGGATAGCGGGACATTTTTCTCCTGTGCTCAAAATACTAGGCATGTGCTCCGCTCTGATTAGAAGCGCAGAAGCAGGAGCGAATTGGCCTGCTCCGCCTTGCCCAGAGGCGGAGTAGAAGCAGACCGCAGACCCCCTAGAAGCAAGGTGAAGAGAAGCGCCCATTTTCGGAGTGCGCCTCTTTCCGCGGTCCGGTCCGATTGCCATCTTGAAACATTTCGCCCATAGGATTGCATTGCGGAAAAGAAAGGGGGATAACTGTGTTGTTTTTGAAGCTATCTTTCTGAAAATTCTTGTGCTTGCAGAGTCGTGGATGGGGGTCATTTTGAGACTACTCTCAGCTCTCTGCGTGGTGCAGGTCGTGTGCTAGAATTTTTTTTAAAAAACGGCGGGAAATACCTTTTTCGAAGGGCTGAGGGGCAGAGTCAACTCCCGGTCATGATCACATGATCCCAAAGTTGGAGGAGGGGATAGGCAAAACGGGTAACTTGGGATTCTGGGAACTTCTCTTTCTTAGTCTGAACGGACTTTTCCAAGTGTTTTTTAAAACAGTAGCCCCACCAAATGCACAAACACAACCTGTGAAATCATATACTAAGCCAATAATAAGAGATAGAAACACAACACTGCTACCCACCCTAACTTTGGGGAAGAACTGAAAAGATGTGGTGCAAGGGGATGAGTTCCCCTAGGGCATCCCATGTGGACGTGCCCTCACTCTCTCCTGTACTTGGAGGGCCATCAGAGCCTTCCAAAGAGAGTAACCCAGTGGAGCAATGCCTATCATGAGTTGAAGTGAGAGTTCTATTTCTCAGAGCTCTCGTGGTGAAGCAATGGCTTTCATGAGTTGAACTGACAGCCTTGCTTCTTAAAAGACTGGACCAGTCAAATTGGCAGCTGCTTCCCCCTCCCCTGGGCACGTCCCCCTATTGCTGGTAAAAGACAGATATAGCCTTTTTTTTAAAGTTCTTCTTGTTGTTTATTCAGCAACACTGCTGCTTTTAATTCCACCCCTCCTTTGTTTATTTATTTATTTATTCCATTTTATATGCATTACTGGCTTATCCTTGGCTCACTTCCTTATGCCCCCAGAAATGTCTGCTGCCTGCCTGCCTGCCTTCCCTCTCTCCTCCCCTGCCCACCTCGCAGGGATGTTGTGTGTGTTTGGCTTTGACTCAGGGGAGAAGTCCTTCCTGCGCTCACTTGGAGTTTTGGAAGTTCCAAATCCATTTTTCAAGTGTGGAAGAAGATTCATACTCCCCAGTTCATGGCATGTTGGGATTTCCTTTGAAATGGCCCCATTGAGATATCTGCAGGTTTAAGCCCCACCAAAAAACAGGGGATGATGGGACTGCCTTGAGTCTGGGCGTGTGTGTGTGTCCCTGGATAAGCTATCATGGTGGCGAGTTTGAGGTTTCTAACGTGCAAATTGACAGAGCTATCGAAAGGGGTGTGAATGGGGTGTTGGATTTTCATAAATTCCCCCAAAATCAGGGGATGACAGGACTGCCTTGAGTCTTGGCGTGCATCTGTATCCCTGGATAAGCTATCATGGTGGCGAGTTTGAGATTTTTCACGTGCAAATTGACGGAGCTATCAAAAGGGGTGTGAATGGGGTGCCCGATTTTCACAAATTCCCCAAAAATCAGGGGATGATGGGATTGGCTTGAAACTTGGCGTGCGTGTGTATACCTCCATGAGGTGTCATGGTGCCAAACTTGAGGTTTCTAACTTTCACAGAAAAAAAGTTGTATACTTTTTTAGCTTAATGCAAGCCTATGGGGAGGGAAAAAACGGATCCGGAGCTCCGCAGCGGAGCGGAGTGGACATGGGCAGAGCGGGGGCGGAGCGAAGCGGCCCAATCCGAAAATTGCAGATCTGGAAGTGAAGTGGAGCGGGGGGTCCGTGCACATCCCTACAAAATATTAGAAAACAGACTCATCCCATGAAGCTGATTAGTGGGAGATCCAGGACAGATCAAAGAAAGTACTTCTTCCCACAGTACATTGCCAAACTATGGGATTCTCTACCACAAGATGCAATAATGGCCAGCAATTTGGATGGCTTTAAAAGGGGTTAGATAAATTCCTGGAGGAGAAGGCTATCAATGGCTACTATTCCTGATGCCTCTATGATACCTCCAGTAGCAGAGGCAGTAAGCCCATTTGCACCAGTTGCTGGGAAATATGGGAGGGAAGGTGCTGTTGCATTTGTGTCCTGCTTGCGGGTCCCTGGTCGACAGCTGTTTGGCTACTGTGTGAAGAAAATGCTGGATTAGATGGACCCTTAGTCTGATCCAGCATGGCTCTTCTTATGTTCTTAAGGCTTCCACATGAAAGGGGAAATCCTTATACATACCAAACCATGATAGCTATGTGTATAAAACCTACGGTTAACAAAACAATGTTAAGGCTCTACAGCTTTCAACCAAGCACCAAAAAGCAGGGAAATTGGGAGTTAAGGCTCACAAGCCTTAACACTACATCCTCCCTAAGGAGGCACAAAGTGCAAGTGAAATTCTCATTTTCCCAAAGCACTTAAACCGTGAGGACAGGATGGAGAATATGATATGCAGAGGTGACTGTGGGGTTGTCGAAAACTGATGATGAACAACTTAGGGCCACCTACTTCTCTTTTTTTGTTTACAGCAGCCCTTCCCCAACCTGGTGCCCACCAAAGGTGTTGGACTACAACTCCCGTCATTGCAAGTCAGTATGTCCCATGGTCAGGAATGCTGGGACTTGTAATCTCAAACATCTGGAGGGCAGCGGGTTATGATATGCAATATGATATGCAGAGGTGACTGTGGAGTTGTCGAGAAGTGACATGAACAACTTCAGGCCACCTACTTCTCTTTTTTTTAGAGCATCCCCTCATGTTGAGAGTTGCAACCCAACACATCTGACAGGCACCAGGTTGGGGAACATTGTTCTACAGCAAGGGCAGGCAGAATGTAGATCTCCAGATATTTTAGAGTTCAACTCGTAAAAGCCTCCATCAGTAAGGACAGTGATCAGGAATGCTGGGAGTACATCAGGGTGGATCTATTTTCTGCCCACATGTGTTCTAAAGTATGATGTTTTCCAGCATTAAGATATGTGATCCATCAAGAAATTCCAAAAGAGCTGCATCACTTTAAATAAATTTTCTTAAACCATATGAAGCAACAATGAATTAATCTTGAATACCTAATCCAGATAGTTCTTCAGACATCAAAATTAATTTTCAACACATGGCATAGGTTGTCTGTTTATTGAATATCAGATATATGGTGTTGGGGGACTAACATAGAAAATTTTTCTTATGTGTTCGGCAGGGTGAGATCAAAGGCAGAGCTAGCACCTAATATTTTCATGCATAAGTATTATTTTAAAATTGTTAATGAAAACGATTTTTGTCTTCCCCATAACACATAACATGGAAGTTGCAGTGCAACACATCTGGAGAGCACCAGGCTGGAGCAGGTTGGTTTACACTTGAATCCTATACATTCTTCTCAAAAGTCAGTGCTGCTGAGTTCACTAGGGCTTCCTCCCAAGTGGCATAGGATTGCAAACTAATCTCATCTGAAAGGAGTTCAAGACAGCCAAACTAATGCTTTTCTGTTCCTCTGTCACTCTGATGAGATGATGTATTGTGGAGGGATTGTAGGGAGTGAACAGTATATTTTGTATAAACACATTTTAAGAAAAAAAAAACCCTTTGGTTCTTTGAAGGGCAGGATATTGACGAAAAGTTGAAAGTGCCAGCACATGCTCTAGTTCTACGTCTGCAACACATAGTGCCCCTTTTGTTATCAATTGTGCTGCTATATGTGAGATGTGTGTGAGAGAAAAATATTGGGCAGACCCTGTATTTGGAAAAGATATAGAACAGCGTTCCCCATCCTGCTGCCCTCCAGATGTTTGAGATTACAAGTCCCAACATTCTTGACCAGCTTTAACTCCCAATTTCCCTGCTTTTTGATGCTTGGTTGAAAACTGTAGAGCCTTAACGTTGTTTTGTAAACCCTAAGTTTTTTATTTAATGAATTTCATGACTTTGTGTAACAGATGACCAGATATTATACAGTTGACAAGCAAGCCAGTGTCAGCCAGGATATTATACCATGTTGACAGCCAATATAAAATCAAAGCTAGTGTTATGTGTTGAACTCATTTTTCAAATTAATAAATTAACCAAAATGCTTACATCTCCCTCATTTTTAAAGATAAAGAGATGCAACTGGGCACCATGATAGCTGTTAAGTAGGGATTTAGCCATGCCAAGTTTGAAACAGATCTGTTCATGCCTTGGTTTTTAGGATTTTTTTAAATTTCAAACATAAATCTCCTCTTTGGGGTCTAGGACTTTGAGCAGTACAAGTTTAAAAAAATGGAAATTAAAGATAAAGAGATTAAACTTGGCAGCATGGTAGCTCTTAAGTAGGGCTTTAGGCATACCAAGTTGGAATCAGATTGGTTCATGCCTTCACTTTTAGGATTTTTTTTAAGACAAACTTTTTTAAAAATTCTAAAAATCAAGGCATGAACCAATCTGATTCCAACTTAGCATGGCTCAATTCTTGCCCAGGTTGCATTTCCATCCCTAGATATTTACTCAAAGTAAGACCCATTGAATTTCCTTGGTTCTTGAAAAGCAACATACTTGCTTTTAGATTTGCCATTCTCAGCACTCTATGTGTGCTATGAATGCCTGCTCTATCTGTCCCTATAGTTTACTGCAAGGCCCAGCCAGGGGAGGCCAATAAATTAAACCCGGGTGTGGAGGGTGGGATTCCATCAAATTCATCTGAGACTGGCTGCTGTAGAACATGGACCTTCCAGGAGGGTTGAGGCTGGATTTCTGGCAGACCCAGCCAAGCAACTTTATGGCCTGTTATTCCCTCTGTTTGGTAGTCCGCAGGAGCACCTGCCTCATAAAGCAAATGGCCACATGAGAACTGTTATTATGGTCTGCTACTTTGCTTGTCTTTAGTAGTCTGTGGTCCAGACCTCTTCAGAAGGGGGAATAGTGTTATGTGGTTGGGGTCAGTCTAAATTATCTCCAGGGGTGCCTTACTCAGTGCCTCTGATCACAAAGAGATTGAGAATTTCCCCCCAGCTCTGTTACTCTTGAAGTTACTAGGCCTGTTGAAAATCGATTTTATAACATAAGCAGGAAAACAGTGAATAACCCTTTTAACTTGTTAAACCAATGAAAACATGCCACACAAGAAATCTTAAGATATGAATGGTTTATAAAGAAAAGTTACTGCTGCTGAGGCATTGCTTTTCTGTAATTAAAAGTGAAATTAAAATGAAGGTTCTGCTCAGAATGTAGTTCAGATGACACACTATGCCAAGCTGGTTAAGCATTTTGAGCTAAATATTATGGCTTAGCGTGCCTTCCTTTCCCCTTGATCAACATCCTTCTATTTGTCGACTCACAAGTAAATCCCATTTGGTAAAGGTCCTTCCCAAGGTTAAGTAGAAGTATTCTGTTTATAGGTCTGCCCATTTTATTGCATATTGAGCTCTGCTGGGGATTAGTGATGAAATGCCCCTTGAATACCCCCTCTTAATTGCCCTGATGGTGTTTGTTCCTGTTGCTAAGGGGGAGGAGGGGGCTTTAATTACTGCTTTCCCTGCATTTTCCTTGTATTTGTTTTTTAAAATAGTGAAATAGCCTCTCCCAAAGCAAACCCCTTTGACTCTGTTAAGAATCTTGTATTTTCCATACCGAAGTATCCTTCCTCGCAAATGCATGAGGATAAACAGCTTTAATTGCAGGTGCTTTTCCTGATATAGCCAGCACTGGGCCTTGTACCAACAGCTGGTCCATCCTCCTTTCTCAGCTAAAAGAAGTGAGATTGGCAAGATAACAATAGCAGAAAGGGATGAGTAAGATGTTGCCGATTGTCTTGGAAACGCATGCTCCCCACCCCGTGTCATAGAAGGCTAGCATCCCAGGCAGAAACACATCCATCCCTCAGCCCCAGACTCTCCTCTCACTTGTGCTAAAAGGAGCATGGAAACATATGCCCCTGTCACCAACACCACCAGGATTCTTCATTTACTGACAGAAATAACACAGAGTGAAACAGCTACACAGATTTTGTAAACACACCTTGCTCTAATTTATCCACAAATGCTGAGCCCAGCCGGGGATTAGTGATGAAATCTCCCTTGAATACCCTCTCTTAATTGTCCTGCCAACCACAAATATTCAAATATATGAGTGAGGACCTCAAAAAAACAGGCTACTAATGACATGATGAAAAAGACACAACAATTAGGTATTCTGATGTGTGTGTGTGGGCATGTCTAGACGGGGCGATATCCCGGGATCATCACTGTGCGTTCACATGACACACAGGGGATCCCAGGGGCAGCGAGGGATGATCCCTTCCTTTTCCAAGGATAGCCAGGATGGCTTTAATCCCAACTTTTCCTGTGGTCTTGAGATCGTCCCGAAACTGCAGGATGTGTGGGTAGCTGTCCCGGTTCCTCTCGGCTCCTCACAAGTAAACGCGAGGAGCTGGGAACCGGGCATGGGTGGGAGGGGGGAGCAGGGTAATTTTTAAAAAAATAAATGCCTACCTTTATTGATCAAGTGTTCATGAGCTCATTTTCGATAAAAAGCAAAAACAAAATGGCGGGCATGACGTTTTCTTCCTCCCTGGGAGTCACACGTTGCATCTAGACTGAGGGGGAGGATCTCTTGATCACCATATCGCAAGATCCTCCCCCTCCAATCCCTAGGTCTACACATGTCCTGTGTGTGTGTGAGAGAGAGAAAGAGAGTTCAGAGTCTAAGGAACACTACATATATAAATACCACCTTTGCTCTGGAATGGTTGTTAGCTTTTCATTTCATTTTCTATCATTTCTAAAAACGCAACAACAAAAATCATCAAGATTTCAAAATGTGAGGCTGTGAATGTGAATACTTCAAAAGCAAGAATTGGCAGCTGTGCAAATGAAACAAGATGCAGCTCTACAAACGCAGTTAAGCTCCCATGAACCCACAGGTTGCTTTACTTCCACACGAAGAAAACTCGTTCAGAGCAGACCAGGTTCATCATAAAGCATCACCTTTCACCCTCCATCATCACACATCATTCATAGTATCCTCACATACCAAACTATTGCTTTAATTAACTATTCTTTTATTGCATCTTAGACTTTTCATTTTTATTGTTGTAACCTACCTTTTGTCTGCTTCACATAGAAAGGAAGCTATTCCTTCTCATTCATGCCCCCCCCCCGCCCCAGTCCCCATCCCCATCTGAGTGAGGCAGATGATGGCCCAAAACAGGGCTTTCTCAGTGGTAGCACCTCACTTTAAAAATACCCTCCCCAGAAAGGCTCACTTTGCACCATTTTTTCAATACAAGGCAAAAACTTTTTTATTTGCCCAGACCTTTTAGCTGCATTGTGTTTTTATCTTGCTGGTTCTGGTTTTGTGTGGTTTGTGCCCTTAATAAGTGACCCAAAAGCAGGGGGGTGGGGGAAGAGAAAATGTACACAGTAACTAGCTGATACAATTAAGTGTTCTGGTGATGTGAGGTAACAGCACAGTTGACAAGGAAAAAGTGAGGGGCGGAGAAATGCAAAAAAAAAAAAAAAATCAAAGATGAATTCTCAAAGAGGCACAATATAAATTAAAGGATTTCTTTATGGGTTTGTATGGCCACTGATTCATAAAGGAGGATTATGGAAAAGTAGGACTTGTTTGATGACAATATAATAATGCTATGGGTCTGGAAGGCAACAATTTCCCTTAATATGGAGGCACAGATGAAAGAATGGCTGCATTGTGGCAAATGGGTATGCAGCTTTTAAAGAAAAGAGAGAAGCTACAAACCTACATATGCAGTTACTTTGTGAATTGGAATATCCTTTAGGCATCAGTCCTGCTACTTTATCTCTCTCGCTTTTGCTTTTTAACTGGGCATTCCTATGCTCACATTATGCCACAGATGGTGGGGAAGAGAACAGCCACCATATCCAACACATGGGCCATAGCTAGACCTAAGGTTTATCCCTGGATCATCCAGGGGTCAAACCTGTTCATCTAGGTGACACACAGGGGATCCAGTGCTCAGGCAGGGGCGAACCCTGGATGATCCCAGGATAAACCTTAGGTCTAGCTGTGGCCATGGTCAGCACTGGAGGGGAGAGGAAAATGCACAACCAGAAAATACAAAAAACAGTCAAAAAACCAGCACAGAGATCCCCAATCAAGGACCATGCCAGCGACAACACCCACATTCCACCTAAAAACAGAGGAGTCAATGCAGTGCTAGATTTAGGAACAAGTCAAATAAGCCATGGCTTAGGGCTTCATAGTATGAGGAGCCTCTGAATATGTTAGAGATAACTAAGATGTAAGATAACTAAGATGAAATCGCTTTAGCTTAAATATGTTGGAAAGTTTGGTGTGACTTACAGCAGAGTTGCCCTATATAGAAAAAGCGTGGCAACACAGCGTTTAGTATTGGAGGCAATAAGTGCAAACTAGAGCAAGTTTAGAAGAAGTTCAAACCAACTTACTTTATGGTTGAGTTCGGACGACACACTAATCAACTGGGGTGGGTGGGTAATAGGAACAGAATGGGAAACAACTGTTGATTAGTGTGTCATCCGAACTTCGCCTATGAGTGTTTTATACCCATCTTCAGAGAAGGCTATCTAACACTGATTAGCTACAAGCACCCCATAATGCTGACTGCATGCATAGAATTGTACCCTAAGTTAGTAATATACACCTAAGCAAACATCTGAATTGACTAGTCAAAGGAAAAATAACTTGTCATGGCAAAGACAGCCTTCAACAAACCTACTGGCCAAAAGGGCCAGGGGCGAGAAAATCTTTGAGTTTGTCTGGCAAGAATGCTCAGGGAGGGAGATTGAGTCATAGCAGCTAAATTAGGCTGGCAGAAAAAACAGGAGTAGAGCTTATACTCTATAGTTCTGAATGTCATTGGCAAGATTTTCTATCCCCCTGCCCCTCCACGACCTTTCTAAGAATAGTATAGATCTGATTGTGGGGACAGGGAGGGCTGGCTGCATCATTTTCACTCTCTCTCTGGTGTTGCTCACTATTGAATTTTAGATTCTCTCCCTTTCCATGTGCAAAGATGCTTCCCCCACATAGTCTGAACATCCCCAGTCTTTTGCTTCCCTCCCCCAGTCCTATCCTCCTCCTGGAACTGAGCAGCTTCTGCTAAAGAACCTTTGAGGCCAGCTCCAGCCCTAACCCTGAGAAAATATTCATTCCAAATACCGCCCAATCAACAAGCTCCTGCCACTTCATTCCAACTGCAGGTAGACTTTTTAAAGAACAACAGGAAGGTTTGCTTATTAAACTGATTGGCTGGCTGGAGAAGACTGGGATTGTAGGGCTTTTTTTTCCTGTCCAAACATGCATAGGGTTGTACCCGCAGTTGTTTAGTGCCTGCTTCCTTCCCTCTCCCTCTATGTCCCACAGCATTTCTCTATTCCTCAGCCTTCTCTCTCTGGCGACATTCAGACAACGGCTGAGTTCGGACGACACACGTCTGTTGTGTTGATTATTGTGTCGTGTGGGGGGCAACACACAACGGTCACACAACTCACAGCACATTATTTTCTGGAATTAAACAATGGGGGGAAACAATGGGATGCTCCGTTGCTTTTCCGCAGACCCGTTGATTAACATGTCATGTGGCTGGCTCCATTGTGTAATCTCCCCTGTCGAGTGCACTATTCTGGAAGGTCATAGAGTGGCTGAAAACACCATCGCTGTTCCTGTACAGGCAGCAGAACTTGCAATGCATGATGGGACAGGGCAGGGGGGGCTGAGGGCAGGAGGAGCACCAGCTGCCCAGAAGGACGCCAGGACTTTCAGCTGCATGGGAGGGGGAGGGGCAACATGTTTTGTGGGGAGAACCTCTGAAATAAGGTACTGTGCGTTGCCCATTCTTTCCTCTGTTGCCTAAAGTGTTGGTTGGTTATTTTGGGGAAATAGTCAACCATGGGGTGGTTTTTGCCCAACAGACAACACAATGGCTGAGTTCAGACGACATGCTAATCAACGGTTGTTTCCCATTCTGTTCCTATTACACACACCCAGTTGATTAACGTGTCATCTGAACTCAGCCAATAACCAACCGTTGACCACTCAACTGACGGTTGACTACTTAAACCTAGTGATATAGCGCAGGATACAATTTTTTAAAATAAAATAAATAAATAAACCACCATTGGTTATTGTGTTGTCTGAACCCACCTCCATCCCCTCTCAGTCTCTATTTCCACTCCAGAAAGGAGTAGGAAGGCCTATTCCTTTTCTTTTGTCTTTTGGAGGGTAATTACATTTTTTTTTCATAACAACAAAGACTGGGTTGTGAAGGTGAGCTGCTGCAGGGAAAGTGTTATATGTAGGAGGCCTTGTTGAAGATAGGTAGATTTATTAGGAATAGTTTGGAATGTCTGTGCAAGCAGGTCTCGGTCAGAAGTTCCCACTGGAGTAGCTTGCTTTCTCCATGTCTAAGCTTTGAAGCTGCTGGTTCTCTGGGAACATGGAAGTGTTTTGGAAAGGTGGGGGGTGGGGGCCACTTATTGAAGGAGTAACGTCACCCTAGTGGGTTGTGCACTGCCGCCCTGGGCATGGTTTACAGGTCAGAGGACCTGTCTGTCAAGTGGCTTTGAATAGGCTTATTACCAGGGTAGCAAAGCTGAAACTTTTGCTAGGTTTCATCTCTTGATGCAAGGCCTGATTGGATCCATCTCTGCTTGGGACTTTGAAAGCACTCTGCACATGGATGCTTTCCTATTTTGACTTTGGATATCTAAGAACTGTGAGGCTTTTCATAGACTTGGACTTGCATTTGCTGTGTGTGTGGCCCGACTCAGCTGGCAAGGAGCTCCCCTGGAGCTAACATTATGTGCCGGGGAGTTCTTGTGCCTGAGATATTGCCCTTCCCTGTGATCACGCCTACCAAGGTCAGCTCAGTGTTCAGCGGGCTGGGATTGACTGGTGTGTGATCTTTCTCTCTGCCCGACTCAGGTGTCAGGGAATTGCCAGTGCTAAGCAGAAAGCATGGGACTCCTGTGCCTGGGTGTTTTACCCTACACGTGATCTTGTTTAGGTTTTAGTCATGTCCCCATGAGTTACCAGCATATGCGGCGTCTGGAGAAGCTCCCTTGGGATGGTTTGCTCAGCCCGTCAAGAATTCCACCCACCCCCCTTTGTGATTGCCTGAAGCATGGAGCCTACAGCGTTCTGACCATCATTCAGCTTTAAGTGTGTTTTTGGAGTGTGTGACCATTAAGTTTGTTACCGTGAGATTTCCTCAATAAAAAGAAGGCTCACTAATGTGAGTGTCTCATGCCAATTTGCCAGCTTGTGTGAATGCCAGAGGGAACGGGCATGCACACGACAGAAAGAAGGAAAACCCAGAATGGATTTCTTTGGAGAGAACAGAAGACTGTATTTCCTAACCATTTTAACCTTGGCTTTGAAAACAGATGCTTGCTGAGCTATGCTGTGTTGAGGCTTGCCAGGGAAGATGGGAAAATATTTAATTTTCAGAAAGAGATCTGCAAGAGACTCAGGCTTATGGTAAACAATGTCATAGGTGCTATTGGCTCTTAATTCTGTGGGAGGGGCAGGATGCCATTTGCTGGGTGAAAGGGAACGATACTCAGCGGCCCATTCAGACGACACTCAGGGCTTTGTGGTTAGTTTAACCATGTTTACCAGTGGTTAATGCTAACCACTTGTGGAACCCTAACAGACAACACGGTTAACCCTTTTGTGGTTAAGTTTTCCTTAACTACAAAAGAGGTCCACCTGGCGCCTACACTGTACTCCTTTCGTCGCCAATTGAAGACCTTTTTATTTTCTCAGTATTTTAACACTTAATTTTAACTTAAATTTAAATTTTACTGTTTTAACTCTGTATTTTAATTTTATATCAATTTTGCCACATGGTTTTTATTCTGGTTGTGCTTTTTATATTGTATTTTGTATTCGTGCTGTTGGTTGTCTTACTATGGTTTTAATTTTTGTGAACTGCCCAGAGAGCTTCGACTATTGGGTGGTATAGAAATGTAATAAATAAATAAATAAATAAATAAATAAAATTAACCACACGCTAACCACAAACCGGTTAGATGAGCTCCTGAGTCCTCCGAAATCTCCAACCTGTATCCTAGCAGTCCTTTCGCTAGGAGCCCTGGCAGTTGCACCCACCATTTTAGGTCAATCGGCAGTGTCAGTAGCCGTTACTTGTATTAATCGGCCCGTAAAGTTAGTGATTCCTGCGCTATGTGCCTCGCAATAAGATCGCCCAGCAGTATTAGGCATCCCCAATGCTATAAGAGGCCAGGACTTATGCATTTTTCCCTACCTCGAAGGCGCGGCAGTGACATTTATTTCCCATTTGCCATTTTGATGCTGTCAGCCATTTTGAGAGGGGAGCCATCATAGGGGAGCCGAGAGTCATCTGAAACGCATGGACGAGCATCATCATCTACCCAGATTAATTTTAAACCAAGAATTTTAAGATTTCTTGATTGTTTTTTTGATAATTGCATTGGTTTTATATGTTCTTTTAATTAATTTTATGTAATTGATTTATATCGTATTGTTGTACTATTGTTGCTCCCCACCTTGATCCAAAGGGAGAGGTGGGTAAGAAATCATCATCATCATCAAACTGCAACATCGCAAATGTGGAACAAGCGGCCGGATTACTGCGCTTTGGCAAGGTATGAAAGTGGGCCAGTTAATACGGGGAAGTGCCCAGGGGAAGTTAAAAAGTTGAACTAACACTACATGCCCCATAAAACTCCATATTCCGCTGGAAAAACTTGGGCGAATATGCAAAATGGCAGCTGAAGTGGCTGTACTAGCAGTGGAGGGGCTGGAGCAGCGATACAGCCTGCAGCCTAGAGCAGCCCAAAGAAGTTAGGCTGCTCTATACTAATTCTTCTATCATTTTGGCCCATAAACCACAGCTGCAGGTCAGATGTTAATGCCACTAATGCTGCATAATGTAGTTAGCAAACCGACCACAATGTGGTTAACAGGTGGGCATAGTTAGGGAAAACATGTGTCAGATGACACCATTAACCATGTTGCTTAACAGTGTCATCTGAATGGGGCCAGTATGTGTTAACCAGTGCTTTACTATATTCTTGCTGGCAAGTAGAAACAATTTTTGGCTAATGTGACATTATTTGTGTCATTATATACTGTGACATTACAGCAGTGACATGATTTGTGGACCCCTGGGCAAAGTTATTTGCACCTACAGAGTTTGTAGTAAGGAGTTGTACCCATCCCTTCCTCCCACTCTTAACGCATGTTCACTGACAAGGTGGAACTCTTTGCATTTGCAACAGGTGTGGGGAAACCCTTGGAAAGGAGAGGTGAGAAGCAAACAGGAGTCAGAAAAGATCAGGGCAAGGCTGAGCCGTGGGAGGCACATTCGAAGCCTGATTTGCTTGGCTGGAATTGCATGGTGTTAGTGCTGAGCATTCTCTCTTGTAGAAAGGCACAGAGATGTCTATGCTCCCCACCCCACCCCCTCCTTTCACAGATGGCTGCTTGCTTTATCTGCAAGAGTGCTCTGCCAGTTCTTGAAGGCAGCCATGCAGAAAGGCCAAGCTCCAAAGCAGATGTGGTGCTGACAGATGGAAAGCAAAGTCTTGACTTCAGAAAGAAGGGGTGGACTCAACCAATGAAGGAGAAGTCTACACACACACACACACACACACACACACACACAGAGTATCCAACACCAAGTGCATAAATATACATTTCTTTTCACCAGTACAAATAGGCAGACCAGAATTAAGCAACTCCTGTTACTGAGAGTGAGAGAGATGCATATTTATCTCTGATGAACATCCCTCAGTCTCTCTCTCAATTTATTGACCCTATCACCCCATCCCATCCCAGTCCAATCCTTGCCACTACTTACTTATTGGCAAATCCCCTTGCTAAGTTAGGTGCCACTAGGAATGCCCTTCAGCTTTCAGAGGTTGGGAAAAATATTTCAGTACATATGGGAAGATTCACAGCAAGGTTTAAAGGCTGTAAGGCCCTGGGTGCGTGTGTGCGTGTTGAACCAGCCAGCATAATTTTGGCCCCTCAACAAACCAGGTCAATTAAGTTCTGTGTACTAAGGGTGTTGTCTAGGGTATGGTTCCAGCTTGAACGCAGTCAGCTGGCACAACAGTTGACCTCACAAGCCAGTGGGGTCATATCAGGCCATATAAGTCCCTCACATCCAAGTCAGCTTCTCAGTCTAAGAAACTGGTCTCATTGAGTTAATCATGCAAGCTTCTTAGCCTTGCCTGCCTCCTCCAGAATCTGACCACTAGCCGTTTTTGTCCATGTCTTTTGCCTCAGGCCCTTTTGACCCTCTTCTGCTTTCTCCAGATCCTGACCAGCTGCCTGCCTTTGACCACATCACTTATTTCTGTCCCTTTAGGTACTTGATTGCTGGCACCAGAACTGGGCCTAACATGTAGCCTGTCTCAGGGTTTGGCCAAGGCCTGCTCTTAGTTATATTCAGGCTTAATTTTTTTTGGGGGGGGGGCAAAAAAAGGGTGTGTGTGGAAACAGTGAATTTTAAGAATATGTGTTGCCCTTACTTTGTATACATTATCATAACCAGAGAGAGATAGGTGCTCCTGAGAAATAGTCACAGAGGTGCAAAATACCGCAGTGGGGAGTAAGCCCTTTTGTCTCCTCAGTTGGTGCCTCTGTGTACCACCAGAAGTATTTTCTCTGCTCATGCTTTCAAACCATTCTGACAAGGAACTCCCTGCGCCCCTGAAGTGACATTTCTCCGAGAGCAGGCCCCACACAGGGAGTCAGGAGATCTCCCTCGCATCTCCAGGGCAGCCAAAACTTTCTGGCAATGTGCAAGCAAACAGACCAAGTTACATCATTAGCTCCCACCTGAGACACCACTCCCTTCAATTTTTCTGAAAACGGCTGTCCCAAAGAATTAACGCATCTCATGTAGATATGGCTGGCTGGGGGTTCCTGGGAGTTGTAGGCCTTTTTTTCTGGTTGGCTGGTGGATACTGGGAGTTGTAGGAGTTTTTTTCTATCTAAACAAGTGTAGGATTGCACCCTAAAATGTCATATAAGAAGTAGCTGCATACTGTCCTAAGAAGTCTTAAAATCTGATTTCAAATGGTAAAGTGTTTGGAGGGTTGTGTGATATGTCTTTTTTATGTTTTGTACAAACAGATATCGGCTGAAGTTTTCAACAGTTTCTTTACATGAAGAAATAACATGGTATTTGACATTAGTGCTAACTCAAAAGCAGGTTTGATTGCAAGACATACAAATGCAAAATGGACAATCTTTGTAAGAAACCTAGAATAGGGGAGGGGTATCTACAAAAATGATGGAAACAAATCATGACTACACATCCTTAGGATCCATCCATTTGCCTGGAAATACTTCAATGTCCTTTTAATATGAATCGAATGTCCTTTTAATATGGATAATATGAATAGAATGTCCTTTTAATATGGAAAGGCATTTAAACAAGGTGAACAAGAAATGGCAACAAGTAGAGAAAACAAAGCCTCAGTCATACCTCCCGTTTACTTCTATATGTCACCAGCTGAAGTTCAGTGGTTTGATGGAACTACCAAAACTAAACAACTGTTTCCAGTTCAAGTAAATGCTAACAGGAACCTTAACACTAGTGAGATGTAGGACCTAAAACATATTTCTCCACATTCCTTTGTGTGTATATAGATTGGGGACAGGAAGAAGGAAATTATAGTTGATCTTCCTGCTGCAACAAATCAAGTTTAAATTATATTGAGGGAGAATCATAGGAAACTCCCTTGTACCTAGTTAGACCCTTGGTCCATCTAGCCAATATTGTTAGCACTGAATGGCAGCAGCTCTTCAAAGGCTTTCAAGCAGGATTCTTTCTAATCGTATCTGTAGAAGCCGGGAATTGAACCTGGGACCTTCTGCATGCAAAGCGGGTGCTCTACCACAGAGCTACAGCCTGTCTCCACCATAGCAAGAATTAGTAACACAAACAAAAAAAATAAGGGATATTAATAGAGCCTCACTCTGGGGACAGGGACTTTGTGTAGGAAGATACAAACGCCTCTGAACTGACAAGTTGACACTTCCGTTAGCAGAATGTATTAAAGAGATGATAAGTACCTTATTAATTACAAAATTTTAGGTTTGCTTTAAAGGTCCTATCGCTCTCAGTAGAGAATGCAACACCAACAAAAATCAAGGTCTAAACTCCAAAGTCTCTAAAGGGAGAACCTTTGAGAATGCACTTTTATGATGCATTGGTATGATTTATGCTCACTAAAGGCACACACTGACATACTCATTTCTGGCTTTGGAAGAAATAGCAAGGAACAAATCTTATGGACCAGAAGTCATGAACTTTGCAGCTGAACTAGCTCCCTTGAAATTACTTAACTTACATGGAAGTGGATGTGGGGGAACAGTCTAATGCAATCCTGTCTTTCATTTCATACAACTATTTTGCATTGTGCACAAACATCTAAAGCTGAGTCTCCCTATAAAATGATGCTGTAAATAACTTCCTCCAAAGTGGCTTTGTTAGAGACAGGACCTTGGATGTCATGGATCATTAATTTGACATAACTATTGCAGTTATAATTAGGAGATTTTGACTATATTGCTGGTCATGCTTGATCACCATCCAGGTAATTGGGAACTAAAGGTCAGAATACACTATTTCCCCCCTTGGTTGGCAGTAGGTCTTACGATTTGACCCAAGGGCTACGTTGTCACCAAGTACTAATAAGCTTTGTACCTACATTAGTCAGGTAAACAAATGTATTTGCCATTCATCATCATTATTATTACTTTGGTAGATGTTACGTGATATGCTCTAGTTAGATCTGTGTACAAAGTCACACACATTCTAACAAGATCTACACACCTGCTTATATGGAGTCTTTAGACATTGGCAAATAGAGCATCTATGCTATGGCTAAGAAGGCAATTCCCACTCAAAGAGATCTACACTCAGGCACTGTTGAAGAGGATAACGCCACAATGGCACATTTATTGATGTTTACTAGTTTTGGAGGAATTAGCTGAGCAAATGGAATTGCTAACTGTTATACCAATTGGGGTGCTCCAGCCTTCACCAAGTCTTGCCTTAACGGGGAAATTAGCTGCATTGTTGGTGAAGCTGAGTTCCACGCCTAAAAGTAGTTTTCAAGACTGCGTGAAGGCTTGAAGCATGCATGCGCGCACACACACACACACACACACACACACACACACACACACACACACACAGGGGAAGGGGGGCAGATGCTCCAATTTGTACTAAAAACCTCCAAGAGCAATATACCTTTCCTTGGGCTGAATCCCTTTCTGCAGACAGCAACTAGTGTGTTGCAATTCCTGATCTCGGAAGGAAAGCAGGGAGCCTTGACTATGGGAGGCAAAGCAGCCACTGATGGCACCTTTATCTTGACAAGCAAGGAGCTTAGTGACTTCAGCAGGAACGAAGCTATTCCTTCTGCGATTTCAGCATGGAGCCTTTCCTCTGGGAAGTGAGACTCAATGATTTCAGCAGCAGCCTGGCACCTGGGGATAAGGCACCTAGTGGTTTCAGCAGCATGGCCCCATGCCTCTGGGAAGAGGGGGATGAGGGACTGGGATTTCAGCTGCGCAAACCTGAGGCTTCTCATACAATTCAGAAAAAAAGTGTGACATGACAGCTTTGATGAACCAGACATTGCTCTTAGGCGCTGGAAATGATGCTGCTTGCTATGGGAGAAAGCTGAGCTGGCCTTTCATCCCATATAGCAAAAGAAGGTACTTAAGGATGGTGGCTGAACTTGCCAGAAACAAAAGTCTTACTGCGTCCTTACTATCACTGTTCTTTTAAGAAAAGATGACATGCTAATACCTTTCTTAATGACAGGTGTCAAGGCAAGAGTTCAGCAATATTAACACCTTGCAGGCAGTTGGCCAAGTAACTTACGAGATATCACCCTTGCTATCCAGCACATTCATGTTTTGCTCAGTTTTTACCCCCACCTTTGACTTTGGGGAATGCATTTTAGGATGTCCATTAGAAATTGAAATGCTTGGCTCACATTGTTTACCCGGGGCTGTTGTGCTTCTTCACTCTTGACACAATTTATATGAGCTGATTACACCAGAGCAGAGGGGTGACAAGGCGGAAGATCCTGCTTAAGTTTCCCGGGGCTCCTTTAAAGGTTTGTATCAAGGGAGCACCTCCCTCCCTAGCATGTGTGCACAGAAGGGAAGGGGAAGTCTTGCTTTCTTAGGTTAAGTTGTGCTGTACTGTTTGCTTGCAATCCTAGGAAAGCCAGGATTTACTTCTGAGTAGATGTAAGATTGTGCTGTAAACCTGCCACCCAAAGCACACTTACTTGGGAGTAAGCCCCACTGAACGCAATAGGGCTTAGATATAAGACCCTTCACACACTTACTTGGGAGTAAGCCCCACTGAACTTAAACGGGTGATCTTGGTGGGGTGGGGGATCAGAGCTGCCTCCCTTTGTTGCAGGGAGGCATTTTACCCTCTTCTCCCTCAATTGCAGATGGGACTCCACAAGTTCATAGCACACTGCTGATTTCACATCATTAGGGTTTATTCTCAACCCCATTCCTGTGCTTTTATCCCGCCTTTACTGAAGCTGTGGATGAAGACACCTGGCTTTTTGGCTGTGTCTCAAAATGAAGTCAGTACTGATCACTCAAAGGAGAGCTACTTCATAACATAGGCTTCCTGGAACTGCATTCCCTTACAAGGATAAATTAGGGCTGTTTTCATTTTCTAAACCAACATACACACTTGCTATCTCCCCTCCTAAGACAGGGGACTAAAGTGGAATAAATATCCATAACTGTCTTTTTAAAATTCCAGATCAAAGATGAATATCTCTTCAACAGATTCTGCTATTCAGATAAGTGACTGCAGCAGGGGATAAAATATGACAGCATCAAAAAGAGAATTCTCTGCCTGAGGTTTGTCAGGAGAACAGTGAAGCATTTTTGGATGATCTGAGAGTTACCAAGGGGATCTGAAAAATCCAAATGCCCTAAAAATAGCTCATTCCTTCACAACGGATTCAACATGGCTACATTCATAGAAGTCTTTTTTTCCCCATTTCTGCTTGGGTTGCATAGTTGCCAGTTGCTCCTCTGCTTCTCTGGAGCTTCCCTTATCCCAGAGACACTGGGCCACAGATGCTTGCAGAACAGTAGGGGAATGATGACAAGTGGTGGCAAGCAATAGACTATGAATGATGAAGTCATTGTTAAAAACAGAATGCCTTGCAGCTTGGGTGCATTGTCTAAGTGACAAGGCTCACATTTACACCGCTGAAAGCTGCTCATCCATCATGAAGTCTGTGGACATTATCTCACACTATATACACTGCACTTTCAAACAAGGGGGGAAGGAAAGTGTCCTTGTGAGTCTGTTCAGAAGCAAAGACTTTGCCAATGGCTGCGGTGGGGCTTGCATGTCTGAGTATATACTATGAAACATTGGATAAGTGCCTGATTTTGAAATCAACACATGGAATTTAAACTAGGACTGCACTACTGTCTTAGCCCCAAGGGGCGTATATGGTGCTGGAGGCACACACACATCCCAGTGATCCTTGCTGACACAGGTCGCACTTTCTTCCCTTCGTGGCTAGCAGCAGCAGGGAAACAGCCATTTGTATGAGAATTGCGGGGGGAGGGGACAACCTTCTCTCCACTCCCTCCCCCAGTGATTCGGATCTCTCTTCCCTTGCTGCTGCTACCAGTGAAGAAAGAGCGATCTGGATCTGGATCTCTGGGTATGGGCGACGGAGGAAAGAAGGCCAGCAAGCACTAGTAGCAGAAGCAATGGCAGCCACAACTACAAATGGTACAACCAGCAGGAAAGCAGCAGGGAGGAATTCAGTGATGGTGGGGCGGGGGAAGGACAAGGCCCCTGGGGGAGCTGCAGTTAAGGCCTTCTTTGTGGGGCCACAGTCAGGTTGTGCCCTCCTGACTGAAACCAGCTGAGCTAGCCGTGGTGTGAAAGTAAAAATCACTGAGAGAATGTCCATCTTAAGCCATAATTCCAAAAGAAAAAAGATACTGCAGGCATACCTTCAAATTTTACTCCATAATCAGATTGAGAAACTTTGAACAAATGAAAGCTCAGCTTCTCACACTTTGCAAATAAGCACTCCCGCTATTGTCATAGGAACATGTAAGATCAGTTGCTTACTGTTAATACATTCACTATGGCAAAGTGACAGACTGGTTGTTTTCAGCTTCAAATGACTTGGGAAAATGCTGAGAAAAGATCTGAGTGAATAAATTAAAGTTTGTGTTCACTGAACAAAATCGGCTCTGGTGATATTTAAGATCTGATCCAGGAATCTCAACCTGTGCTCAAACATTTGCTGCTGTTTGGAAATTCCATCACTGCATTTTAGATGATCAGGTCTTTAGCATGATGGGGTTTGCTGCAGAGCGTACGTCCTCCTGATCTCCATGTCTGTTCTTCCCAGTCCCAATCTGGTTTCTCCTGAGTACATTTCTGTTTTCCCCACCATTTAAAAATGGATTTCCCCCTTTTAAAAACATATTTAATATTATTTTATTGCATTTTCTTTAATGTCAAGTGCTCCAAGCACTATTTGGCTTGTGAATAGGCATGAGCTGTATACACACCATATATATGTTTAGGCCAGAGATACCGGGATTCAAACCCTTGCCCCATGATATTGTTTGCTGGTTTTAAGCATGCAAGCCATTTAGTTACACAAAACTCTTCATCAGTCATAAATGAAAAAAATAATGAAGGTTCAAATCCTTAATCAGGTGGCCTTGAACAAGTCACTATTTCTCTGCTTAATCTCCTTTTCTGGGTTGTTGTGTGGGTGAAATGGTCATGTACGCCAGCTTGAGTGCTTGGTGGAATGCAAATGTACTAGATAAAATTGCGATTTTTTTATTATAGTGAAGAATAGAATACACACCAATTGCACTTCAATAAGTAAAGCTGAACGGTGTATTTTTCTTTTTCTTTGACCAGGAATTGAATTCTACCACTTCTGATGGAAAAATAGTGCACTGCCCTCTCTGGCAGAGCCTTCTGAGCTCCTGGTTCAGCACTTACCCCGTCCTCAACAAAGAAAGCAAAGTTTCCTGCCCTGTTGTGTCATGTGGTGTACACAGACTGTGCTCAGTCCACAATTCCCATCATCTAAAGTGAAGACGAGCTGAGAATCAGCATGACCTAAGCACAAGCCCTTTGCAGGAAATTACCTGCAGAGAAGCTCTCCAACTATTAGGAGAACTTGGAGACTGAGCAAAGGTGGGATTTGGTACAGACAGCACATGTCATGCCAGCGTTTGATTTAGACACAACTTTTAATCGGGCAGAATGGAAAAGTTGCTAATTCAGTGAAAGAAATTTTGTAAGCTCAGTTAAAAAGTGGCCTATCAAAACACGAAACTTTGAGCTTTTCAAAAATATATTGTGATATCCAAATTCTTTTTAAATTCAGCATAAAATATTGTATATGAAAATAAAAAGGTATGTGTAAAAAGGTATGTGTGATTATTCCTTCAAAGGGAAGGGATTCAAATAATTGCATTATTAAGCAACTTTGTATCATGTATACCTACAAATTACAGGGCTATCCTATGCATGTCTAATAAAAAGTAACTTCTATTGAGTTTGATGGGAACGATACACCCCAAGTAAGTGTGTATAGCAACTTTACAGTATAATCCTGGACATTTTTTGTTTTAAGTCACTTTGAGTCTCTCTGTTTTTTGTTTCTTTTTGAGAAAAGCAACTACAAAATATAAAACAACAACAACATTTGCACAGAAGTAAGTACCATTAAGTTCAAAAGGGCTTACACTCAGGTAAGTGAGTATAGGAATGTAACCTTAATTATTTTTCCATTATGACTGATTAAGTATTCTGTGTAACTAAAAAGCTTGTACACTTAATATCAGCAAACAATATCAATCCATTTGTCCCAAGTCTGACTCTAAAAGTAATGTTGGAGTAGAACATTTGGTTTAAAAGTAACAAGCTTCTATTGATGTTTGTGACAGATAATGTTTGCCATAAATGATATCTATGAAGGCTGAACTAAAAAACAATATCAGCTTCCTATTTTTATTAATCTAGAGTGCGTAGCATCTGTGTCTTCCATTTTCGAACTTTATTGTTTATTGCTGTAAACCAAGCAGACTGAAATAATTATCTTTATCTTTTATTTAATTATCTTTTCACCTCTCTATTGCATTTCCCCAAACAAATAATGTTAATTGATGTGCAGCCCAATCCTATGAATATTTACTTTGAAGTAAATCTCAATGGAATTACTTCCAGGTAAGTCTGCATAAGAGTGAAGCCTAAGTGTTAAACTCAGTAATCTAAGAGACCAGTAATAGTGGAAATCTCAAGTGGGGGAGTGGAATTATTTTCCAAGTTTCCAAATATTGGTATGTGTATTAGTAGCAGTATTTATTTAAAATGTTTAAATAAAAAACCTCTCTAGCAAGTGATTTATTTTGGTTTAATACTCACCCATCACATTCCCTACAAGGTTTGAGTTTTGCCAGGTGAATGCCTCATTAAGCTGCTTTCAGAAAACGTGCTATCAACAAATGCTGTTTTGTATTGTTGTTTTTTGACTAATCTTAAAAATAAAATGAAGCAATTTTATTTATTTTAAACTGTTTGATGATCAACTTAATGTCAAAGAATGGTGTGCAGCTGACAGCTCTAAAGAATGAGAGTTTCTAAATTATCACATTATGTTATCACTGCTGAACAGGACTGGCTTCTGCAAGCACTTATGTCACAATGCCTTCTCCAGGGAATTATAATTACTGATCTCTCAACTGAGAGTGTTCTGTCTCAAAAGATCTGTCTAGGAACTACCAGTCCTCTACTAACAAATCACAACCACTGACCCTCAATTTTAGTGTCTGCTTGCATGATCAGAGGGTAAATAGTAATAGTTATTCACCATTAAACTGAAACTTAACACAATAATGCCTGGCTTTTATAGGAATCTGGAAATAGCCTCCATATTACAATTCAGGAAACATAAGCAAAGATAATAGCTCCACAGATCTAGCAGATCACCCGCACTGTCAAGTCTGACACCACCAATCAGGTCTGAATTATGTATGTGTGGATTCTGTCTTCCTCTGCGGTGATCAATAATATTGAAAGAAACCATGTGTGCAGCTCCAGGTGCTGAAGGCAGGTGTGCAGCAACATGCACCCTTCTGAACAGACAGGAATTGATCCAGAAGTGCATCTACACAGGAACGCCTGCTTTTGTGTGTGAATTGTTCTCAGTAGATCAGACAAATGAGTGTGTATATGAGTAAGAGACTTGCCCAAGATCTCTTAACCAATGAAAATGCCAATGAATTAAAACAAATGAAATGTTCTGCCTGGTGGGACATGACATGGAGGAGCCCAGCAGAGGCACCATTTCAGTTGGGGGACAAAGTGTGGTGCAGTGGTTACAGTGTTTGACTGGGACCGTGTATGTCTGGGTTCTAGTCCCCACTCAGCCATGAAGCTCACTGGGTGATTTTGAGCCAGTCACTGACTTTCAGCCTAACCTACCTCACAGGGCTGTTGGGAGGATAAAATGGAGAGGGGGGGGGTCTTTTGAAAAAAGTCAGAATATAAATGTAACACATAAATAAAAGACATTTTAGTGGAGACCAAAATACAGTCAAAGTCCAACAGCCAAGTGCTGAATTGCAAAACGAACCAATACATTTGTAGTGATCATTTCTTAGAAGTACCTCTTGATAACTATGGCTGCAATCCTATAACCATTTTCCTTGGTATAAGCCCCATTGAACTCCATGGGACACTTCTGAAAAGGTAAGGATAGGACTGAGGTATAGCAATAACACCAACGCAGGAAAGGTGTATGTGTGTGAAGCAAAGGGATTTATGCCTTCTATATTTATAGCTGGTACAGACTTATTTAATTTTTCCATTACAATAGTCACTCCAATGCCTAGAATTAGGGAGCTGCTCGGAGATACAGGACCCTATAGTCTGAAAGGTAAAAGGGATGTCTGCCTCCCTTCCCCATCCCCTAATGGCACCTCTGAGTAGCAAATGATCTGGTTGCCAGCTCAGTTCTTGTACCCCAGAGTTAAAGGTGCAAAACTAAGCATTAAAAACAGTAATTTTAAAATAAACTATAGAAGTTTGGGTTTTTTCGACAAAAATAAAAATCTGTGCATACAGTTGTGGGAGGAGCAAACAGATGCAGATGGGAAATGAAGAAACTTTTAGGGGGCACAAAACACAATGAAGAGGGCTGTTCTGGATACACACCATAATTGTCAATGTTTTTCTTTCTAAATGTACCTTTGGGTAACTCTGTATGTACTGTTTTGGGCTCAGTTCAGCAAATCCCATGGCATCTGTGCATTGCCACCCATCTGCACAGTATGCTGGAGAAGTCACAAACCACTGGTGCAAGGCTAAGAGGCACAAGGCACATGTGATTTTGTCAAGAACAAAGGTAGCTCATTTGCAGATGTGCTTTCCATCCCCATTCAGTACTGAGAACTCCTGTATAAAGTTGTCATTTGAAAAAAGGAAACGGAAATATGTTCTTTCTTTAAACAACTAAACAAGGGGCAAAAATTAACAGGGGAAGCTTTTCCTAGCACTGAGATGGAGAAATGGGAAGAAAAGCCCTCTATTGATTTCTGTTACCCAGAACTGCAGTATCATCTGTGCAAAACAAGCAATTAAACATGGATAAACTACAAGGAAGAGGGGGCATTTATGTATTATATATATGACTTGCCCTCTCACGTTCTTGCTGCATTAACGTTGGAGTAAATTAGGGCAATTTCTGGGAACTCCGATCTTTTCAGGCCTCCCACCGCAGCTTCCACTTTCCAAAGAAAAACTACCAGTCCTCATGGTTGGGGGCGGGGGAAAGCACAGAAATGTGTGGTGTAGTGGCTAGAGTGTCTGACTGGGAGTCGGGAGATCCGGGTTTTAATCCCCACTCGGCTATGGAAACCCACTGGGTGGCTTTGGGCCGGTCACAGACCCTCAGCTTAACCCACCTCACAGGGTTGTTGTTGTGAGGTTAAAATGGAGAGGAGGATTATGTACGCCGCCTTGGGTTCCTTTCAGGAAAAAAAAGGCGAGATATTAATGCAATAATAATAAAACCTCAAAGCTCACTTAGTTTTCGAAAAGGGTTCCTCCGTGTCTGAAGCCTGGATTAAACCAGGGGTAGGAAAGGTGTGGCCCTCTAGGCTGGAACTCCCATCAGCCCTAGTTAGCACAGCCAACGGTGAGGGATGATGGGAGTTGCAGTCTAATAACGTCTGGAGCCGAACTGGATTTAAACCTTACTTATCTCCTCTCCTGCTCCACCCCAGCAGCTCATACATTCCACCTCTCCCACCGCCCCCTTCCCAACTCATCGTTCTACATCAGACCGTATCGCTTTCTTCCCCAGCCTCAATAACTCCCTCCCGGGTCGCTGCCGCCTTCCATCCTATTGGTCAGACTCCCCACCAATCAGAAGCGTCAGTATTCCGTGCTCCTCCCTTAACTCTCACCGTTACTCTTCGCGCCTTTTCCCCCCTCAGGCGGCCGCGTTACTTGTGCGGGCTCTTGTCCTTAGGGAGACGAAACGGCGCTCCGTCACCCTCCATCCCCACGTGCGAAATGCAGTGGTTGCTGCGGGTGCGAGGACCGCTTTGGGAAACGGCCCCAGTGGCGGACGCTTCGTGGCATCCCCACGCGGGGTTCGGGCTCCCGGGACGCCAGGCCGCGTCTCCATGGCAACAGCGACAAGCCGGCGTCGGCGGACCTCTCCTGAACAGAAGCGGCGGGAAAGCGCTTGTGCCCCGCAGGTGGAAGCACACTGGCGAGGGCGACGGGGAGCCCAGCTTCCTGGGCATGGTGGAGATATTCTGTGAGCGGGCGGCGCGAGTGGTAGAGAAGGAGCTGGTGAAGCGGCTCCGCACTCCCAAGGACGAGAACGAGCGAGAGCAGCGGGTTCGCGGGATCCTCGACACGATCCGGAACTGTGGCCACGTCCTGGAGGTGGCCTTCCCCATTCGCAGGGACAGTGGCAGCTGGGAAGTGATCAAAGGCTGCCGGGCTCAACACAGCCAGCACCGCACGCCCTGCAAAGGGGGTGAGCCTAAGGCGCTTCCTCTGCTGCAGAGGTTTTAATAGCAAACATGCAAAAACGAGGCTAGCGGCACTCGAAAGACTAACAGATCTAGTGACCCTGAAGCCCGTGGAATGTATGAATGAATATGCATAGGACCACACAGTTATTGTGGTAGAAACTTTAAAAGACTAGACCTCATGTCATGAGCTGCATGAGATGTTATCTTCAGTTTTTTGCTTCAGTAGTTTCAGAGTTTTAGTCTACAAATGACACAGTAAATTTCTTTGTCTCTAAGATGCCACAAGACTCAATGTGTGCTGCTGTGAATTAATGTATTTGCTGTAACACAGTTACTTCTCTAAAATCTGTTAAAAACAAAAAGAATTATATGCCAGAAATGTTACCTCAAGTGATCTAGCTAATCAGCCCTGGAAAAGTGGAACAACAGAAACAGAAATGGGGAGAATCTAGTAGCTAGCAGGATACAATGCATGGCTAGTGAACTGTATTTGGCTTGAGTTTAAGCTGTGCAGCTTTGTTTTGCATCTTATGGGGGCAGTGGAACAAGATTCCAAACATAAATGTTGGGAATAGTTGCAGGATTAGGTAAAAACAGAAATGTTTTTCCATGTTCAGATCTGTCAGACTCTTTCCAGTCCCCTCTGTTCAAATATAAATAATAAAAAGTCTTTTAAATGGGACAAGAAGGTATGGGTGGCAAGTTTTGATATGAGTTGCTTTGAGAGACCATAATTGTGTGAAAAGCAGGATAAAAATGCAGGGGAGGATGCAGTTCTAGCATACACACCCAGACCTGACAGTCCCTTTTTAAGCCCAGAAGATGTTCTTGGCATAGCCTCAAAACGATGCTATCTCTCTAGTACTCCCCCCCCCCCCCCCGCACTCTGCTAACATCCTCCTTAACAATTCACTGATTGTTTCACTCTAGCCTTCTTTCCTAAAGTAAGCCAGGTATTTCCTACCCTTAGTGGCTGCCTCCTCATACAATACCCTACCCCATGTTCTTTTGTTCTTTGGATTTGCATCTTAAAAGGCTTGAAAAACTTTGGGGGTTAAAGTTTCACGCCTGCCACTGAGTTTCACCAATTGAATTCCAATTTGTTTTATTGTAAATTTAATTGATTGGGTAAAGTAACTGATTGAAATGCATGAGACTTTGTCATAACTAATGCAAATCTCATTAATGTCAATGGATTTACTCTAAGTAGGACTTACGTTGGATTTTACCCATTTTAACTGTCCTCAGGAACTTGTTGAAGAGGAATATAAAGTAATAATTAAAAATTATCTGTTCAACAAGTTTTGTTGTACAATCTGTCCTTAAGGCAGTTTTTTTTTAATTTTATTAAATTTTTATTATTAAACAATATACAACAAACACAAAAACAACAAATAAAATCACTTAATACATAAACATAAAATTGCCTTAATATTGTATATTCACATTTAACCTATTAAACATATTTATACTAAACATAACAGTGCTCCCCCCACCACGGGATCTCATTCCTGTTTCCAAAAACTCATAGTTTCATCTGTTGGTGGTTTCCCACTTCCTTTAAAGAACACAAACTTTACGAACTTTTTCCATATACCCTCAAAATCGTTCGTTTTTACTATGCCTCTTTTCATTTTAATATTACATGTCAATTTATCATTTATAGCAATGTCCCACACTTCTTTATACCATTCTTCAATACCATAGTCTCCTTGAATCTTGCAGTTCCTAGCTACAATCAACCTCGCAGCCGTCAGCAGGTTAGTTATCAGTTCTTTCGCTTCTTTATTACATTTAAGTTCTTCTTGCAGTGAGAGTAATGCAATCCTTGGTGTAACCTCTACTTTAAATCCCACAATCTGCTCAATCTCAAAGAACACCATCTTCCACAACTTTTGCACATGTTTACAATCCCACCACGTATGTAAATACGTTCCTTTTTCACCACAACCCCTCCAACAATCTGCTGAAAGCTGCTTATTAATCTTATTTAATCTGACCGGAGTTAAGTACCACCTCCATACAAGTTTATAGTAATTCTCCTTTATTCTTACTGACATATTTCTCAACACTCTCTGTCTCCATAGTCCTTCCCATCTCTGCTGTCCTATTTGTATCTTCAAATCGGTCTCCCAAACCACTTTCCCGACACTATCCAAGACTCCTTTCTCAGCTAATATATTGTATAGTTGACTCATTAACCCTTTTGTCCCTATATTTTGTCCCTTGTCCATCTCTTTTTTTCCGATTAATTCCTCAAATTTCGTCCTCTCTCCACACTCTCCATTTTCTCTTACCCAATTTTTAGTCCATTGTTCCAATTGCCCATAGTTTAACCACGTTAGTTTCAAATCTTTTAAAACTTCTTCCAACCTCTCTCTTGTATTCATCCCCCTTAACCATTCTCTTAATTTCATTTTATTTTTTTATTTTAAAACTTTACTTAGTCTATTCTTTAAATTTTCAGGAAAATTCTTTAGCATTATCACCGGTGTTAAGGAGGAATTACTTGAAAGCATCTCCTTTTTATATTTATTCCAAAGTTCCCAATGGAACTTCAAAAAGTGATTATCTAAATCATTAAGCCATTTACCCTTCCCTTTTTCCTTAAAAAATACATTCTGCAATTTTAACTCAATATTACCTAATGTATTTTCCTCCATCCATTCTAAGTCCCCTACCCCTAAAATTGCTTCGACAATATGTCTTAACCTGTTTGCTATATAATAGTACTCAAGGTTTGGGAGACCCAATCCACCCTTAAGGCAGGTTAAGATGGTAACAACTGGAAGGAGCCTTACGACTCCAAAACCTCCATGAAAGCTACTTTTTAAATTGAGTTTTCAGAGAGGTTGCAAAACCCACCACTTTTGTCACGTCTTTGGCTGAAGTGGGCCTCGCTCTTTTTCTGTTGCCATTTAACTTAGAAAAGTAATTTTTGCTGCTTATTTTATTGATGGCATCATGCTAACCCACAGTGGTTAAGCATTTTGAGCTAAACATTATGGCTTAGCATGTTATGTGAACAATGACTTAGCATGTTGTAAGAACCATTCCTAACTATGGTTTAGCGTGTGGTCTGAACAGGCCAGGACTATTATTTATAAAAGTTGCATTTTAAGTTTTTATGGTTGTAAATTGCTTAGAGTTCCCAGGAAAGAAGTACACAAGTATTTTTAAATAAATACATGTTATGACTTTAGTTGGTTGCTTTCAAGCCCAGGCAGTTGACTTTCTGATCTCTTGCTTGCAAAAATAGGGATAGAGGAAGAGTAGCAAAAGTAGAACTCATTTGAAATATGGTGTGCAACTGCACCCTGCTCCTTTTCTCTTGCTTGGTTAATGCTACCATCTAGCTCAGTACAGAGGCACTACTGTCTGTTGGACTGTGATTTTTAGTCTTGTGATCATTAGCATTGTCCAGGACATTTTTTTTACTTACGTTAATACTAGAAATGGTTCCTTATAATCTTCTCAGTGGTGCATTCTTTTAGAAAGAAGGATTTGACAAAAGTTCTGAAAAATTACAGATATTTGGAATATTTGAGGTGAAATTGGAATATAAGCAATACTGTCTTGCTTCAAACTATTGTAGATATACCCAATATTAGAGATTGGGTTTTAAACTGCTATACCATCAAGTAAGTGAGCATAACATTTTGCCAGCTGGCAAATGTGGGGTGGGGAATAAAAATTAAAAAGATTAGGGAGGAATGTGTCCACGATACATATTAAAAAGAAGCCCAACTTCCCTATCGCTTCTCTCTTTTTGCTGGATTATCCATCAATGCATGAATTTCCTCCTCATTAATTCTCAGTGTGCCATGAAAAGAGGAGTGGGAATACATAAGGTGCATACTGTGATGACTTTAGAGCAGGTAACTCCAGGTGGCTGCTTCTGCAGTTTATTTTATGTTGTGATGACTTGTTGGAACAAATAAAAATATATCTCTCCATATAACTCAAGCCAAGTTATAATGCCTGAGCTGCTTTATATTTATGAGATTGCGTCTTCTCAAAGTGATAATACCAGTACAACAACCTCTATCTATAGATGGCGTTTCAGAGCCTACCAAGAACAATAAACTGTTTTTATATGTGTTGCTCAGCATCCTTAGAATTAGAGTGGGTGGGGATTATTATAAATCGATATAAATAAATGGATCCATTTGTGTTGTACATATGATGACTATGCCCCTGTTTGTTTTTCTCTTACTTTCCCCTAGGGATTCGTTACAGTCAATCAGTTAGAGTTGATGAAGTAAAAGCCTTAGCCGCTTTGATGACATACAAATGTGCAGTGGTAGGTAAGTTAGTACTGTTTGGGTAAAATGCTAGGATGTGGTGATAAAGTTAGGAGGTAGCACTATTGAACTATTCAAGAGATGGGATTCATGGAAGAGCTTGTGCATATTTCAGAAACCTAGTATGCCAATTCTTCTCAGACATTTGGAAGTGGAACCCACCGGTAAAATTATTTCACCTTTTGAGACACACGTCCAAACTAATTCAACCTTTTAAGCCCTACTTTCCCCCTCGACATAGCAAATGCAGGAGTATCACATTATTAGCACTGAACAAGTATTAATGTTAGTCCAGGACAGGGCAAACAATCTTTTGGGGCATGTGGGTACATTTGGCAATTTGAGAAAATGTCCTGGGCACCACCACAAAATGGCAGGGAAGGTTAGGAAATAGCACTGCTTCTGTAACCCGAACTACATAGAATCACTAGTTGTAGTCTCAGTAGCCAATGTTGATGTGTCAATGCCAATACTACCAATATCTCTGTAAGCAAATTTAAAAGTGATTGGATTTCTTTTACTATGTATGTATGTAGAAATATAACAGTGTGTCTCTGTGTGATTGAAAGAGATAAGATTGAGCTTACTGGTGGCAGGTGGCTCTAAGTGGGAGGTCTGAGTTCTTCTGGTTTTGTGAAAAGCTATTATAGGGTCTAGGCAGCAGCTTGTATGCAAGGGGTTGCAGGGACTGGAAGGGTGAGTGTTATTGTGTAACAGAATGCGAAGGTTTTAAAACAGTGAGATCGGTGATCTGTGGGCTAAGGAGAAGCTTGTGAAATAGAAATTACCCTATTACCTTGAGGAATTTGCTGTGCTTTTGCTCTACAGTACTACAATCTACTGCTTCAGCTTGCGGGTGCTGTTATGTGTGAACAGGAAGCATGGTTGTTCCTGGTGGTTATATTTCAGCTTAAGAAACTCCTTCCTCCAAAGTTATAACAAAACCTGACTCTTTTCCAAGCAATAGTAATGCCATTTTATCTTAGCAAGCTTTTTGCCTGCCAGGGAAGAGCAGATGGTTCTTTCAGTGGTAGATTAATTTTTAATATAAACTAACTGCTGGGTTTTAGACATTGTTTTAGGAGTAGGTCCTTACATAAAGCCTTTATGATTAGGGTGGGGTTAAATTCTCAACCAATACAGTCTCCACAGTTCTTAAAGCAGTTGCTCTCATTGCACCTCTGTAGGGCTAGATTAGGAACACGGTGAGATGGCCAATTGCTGACTAGCCTGTCTGGTAACTTTCAGATGTTCCGTTTGGTGGAGCTAAGGCCGGTGTGACTATTGATCCAAAGAATTACTCAGTAAGTGTATATCCTTTCCTTTTCACTCCAGGGGGATTGTGGGAATACTCTGACAACTTGCTTCCTGCCATATTTTAGACATTTACTAAATAACCATATTTAGAAATGTGAACATTTCTTAGAGCTGATTCAGATGCATTATGAAAGAGCTCTAAATTATGTGTCCTAATCACTCTTTGGGAGCTGCATTTACATGGAGAACTCTAGTATGTGTTAAATATACCCTGTACAAATTTAGCCACAGCTTCCCAGTGACAATTCCTGTGATCTTAATAGACACTTTTCAAGTACTGCAGTCACAGATTTCCTGAAGACAAGCTGTGGCTATGACTGTGAGAGACTCAAATCACATGCTACTATCTTCTATATGGATTATGTCAGCAGTTATGGCAAGGATAGTCAAAGGACATCAAGTGGAAGCTTTTTGCAATGTGTAAACTGATCCTTAGTACCAGGTAGGCATCAGGAACTTTCTATGGACATTGCTTGCCAAATGACTGCAAACAAACGCCTTCTCTGGGTGAGGGAAAGAAAACAAGCACCAATTTTTGATTACCATTTGTTTAGCCAAACAGGTGGTAAAGCACAGTGCTGCAAAATTGGAGCTGGTGCATGCCCTTAACAGAGTAGGTGCGTGGTGAGTCATTGTTGGAAAGGAGTAAACATTTTTCCATACAAAATGGAGAGACCCACCTAAGGACAGCTGAACTCAGAATTACATCTACTAATTCTGAGTACCTACTAAGGCAAGGTACCCAAGTTGAAAGATTTCTGTCTCATTAGGATTCAGTGTCCCTCTGCAAACCAACCTGATCTAGCCTGGATGCCATAGATCCATACCCTGGTCAGCTGTTGGCATCCTTGCAAGAACCTATAGTAACAGCTGGATGTTGATGTTCTTATGCAGGAGAATGAACTGGAAAAAATAACAAGACAATTCACAATAGAATTGGCCAAGAAGGGATTTATAGGTAAGGCTACCTACTACTTTTTCCCTTTAGGGTTGCATACAAGAATGACTGGTTTACAGGCTGTCCCATAGGCAAAAGGAAACAAACGTAAACTGCCCAGAGAGCTTTAGCTATGGGGCAGTATAGAAATGTAATAAATAATAATGATTAATTAATAAAAATGTTATTAATGTCTTACGACTGCCATCTCTGGAGGAGGGCTGAAATCCATATTGTCCAAAGTTAGCTAATATGCACTCTAAAAACTTGGGATTCTCACCCTTCCTTTAACCAGGGTTGTATGTATCCTTGTGCAAAGACAGAAAAAGCACGGAATTTGGTGATCAATGCGGAAATCAGGTTTCTGTGAAAATCTGCTTTTATTTTTTAAAGTGTGTTTTAAATCCCTTATAGTTGTGAATATAGCAGGTATGGAGAACATGTGGCCCTCCAAATGTTGCTTGTCTGTAAATCCCATCATCTCATTAACTATGCTGGCTAAGGCAGATGTCCATCAGCATCTGGAGTCCATCAGCATCTGGAGTACCACACATCCTCTACTCCTGGAGTATATGCTTCAAAGTATGTTGCAATGCCTACTGAAATCTCGGAAGGCAAAGATGTGGCTGAAATAAGATTCCAATGGCCACAGGATAGGACTCCAGTGCCCTGCATATCTCTGCTCTATCAATGTTTAACAAACAGAATGAGGGAGCAATCCTATAGCCCCTAGTCAGCATTTGAGGGGCCATACGCTATTTTGGATTCTCCTATCTGAGGTTGGATCCAGCACTCCAACCCCAGAAGGGGGTATCAGAGCTCCCCCCTCCCCTTCCCCTATACCCAGCATGGAAAGAACTGCACCAGCTGCTATCTGAAGTTAGGAACTCGGCCTTGGAGAAAGGGGCATTTCAGTGGGCAGGGAGGGGAGGAGACTGGAGAGACCAGGATACAAGTTATCCTGAGGCCTCTCCAGCCTCCTTCCCTCCTCCTCCAAAGCACTCTAGTTAGATGGACAAAAAAGCCCATCTAGCAAAAAATGCAGGTCCGGAGCCGCTTCTCCCACCCTGCATAGGATGATGGTAAGCCTCCGAGTTCTGTATCCACTTACTTGCGGATAAGTCCCATTGAACTTGATGGAATTTACTTTTGAGTAGATATGTATAAGATTACATTGTGACAGTTGCAAAATGCATATTTGCTCAGTTTGCCTGATTTATGCAGATTACACAATTCAGAATCTTTTGCGCGCCCCCTTTTAAAAAAAATCCAGCCTTTGCTTTGCTAGTCCTCATTGTTAAATGCTGAAAGATTTCTTTTAAAAAGCTTGCAATCCTATGCACACAAGTAATCTCAGATCTGTGGGAATTACTTCTGCATAAACATGCATAGGAAGACACTGTAAGATGCCTAAAATTAAATGTCCTTCAAGTTTTTTATTTTTTTATCTCTATATAAACCTTTTTGAATGGTGAATTTATAGTTTTCAAATTGGAATAAGTTATTAACAATATTATAAAATATGTGAAATATTTCTGTATTCTCTGGTTTTGACATCCTTTGTGGTTGTGCACACAATTAACGAATTATTAGGTATACAAGGCCTAATGTACATCCCTTCAGCTCATAATATATTTCTCTTTTGCCTGTCATGCTAAGAAAATTGCCAAGCCCTACCCTAGTTTATATATCCTGGGGTAGATAACCTTTTCCACCTCTGGAGCATAACATACAGGGCATGTCAAAGAGGAATGATGGCTAGTCTTTCTCTGAGCCTGAGGCTGTCTGTATCAATGCATTTGGGATTCTGTATGAAGTTTGAGAAGGGGTCAGCAGTGACCTCTGCTTAAATGTGTTGATGGCAAAGCTTTGAGGTTCAGTGTGTCTAGAAAATACAGAAAAGCTTTATGTTTCAGGGCTCTACCAATTTTAAATTGTAGAGGCCTGCATTTTCTCCAGCAACATTTGTGAGTGTAGGGTAGAATAAACCTGTCAAAAAGCTGACTACTCTAATTTGTTTAATGTGGGAGAGTGGAAGAAGATTTGATGGATCTATTGTCCCTGGCAGGTCCTGGAATTGATGTAGCTGCTCCTGACATCAGTACAGGAGAAAGGGAGATGTCCTGGATCGCTGATACTTACAGCAACACTGTTGGTTACAGGGTAATGTTATTTTTTCATACAAAAAGGTTTAGTATGTGGCTGTTTTCTGAAAAGTAGTATCTTTCGATACTATTCATCTGCAAAGGCCTGATTTGACTTGTAGGGATACTATAGACTTGGTTCTATTTATCATTATAAAATGTTTTCTCTTTTTGAATTATCCGAATACATGTATTTCTGGAGAGGGCTTGTCTTGTCTTTTGTATAGTAAATGTGCAAGATGAGACAGTTTTGTCATCTACTGTTTCATGTTTTGAATTGTAGGATATCAACTCCTATGCTTGTGTGACAGGGAAGCCCATCAGTCAGGGAGGAATCCATGGACGAATCTCAGCGACAGGCCGTGGAATTTTACATGGAATTGAAAACTACATCAACAGCACAGCATACATGGATCTCATTGGCCTCAAAACTGGATTCTCTGGCAAAACATTTGTATTGCAGGTAAAGATGAAGTTGAGCTATTGTAGTAAAAGGTAAGTATCCATTTTCAGAAAAATCCTGGTTACTTGGGATGCCTAAGAATGGGGGCTGACAGGATATTTTTTCCAGGGATGGTGTGTGCCTAGGTAAGTGTAAGACTAGCTCAGTCCTGCTGAGTTAGTGTTGTGTTTCCTCTCACAAAACCCTGTGAATTAGGTCTCTAGTGTTGCCGGTTTTATACTTGGGGAAATGAAACAAACGTTACATATTATGGCCCCATAAAATCCTTGGGTGATTTGTTAGGTAGTTTAGTGGACTGTTTCCCAGAAATCTGAGAAAATTAATAATGACTCTTGATGCTGTGAAGATGGTCATAGCCTGCCATTGGCAGGCTGGTTTTGACTGCTACAGTTGAGGAGTGACTCAAAAATTATGGGAAATCGTTGAAATCATGAAATTAATGTACTATATTAAATTCAGATATACAAATGAGGAACAGATTTCAGTGCTATTCGTCTCTGATTATTTAGTACTATGAGGCTTGAAATATAGAAATTGTGTTGCATTTGTTGAATATTCCAAATTATTGTCTGGTATTTCTCTGCAGTGTTTTATATATAAGAAAATTACTTTATATATTGTCTTGACAGTATTTACAATAGTAGTACAGAATATATAAACAGTTGGGAAGTGATCACAGAGAAAGTGGTCTGCCATGATCACCATGAGTGCATGGCCAAATCTCCGAGATCAAACTCCAACTATCTACCAACTGTGCAAAACTGGTTTTGCACTTCTGGTTATTATTAAACTTGGAAGAATTGCTCTGGTCATATTTCTAAAATGTGTGTTTGAGAATATGTCACTTCTATGCAAGGATCTAAAGTATGGAAATAGAAGACTACTGGATTTGACTCATCCCATAATGTCTTTTTGATTTGTAATTTTAAGAAGTGCGTTTTAACTTTTATTTTGTGCATTCACATCTCCCTGATTTGGTGGCAGAGGACTCACAATCTTCAGAGTGGTACCTTGCTCCAAGAGCTGAGCAAGATGGAATCCTGGCTCTATCTCCACACATAACATCCAAGGGAGCTTAAATCACACAGCAGACGCCTGAGCCAAACACCGCTGCACCCAGGCAAATGGATTCTTCACCCATCAGTCTTCCAGAACCTCCAAAGCCACTTTGGCACCATGAAGGTGGTTCTGTTTGTTTCTCCAACAGATCTCAAGCTTTTGCGATTCTTTTCCAGGTTCAGTTGCTCCAGAACTGAAGTCCTGAACTCTCCCTGGCCTTCAGGTCTGCTTTCCACCAACACCCTTCTCCAGGGTGCTATGGAAGATAAGTCTTACAGCAGCAACAGTGTTATTAGTAACATCCTATTGGTCTAGATGCCCCATATTTTTAGAGCGTCTCCACCTTGCAAGAGGCAAACTATGGTTCCTTCCAAACCTCTGTCTGCTCTCCCAAGGCCCAGTCATTCACTTGGACCCAGACCGGCTCCACCCAGACACCTGGCTTCTGAGAGGGCAGTGTTAGGTTCCTCCGACAAGGTAATTGGCACCCTACTCTTATCTAGGAAAGATTCCACGATACACATAGGTGAAACTTCCAGGAAGGGCTTCATGCACTGGTGCCATCATAAGGGCCAGGGATATTCATCAGTATAGGGTAAGAGAACTCCTTCTTTTCCTTCAGATAGGCCTGGAGATGGGCCTAAAGCCAAGCACACTGTAGACAAACAGCAAAACCCAGGCCAGGCACTGGTCAGCTTGCATCCGCACCTCAAGCGTGCCTTGTCTATCCACCCTCCTTCAATTCATAGCTTTCCTTCCTGGAACCTCCACAGGGCCATTACATCACTCACCAAATCACCCTTTGAACCTCTTAAATTGACGACTTTATGCCTCATGTCTCAGAGGATCCAGTTTCTGGTGGTCATCACTTCTGCTTGAAGAGTTTCAGAACTTCTGCTCTATCAATTTGAGATGGCCTCACCACCTTTCAAAAAGACAGTTATTCTTCACCCAGAGCTGGCCTTCCTACTAAAAGTCAACTCTCCTTTTCATATTTTTGCCCTAAACCGCTTCACCTGACTGAGAGACCATGGTAGGAGTAAGGCTAACAGCAAGCTATTAAAGTCTTCATAAAATGCACTGCAGTTTTTAGACTGTCCCTTCTTTCCTTTTTGCCCCCTGCTATTGGAAAAAAAAGTATTCAGTTCCACCCTGGTGGGATGGAGTAAAGCTTGCATCTTTACAGCATATGAAGACTGACATCTGCCTAGGCCATCCAATGTTACTGTCCACTCATCCAGGGCTGTCACAACATTGGTTACCTTTAGCACCCATGTTCCTCTGGAAACCATCGGCAGAGTGGTTACATGGTCAATACTCAATTAATTCATAAGACGTTACAAAATTGACACCCATGTCTCAGCAGAGGCCTCATTTGGCAGGTGGTTACTAAAGCAAGTGCTGTCTTCTTCCTGAGACTCAGTGCATATAGATTCACCCTAATGGCAGTATGCTTAAGTATATCCCATATGTGGATGCCTTCCTCACATTTCTCATGGGAATGGAACATTGGTCACTAACCGTGAAGGTTCTTTCTGGATTAGTATGACAAAGGCATCCAAATCATACCCTATAAATCACATCACTATTTTTCTTCAATTGTCTATCAGTTCACAAGCTTGTGCGTATGACTGCAATGCTCACTGTGTATCATTTTGATTTTTGATTATTGTTTGGAGGTATCCTTGCATTCTCTGTCCTTTTCCTTCTGTGATCTCCATCTATTAGATTTAGTCACAGATGGAACTACCAGGGAGGAGCCTGGGGTCACCAGTTAGTCATGTGATACCTACTTTCTTCTGGGCAGCAGAGAAGGTTAACGCATTTGTGGATGTCTTTGTTATACTAATCTGGAAGGAACCTTCACAGTAAGTGACCAATGTTTCATCTTCTGGATACCACAGTTATATGAGGGGCATATAAACCCCACCTTATACCGTAAACCAAGTGACTTCTACACACACTTAAATGGCACACAATTCATTTTCGGTAGACAAGCTCTATGATTTAACCACTTGAGATCCAAACCTTATGACAGGGAGAATCGCGTACAGGATTTACATCAGGAAATCTTAAGTACTCACCTAGGAATGTAAAAACAGAACAACAACAAGGCCAGATGATACCCTGAGTTACCACCTGAGTCACGGGCCTAGCAGAAAAAAAATACCACAATTGCATTTATTATCACATAAAGCTCTTATCTAAAATGTTTCTGATGCATAATCATGGATGTAGAGCCCATCCTTGAAGATTATCCTCTCTCACAAGCCTTTTGTGGTAGGCCTGTCCATGCTTACAGGCACCTCCCCCTCAATCTGAATCAATGTTGACCACCAAGTATGGGCCACCTAAGGAAAATACAAATCTCAGTATCAGTTCTGTTCCTTTATCTATTTGGACGACACTAACATAGGATGAACAATACCATCTTTACAATCAAGGGCTCATTCACCTGCACATCTTCTAGCATGGTATATATCATTTGCTAGTAATGCCCTTCTGCCATTTACATAAGCCAGGCAGGTCTGCCTCTATGCAAGAGGATAAAGAGACATAAATTGAACATTAAAAATAGTAACACACAAACCACTGGTGGGTGGAGGGATTATTTCAGGACATTCTGTCTGTAGCAGACCTAGGGCGTAATCCTATGAATGTTTAGACAAAAAAAATCCTGCATTTTCCAGCATGCCCCTGCCACCTTGTTGACTGGGGTATGCTGGGAGCTGTAGGGTTTTTTCCTGTTTAAGCATATGTAGCATATGTTGCACCTTTAATCACCATATTCCAGTGAACAAATTTCAAAGGCCATGGTGGTTGGGGATGATTGGCGATATAGTCCAATATAACTTGAGGGCCCCAGGTTGGATTGCTGCTGTAACCACTGCACCATGTCGTTAAGGTGCCGTAGCATTCTTGTTGGAGGTTTTGTTTTGGTTGCAACAGAATAATATAGCTACCCCTCTGTACTTTGCAGATTTGTTTCTGTTCCTATGCACAGAATGATTAATTGAACAAGAAAAATATTTTGCTCGGGGAGAACCCTTTTTGGATACGAGCTTTCCATCAGAATGTCTATACTGCTAATATATTTCTTTGTAAATTTTTAATCTGGCCACCTGCCAGTTTCCCTTCAATCCTAGAGAAATCTGTTTGTCCCTTAAGCAATTTTCCCCTCAGGTTGAAAAACATAGCTAGCATTGCTGAGCTCATTCAATAAACTGTCTCTAAGTCACCTCTGTTGAATTATGTTTGCTGAGCAATCCCCCGAGGAATACTTCACTTACTCTAATTAACTTACCAGGAAAATTAAACTGAGAGGGGAAGCCCTCTAGTCTTTGGGGAGTGTTGTCTTTGTGGGTTGTTTTTCCTTGTCTAATAAATCAAGTGTCATATTTCCTCAACAAAATCCAGGAGGGATGCAGATGAGTTAGGTGCTAAATAGTTACGAACAGTTGCTCCAAGGGGAAGAACTCAGCTACTGTGAGTTCTTTCCCATCGGTAATGCTCTATCTATTCTTGGCAGTTAATCTAAACTAGAATAGATTTTATAGTGTGTTTGGCTGTTGCCTCAACTGTTGCCATCATCCTAAGGGAATGCTTTACTGCGGTTGTCATGTTTAGTTTTTGGTGCTCCTATAGATTTTATCTTTGAGAAGTTCATTCAGACAACTGATTCTTTGGTGAAGGGACAGTAAGTTAAGATGTTAGATGACACAAATGATTTAGGCATGGATCCTTATCCTGTAGACACATTAAGAGGAGAAAAGGAAATGCTGCCTGGGGGAAAGGAAAAACTGTCCTGAGCAGTTCTGAACTTCTCTTCTTAAGGCATCCATTCAGTAGGAGGGAAAGGAGACCCACTTCGTTTAGAGTGAAATACATTCTTCTGCTAGGCACCCCCTAATTCTCTAGTGCAAAGGAGCTTCTGGTTGCTTTTTCCTGAGCATTAGTATTTTGTGACCTCAGCTATTCTGACATGCAAGCAAGGTCTGCTAAGGCCTCTCAGTCTTGACTTTATTTTCTAGGGAAGCCTTCCTCAGCAGTGCCTTCTAACAGTGCCTTCCTGAGCTGCAAAGGCCTGGAGGAATGGTTGCTTATGTACAGCTAGTATCCAAATGTAGACCAGTTTATCTCATTTGCTACTTGATAACCACACAACACTTAATACACAATTCTAGTAAACCAAAAAAGAGTTTGTTAATGATGAGAAAAACAGATGGATGGGATAACTAGAACAGATTGCAAAGCAAATAAAATAAAACACAATTTCTAGCCTACATTTGATTCCTTGCTAAGGGGATCACGTTTACCTTTCAACACAATTAGTTCTGCCTGGAAGAATGTGCACAGACCTATGTAATATAGTTTAAACCTACTTTTACAGCACAGCAAGCTCTTAGATGTTTCCTTGCCGACTGAAAGCTTGCTCCGTGCTTTCCAATTCTGTCTTCAGGGCTTTGGCAATGTGGGTCTGCACTCCATGCGATATCTGCACCGCTATGGAGCTCGCTGCATTTGTGTGGGGGAGTTAGATGGTGCCATCTATAATGCTGATGGGATTGACCCCAAGGAACTGCAAGATTATAAGCAGGTATGTTGAATCCCAGAGGAACATGTGGAGGCACCAGTGAGTGTTTTATCTCTAAGAAATACTGCGTAAGTAACCCAAAAGGATCAGTGAGATTTCTCCTGTGAAATAATACTTCATTGGTTGTAAGTATATCCTCTAGTGCCAGGGGCCAACCTGCTTCAGCTACCAGAAGGGCCACTCGATATTGTGGGGAAACACTTGCATGCCTGTTCTCCTTTGATGTCGGGCTTGACAAGCTGAAGTGTGTTTCTCATTACAGGAGCATGGCACTATAGTTGGCTTTCCAAAGGCTAAGAGACTTGAAGGCAGTGCCCTTGAAGTACCTTGTGATATCCTCATCCCAGCTGCTATTGAGAAACAGCTCACAAAGGCGAATGCTCATCATATCAACGCAAAGGTAGAGCTTAGAAAGAGTGCTGCTTGTTCTGCATAACTCTATTTCCAGGGGAGGAAATAAAACCAGTGGGACCTGTTTTATTTGACTGCAAACAGAATTTGGTCTGCAGCAAGCCTTGGGCTTTTTCAACACAGCCTAGATCTGGCCAGTATGGGACCACTTTGGAGTTGATGTGCTTATATGCATCCATTAAATATACAGCAAATATATGGCTGGGTAGTGGATGGATGATTAAACTTGTTCATTGTATATGGAGTAAACTCACTAATAGAGATCCTGTGTGTTGTAGTGGTTAGAGTGATGGACTGGGACTCTTGAAGACCTGGGCTCTAAGCCCCACTGTGCCATGAAGCTTACTGTGGGTGACTTTGGGCCAGTCACTGACTGACAGCCTAACCTACCTTATAAGGTTGTTGGGCTATAAATGTAATAATGAAGCAATAATAATAATCATAATACACAAACCCAGCCCTGGGGGAAAAATTGGACTGTTTTTAAAAACAGCAGAGTCTTGTTGTACTTTAAAGATTAGAACATTATGGCATAAGCTTTTGTAGATTGTTTTGGGGACTGTTTTTCCCTGCATTAAAGTATGCCTAGGCAGCAGATCACGCCACTGATTCTGGAGTCTCCAGAAGCAATTTATTGGGAACTGCCAGGACTAGAATTAGAAACCCAGGGCTGCCCTTGTTAATGTTGAAATGGGTAATATGGTGGGGCTCTTCAGTTCTGGGTGGGTGGAGGAAGAACAGGTAAAACCTTCTTCTTTTGTTGTTTGTGGACCCATAGTCACAGGACACGTGTGATTCCTACATGATCTCCCAATTTGAAACAGTGTTGAAATCGTGATGGAGCTGGGTATGTTGAGCATAGCATTCTTCATGAGACTCTCCTCCATTTTAAATATATAGTTGAAAACAAACTCCACTTCTTATAAATCTCTCTTAGCCCTTAGAGCATTCATATTAAACTCTGTGTATTGGAAAAGGGCTAGACAGCTCTCTGGTACTAAACATACATGGATTGGTGTTAAATGTAATGGATTCTTGAAATAACTTCTTACAGCCTCATTTCCATTCTCTACAAAAATACTTTGCCAAAACAGCAGCTTGGGGTTTTCCTGTCTATCAGATACCTCTTTTTATCTTTTTGTGCCTCACAGATCATTGCTGAAGGTGCTAATGGCCCCACAACCCCAGGAGCCCATGACATTTTCCTGCAAAGAAAGATCCTTGTCCTCCCGGTATGTCTGCACAACTCTTGCCTCCTCTGGTGTCCTATTCCATGCCTTGATACCTGGGCCCCTGGCTAAGCTGCCACTGTTGAGCATTCTCTTCTATAGTATCTTCTCCCTTGCGGCAGAATTGGGCAAGAGTTCTGCACTGCAGTTATTTGATCATGCATGACTAAACTCAGCAGTGTTATGAAGGTAGACATGCATAGGGAAGTCTGGTAGTAATTGGATGTACAAAGTAATTGGATGCTTGAACCAGTTTTATATTTGCTTGTTGCCCCTTCTTGCATTAGAGGCTGTGGTTATTCCAAAACTGAGGTTGGCACAGTATTATCCTGCTATGTTTTTACCAGCTCTAGCCCAAGTAGCTAAAGCAGAGCTCTCTCCATAATCAAATCCTTGTTCCCTGTGATGTAAATATCCATTGTCTCTCATGGAGGTTATTTAATATGTATCTTCTCTGCTCCCAGTGAATGCTAAAGAGGTGCATTATGCTGCTTTCTTTAGTGCTGTGATTCTGAACAGCCATCCCCAAATAAATGAGCTGTCGTCTGAATTAGTCATTCATGGGAGATTTATCCACTTCCTCCAACCCACTTTGGATCAATAGTAACAGCATTTCTCAGGGAAGTCTTCAGTCAGCAAGCATGCAGAGAGGGATGATCAGGTAGATGTTATATACTTGGACTTCCAATCCGAAGACAAGTATAGGGATAAATGGGCAGTTCTCACAATGGAGGGAAGTAATCAGTGAGGTCCTTCAAAGATCTGCTTTGGGACTGGAGTCGGGCGGATAGCATGGTGACGAAGCAGACTGAGAAGAGTTTCAAAAGGGTCTCTCCAAACTGGGTGAATGGATCATAAACTGACAAATGAGTTTCATCTGCTATGAGAAAAAGATGCGCATTGCAACAGTTCCACATAAAAATGGATGGAGTGGAGACTAACCAGGAAAGATATATTGGGGTTAATGATGGGTAGCTCAAGGAACACATTGACTCAGTGTGCAGTAGCAAATTCTGAGCTAGAGATGATTAGGAAAAGTATTGAAAATATAACTGGCAGTAGTCCATGGTGCCGCTGCATTTGGAATTCTATGTATAGTTCTGGACTCCCCATCTCAAAAAGTGTAATGTAGAGTTGGGAGAGATTAACCAAAATGATCAAGGGGTTGGAGCACGTTTCTTATAAGGAAAGACAAAAGCATTTGGGGCTTTTTTTGTTTAGAAAAATGGTGACTAAGTGGGGACGGGATAGAGATTTATAAAATTATGCATAGTGTAGAGAAAGTGAATAGAGTGTTTCTCCCTCTTTTGCAGCGCTAGAACTTGGGGTCACTTAAACTGATTGGCAGCCTATACAGGACAGAAAAGAAAAAGTACTTCACATAATGCATAATTTATGGACTTCACTGTACTAGATGTGGTGATGGAGGCTGGCTAACATGGCTTCAAGGGAAGATTAGGAAATTCTAGGCCTCTCAATGACAGCAGATTTATCAACAGCTATTAGGCATAATGACTAAATGAAAGTTCTGTGTTCAGAAGCAATATAACTCTGAATGCAAGTTGCCTAGGATGGAAATAGCACAGGAGATCAATTGCCTTCATACTCTGCTGTGGGCTTCCTGTAGGCATCCAGAGTGGAAAACAGGATGCTGACCTAGATGGACCCTTAGTTTGATTCAGCAGGATTCTTATGATGATATTGGTGTAAAAGGTGTATTTTCCCCCTGAGTGATGGCTGTTTGGGAACATGGATTGTATTCGGACAGTATACATTTAGTGATGATCTCTCTGGACCCATGTTGTGGATCCATGGACTGACTGACAGCTATGTGTCATGCTGAAAATAAATGCTGCCAGTGCATCTGTTTCATTCTGAGATGGAAGTAGCACAAAATGCTTGCCCTACTATTGGCAGGCCATATGACTTAAAGTTATTACTCTGGAGTATGCTACAGCATAATGGTGCTGTTATTCTGTATTTAATCAGCTCAGTGTAAGCAAATCAAAACCTCTAGACCTTTTCAGGGGCTTTTCATAACTGATTTGACACAAAGCAGTGTTTCCAGGTGGCCAGAACAGAAGGTAACGTGTTCTAAATAAGATACATTAAGGAATACGAGGTATACCTAAAGCATAGAGATTGAAAATCGCAAATTGATCCAAATCTTCAAATGACTAGGAGTCACAAACATCCCACTGCGTGTCTTTGCCCCATGTACACACATATACACACTCATACACCTGATAGCACTTCTCCCTCTTTTCCAACAGTTATTCCTTGCAGCTAGTTATAGTACCACTTCTCTCTTATGCCCCCAAGTCCTCTGCTTCTCTGTCCTCCCCCATTAAAGCTTTGGAATCTTGAAGATCTATTATTTATAGTGCAGTTACTCCAAATTCTCCTCGACCAAAGTGTCACTGTGTGGCTGGTATAAGAGTGGAAGGGGAAAGTATGTCCATGTACACCATCTATCCACAGGAGTCAAGTCCTTATTCTCCACCAAGTTGGCCACTTTTTATCTATTCCCCTGGGAAGCATTCCATGCAAGTACTGTGGACCCCCTAGCAGCACATAATGATCATAATTGGGATGTTATTCTAAAGCAGAAATGCAAAGAACTGCTATAACACTTTCAGTTTGTTGCTGCTGTGCTCATGGTGCTTTTTACAAGATGGGTCTAGCAGGAAAGAAGTGCCGGTAAAAGGATACATGGATATCTCTGAGTAGATGGCATTATGTTTCTGCAGCTCTCTTGTTTGGAGTTTTCTAGAGAACTCTTTAACAGTTTCTTGTCTCTATGGGGCAGGATTTGTACATAAATGCAGGTGGTGTGACAGTCTCCTTCTTCGAGTGGCTGAAGAACCTGAACCATGTCAGCTATGGGCGCCTCACTTTCAAATATGAGCGTGACTCTAATTACCATCTGCTGATGTCAGTGCAGCAAAGTCTGGAGAGAAAGTTTGGGAAGGTCAATGGAGAAATCCCTATTGTGCCCACACCAGAATTTCAGGCCAGGGTGTCAGTAAGTAATAATACCCTTCATTTATTTCTTTTATTTATATCCCACCCTTTCTCAGAAAGAATCCAGGGCAGTTAACAACCTATATAACGTACAGTACACTACATAAACACTATTAAGGTCATGAAAATCGTAATTGTATAATAGAAATGCAATAAAAGCATCAACTCAGTCAATCAATCACAGTGATTATACACTCAGTCACTTTTCTGGCTGTTTTTATTTTCTTTGAGGAAGCCCCTGGGGGACCAGCCTTTAGGGCCCCTTTTGCTTTCCTGGGAAGCTACATGGGGTGATTTCATTCCTGCCTAGATACAGCACGGCTCCCAATTTTTGGATGATGGGACCTAGGACAGTCTGTTGCCAGGCTTTACTCCAAAAGTCACCTTAAGTTTTATCTCTGAAACAGTAAGCCCTCTTAGTTTGGTAGAGCCTGTGGGAGCTAGGAAGGTGTAGCATTTGCTGCTTACTTGGAAAATGTTGTATGTTAAGTCCTTGTGTTTCTGCCATTGTACTCTCCACTTTGATCACCCACCCATGCTCTATTGAACTTTGTGTGACTTCAGTGCCAGTTGAGAGAAAAAAATATATCTTTGACTCTTTTCCATTCATAGCTCCCTAGTCCTTGGCCTATCTTCCTGAAATTTCCTCCTGATATTTTGTAGGTTTCTGCCTAGGAATACTTCTACAAAATATGCCATTTTCATGCAATGGGCCAAAAATCCCCTGGAGGGGGGTAAAGAGAAATTGAATCACTCTTCTCCCCACCTTGCCAAATTTGGACACTCCCCTTCCACAAAAAAACCACTGTATTTATCCTGAATTTTTTGCAGGTTCCTCAACTAGAGCCACCTCTATGCTGTATGTCATTTTCATAATAATCACAGACAAAAAATGTAAGGAAATAAATGCTTCCTAGTTTGGACCCCCCAAAATGATTAAGGCTGCTGTTTTACAAAGCTCCCTGAAACTACAAAGTGTTTTACAAAGTTCATCTGAACCTTGGCAGGCTCAATCCCCTCAGAAGGGGCAACATTCATCCAATTCTGCCAAGAACTAAAAGTTTTCTTTTTTAAATAAATAAAATAAAATAAATAAATACATACAATTTTAAGGGTGCATAGCACAAAACACCTGCACCTATTTTTCTGATATTTGATGGGTGTAGTCTGCTCATAAAGGACTTACTATGCATGCAAATATCATTCAAATCAGACAAATCGAAAAAGTTAACCCATTTGTTGATTTGCAATGATAGTTAATGGGAGGCATGAAGATTAGGATTTCTGAATCAAGATTTGGATGCAAACTGAAGTGGGCTGCTTCCAAATTGGGCTGTTTGCTGAAATACTGAATCTTGTGGTCTGTGCTCACTCTTAGCAAATGTCAATATTGTGCTGCATGTTTCTCAAGATTGTATTTTCTTGTAGGGTGCCTCAGAGAAGGATATTGTGCACTCAGGTCTAGCTTTCACCATGGAACGTTCAGCCAGGGTAGGTGCCCTAGCATTGCAGTTCTCTGTTGACTCAGTATATTTTTTTAAGGATACCAGGCCAAGCCCTCATCACCACATAGTGAGAAATCTCACTTTTGAATTATGTGCATTCTTTTGTAATATCAGTTATAACGTTATAAAAATTAGTACAGTGACACCATAACCCAATTCCTTATAACCACCACCTTTGAAGTTTTGGATGAGCGCAAGTGTACTGGGACGATGTTTGCTGATGTTTGTGCTTTATTTTCTAGCAAATCATGGATGCAGCTACAAGATACAACCTAGGTTTAGATCAAAGAACTGCTGCCTACGTGTGCGCCATTGAAAAAGTCTTTAAGGTTTACAGTGAGTCAAGTTTCACTTACTGATGCTGTGTGCTTGCTGGCCTGCTCTGTTGGCTAAAGACTAAAAAGTGTGTATTGCCCTGGGGAAAAAATGAACATCATAGTGAGAAAATGGGCCCGAAGTGTTGCTGAGGGTCTATGGAAGCTTTTCCTTTTGTTTGTATCTCACTCCTTCTTCAGAGTTTCAGAGTTTCTCAGCTGTAAGCCCTATTTGTTCGGAGAGCAATTTGTCTTAGACCTGTAGATGGTGCCAGCAGTCTGGGGATTTTGCTGCTTCACTGAATTGTACAGTGTAACTGTTGAAATTAAGCATCTGTTGGAGTTCAGAGTCTCTTATCCATCATTTTATTCCATATGTTTCTGTTTTACTGTGTTCTTGGAATGCTCTGATTCTCTCGTTTAAGGGTATATCCATTGCAGCTGGCCGAAACCCTTAATTGCTTCTTGTACTTTGATCTTTCCAACTGCTTGGTGACTTCTTCTGCAGATGAGAACCATCATGATAAGTGAATCCGCTTCCCTTATGCCTGCTATAAATGTGGGATTCCAAGTTCTAGCACATATTTTATTCTCTGTACTATATTTTACATGCTGCAATATATTATCCCCACCTGTAGCCTATGCACTCTGTTCCATCCAGGTCATGGTATGCCTTTCTCATGCATTCTCGGAACCTTCAGCATTTTTTCTTAAAGGTACACAAAATATGACCGCCACCTGAGGCACTGCATTTTACTGAATATATTAATGGTGAACTCCATGTGCCTACACTGAGGCTTGGGTGTTATTTCTGCATTATGCTGCTTGATACAAGGTGCTAAGCTTTTCTTGCTACTCTTTGATGCCTGAATCTCTGTTAGGAAGATCATGTTTCCTGTACCTTGCTCACTTCCACCAGAATCAGTCCATCCCCATATGTTGTCAAAGGACTTTATTGCACTTTTTGACTAAAGACTATTGGAGGATTGAAGAAGTATAGGTTTTATGTATTGCTGCGCAAAGCTCTAGGTAATTTTGTATGAATTTAATACTCTACCAGTTCAAAAATGCACTGCTATGTGGCAGAATTGTCATTGTGGCAGAATTGTTGAAAAGAATTGCTCAGCTTTGAATATACAAGGATTGGCATACCTGCTATGTTAAAAAGGATTTAATGTTGCCGGTGTGCATGCTGGCTTGGGGTGGCAGGTGCTCATGGAGTGTTTGTCTAGAAGCAATATCATACACACTATTTATTACAGAGATGTAGTCTAGTCAACCTGCTGAATTTACTGTTTACACAGTGTTATCTATTCATTTTGCTTAGCAACTCTGCCCATTGGCTGAAGGCGACTTCTCATATTACAGTGAGCTTAGGAATCTGCAGGAGTGGCTCCTATAACTGGGTGTGACTCAGTGGGGAAGGATAACAAGAAAGCGGAAACTCAGCTTCAGCACAGACATACTGCCCCTAGACATTGGGATTGAGTTTTAAAAATTACTAGCAAAGCATCAATATGGCCTTTTGGGAAATATTTATATTGTGAGTGTGGTATCTTTTCTTTTGGCTTAGTGTTGTGGAGATTATTAGCCTATGAAAAAGTTGAGGCTATTTTTAAACCTTCTTGAAAGGATTGTTGTCCCTATAGCATTGTCCTAGGGACCTAGACACACTTAATGGCAGGAGTTGTAGCATATAACTGCCATGCCAAGTAGTTACAGTGCTTCCATTCCTCAGGGTTGTAAGTTTTAAGTATCACTTTTTCCTCACACTGTATGAGCACTTCTGATTTTCCCAGTTGTAAAAAGTGATGGATGGGAATGCCAAGTTTAGATATGCTTCAGATCATATTGCTTCTAGGCAAGCTATGATGGACAGCTCCTCTCTCTTTCCCAGCTGGCACATAATTTTTCTGCACATTATCACCTGCAATTATCACTAGGTTGAAAAGCTGTTTGTCACCAGAAATCCCTACTTTTTTGCTCACAAGTGAGTCATTGGCTCAGTTCAGACAACACGTTAGTCAACGCAGTGTGAAAACTCCATTCTCCTCTGCACAGCATGGATATTCTGCGTGCAGTGTTTTCCAAAAAAACCTCCACCATTGCGTGGAGTTTTCCCACCAGACAACACATTTCTCAATGGTGGTGTAAAAACTCTACCATGGAGTTCTAAAAGCACCATTGAGAAACATGTTGCCTGAACTGAGCCATTGATTAAAGTAGATTCATAATACCATATTGTCACCAGAAAGCAAGGGGGGTGTTTTTGAAAATGTTTCACAATGAAGATGGTCTTGTGAATGTTTCAGCATATATTGTCTGATTTTGGACCTGCATTATTTAGGCATGCTTGGTTTTTCTTCCAGATTGACACAAATTGGGCTAGGCTATGATTGGACCATCTGTTGAATAATTCAGAAAACACTAGGATGCCCAAAGAAGCCCAATGATTACAAAAGCCACTTCATTCTGGAAAAAAATGGTTCTTGAATCCTTACTGCTGGAGTTGATATATCTGAAAGTCTTTATGGAAACCTTTCCAATACACATGCAACCTTTTGGAAACAGGAACAGACGATTGGGTGGCTTGTGGAGAGCTTGTTAAGTTTACTTCTTGGCCTTACTGAGATGAACATGCCATCTATTGTACCATTCTGAATTTCAGAAGGTTTGGTTGGCTGATCACAAACTTTGTCAAGGTTTAGCAGCCTGGGGGCTGTTTAGTTGGTAGCAGGTGTGCTAGTTTCTGCTGCGTGCTGAAATCCTTTGTCCCTCAGTAAACCTGAAGGAAGGACACAATTTTCAGCAAGTTTAGTAAATACATCGCTGGTAAATAACCAGTGCTTCTGGTGACATGTGTCCATCACAGAGTGTTAAGAAGAAGTGTCATTTGCTGTCACCTTGATGCAGAAATCATCCCAGAAAGACAATGCAGTCAGCATGGCAAATGCCTTAGTGCAGGAGAAGGCACTGTTGATTCTGCCTGGCTACTGGTGGTTTTTGTTTTGTTTTGTTTTTGCTGAGAATGCTCTAGACTGGTTGATCTTCACTAAAATGCCAGAATTAGAATTTGAATCTAGGGATGTTCTCTGTATGATTTAATGGATTGGAGCCTCTCTGTCTTGCTTAGGAAGAATACTTACTAGGATTTTTCTCAGCTACAAAGCAGTAGTGTTAACTGCTTTTGATATTGGTATACATTGTGATGGTTTATTTATCCAACATCATCAGTGATATGTTACTTTAAGAGTAATGGTCATGTGAGTTATTGGGAAAACATACCAATGAATGTACATATAGACTTTCCATTGCTTGCAGTCTTTCAATGAAGTCTAAATGAGTCCATGACTCTAAAGATGTTTTCATGTCTTTCTTTCGCCACGGATCTTAGGCTTTGTTAGTAATTAATTTTTTGCTTTTCGAATTCTCCGAGTAAAGCTCCTTCCAGCCATGTCCCAATCCAACATCCTATCAGGTGCTACAAATGCCCTATAGAATTTATAGAAAAGGAAAAGCCACTGGTTTCCAGCATAGGCCTGGAGATGTGCCACCTGGAAGATTGTTTCTGGGAGATGCATTGTATGTACCTGTGTTTAATAAAACTTAGTGCACAGGGAGAAAGCTTTTATCAGTGCTTAAAGGATTCAGAAAAAAACAGACTCTCATAAATTGACTCAAAGAAAGAAAGGAGCAGAGGGAATGAGTTTTACCTACATAATAATCTACCTGGCAATTACTTTCATTTTCATTTTGTTTTCATGCTAATTTACAACACTGCTAACTTCCAGTTTGCACTTTATCCTGGATGACTGAGCTAGTCTAGACATGAGTCTTGTCAAAGGAACTGGCATTCCCCCAACATGTTTCCCTCTCTCCCAGCCCTTCTATTAAAATAGAATGACTTGTTGCAAGAGTAATCACTGACACATTTTGAGTTTTCCTACCCATGTTCCACATCAATGGCCTTCATTGATGGAGTCCAGTTTTCCAATTCACAGAAAAGTGGTACTTTTGCTTCCCCAGAACATTTTGGGTATTGTTAGCATATTACTACTACACAGGGAATATATATAATTAGCACAGATAATGAATAAATGAAATTACGTTTTGTTTTGTTTTTTTGCTAGAATGTAAACTTCCAAGTTGGAGTCAAAAGCCTATGGAAAAACTTGGTGATCACTCTTGGCACTATTTTACTGAAGTATTTTCGTTTGTGGCCTTAGAGCGGAACTGCTGTTGGTAGGGGCCTTATGTTCGGGGTTGAGTTATGAAGGAAACACTAAGTGACTTGCCTGAAATGCAGTAGTACCAAGTGTGGAATCACACATTTGGGAGAAATAAATGTTTTTGTTGACAGTTGAAGGCATTCGCTGGAAATATAGAGGAAGATAGAGATCTTCAGAAAGAAAATCTAGAATTACTTAATAGAGCCATATAGCTTGAAACTAGAATTACTTAATAGAGCAATTTCAGGATGGCAGGATGTTTGAATACTGGACAGAATCTAACTACTACTTTTAAAAGATTCAGAGTTAATCCAGACTAGTAAACCTGATGTATGTGTGTCAAACAAGTATATGTTCTTCGTGGTTTCTGTGCACCACACATATGGGTTCTGTGCCTGCACAGAGCCCCATTCAGGTAGCTTCTATAGCGGAGGAATTTTTGGCGGAAACCCTCTCCCACTGCCCCGGTGTGCATGTCCGTAGAGGGTTCTTGCTTATTCCCTCAGTTCTCTTTTGACTATTGTGGTAGCCTTGTTGTTCACTGTTCATATTCTACCTTATTTTTCAATCCTGTCCTCTTGTTGTTTTCTTCCTGTTACTACTGTTTTTGATTTTATTCATTTCTTTTGTGTTGGCAATCTCCACGATTGACTACGGGCATATGGCCATGAAGGCCCCATTTTGGAGGTGTGTCCATTGTGACAGTAAATTGCCTTCCACTGACAGGCACTCCTTGTGTCTTTTCTGCCTGGAAGAAGGGCACGAAGTGGAGGCCTGCACTCATTGTCAAGCCTTCACAAAACAAGCAAAACGTAATCGTTCTGACAGGCTGCAAAGACCAGAATTAATAGCTATGTATAAAGACAGCATATTAAGGCAACAGTCACCATAGCATTTGCAAGGGAAAGCTAGGCCTGATTAATCTATTTCAATGTTCGGAAGATCTGGAAAAAATATAGACTGCTATATAGCCAGGAGCATGTAAAATGTTTTTTCAGAAGACATGATAATGACACTTTTTAAAAAAGGTAAACCATTTTTTAAACGGTATAGAGTACAGAAATTACTAGCTATATAATTTAACAAAATAATGTGAAAATTGACTGTTGTAATGCCTTTTATAAAGCTTCCTGTAGCAGCGATGTTGATGATGGCTGGACAGTTAATCAGGGATAAGCAGCCACTATAGACGGCTCATACTTGAAAAGGATTTATTCAGAAAATCTGTGTTAGGCTAAACGTCTTCCTGTTTTCAAAAGTGCAGGACACAGAATATCTTCCCTCTGGTGCAGCCTGCCTGCATAACAGCTTTTGAGTGGGCATTTTGCTTTTTTCTAAACGTACAGAGAGGTACACTCCTAATACCTTGCTCAGCAAGACTTGTACATGCTGTTTCTCCCCTCCCCCACTTTCCAATCTGTCACATGTACAACACTGCATATGACTAATACACTAGCTGCACTAGTAGCCCAGCTGGTATATGCAGGTTAGATGTAAATTGCTCTATTAATATGTAGAAATAACTGCCTCAGAAGATTATCAACAGTTGCCTTGGGGTTTGAGGGTGTCCAGATGCAATGCTCCTGTATCTCGTGCTATGTAGGAGAGCACATTTTGACAAGTACAACTTAAGAACCTAAGATTAGTTCTATTGGATCAGATTAATGGCCTATGTTGTCCATCATCCTGTTTCCCAGTGGCCAGCCAGATGCCTCTGGGAAGTCCATGAGGGCGATAGCCCCCTCCCACGTTTGTCACCAAGCAACTGCTAATTAGAAGGCATGCGGCTTCTAAAACTGGAGGCAGCATATAACCATTAAGACTTGTAGTTACTGATAGATTTATTGTCTTTGAATCTGTTTAAAAAGCCTTCTAAGATAGCAGTCATCACCAGATCTTATGGCAACGAATTCCATAAATAATCTATGTGCTGTGTGAAGAAGTCTTCCCTTCTGCCTGTTCTGAACCTCCTGCCAATCAGTTCATTGGAAGAGCCTGGGTTCTAGTTTTATGAGAGAGGGAGAAAGCTTCTATCTACTTCCTCCACACCATGCATATATAAACATCAATTATGTGTCCCTCCTCTCTTCACTCAAGATTTTTCTAAAAATCCCCAAGTCTCAAATATTGTAGCCTTTCCTCATGGTGTGTGTGTGTGTGCGTGTGTACGTGCGTGTGCTTAACTCCTCTGAACATTTCTGCACATTTCGTAGCTCTACAGTATTCTTTTTTGAATGGGGAGACAACAATTATATATTGATAAAAGGGCATTACAATACTGTCAGTTATAATTATGATCCCAAGCTTGTTACAGGCGAGAAAAATGTACCTGCTGTGCAGCTATAAACAGAGCCTTCTGTTTTACTTCTAGCTGACAAAGTTTTGCTGGTGTTGCATTGGTTTACTTTGCTAGAAGCAACACCACTTGCTGCCCCTAGGAAATACCACTCACACTGTCTTAGGCCCCTGAAAAACTAGTAGCTGTAGTACACCTGGCCCATAAAAGCCACCTTATTCACAACACAAAGCAAGGTCACTGCTCTCCTCTGACTTGTGAACAATGTGGAAGCAGACAAGGAGCTACAGACAAGAGTTGGCTTTATTCATGGACAGAGGGGCAGCTGTGTCACTGGCAGCTGCCCCAGGATTGCACACACAGCGACAGTGGGAGGTATATATCCATGCCACAGTCACAACACAGAGCGCTGGGGACAGGAAAGGGAGGGTACTCCTTTTGTTTGGGATACACAGACACAACTTCTGCACTGCAAAATCAGGGAGTCTCTGTTACAAGACCAGAGGGGTCAGGAAAGGGAGAGGTCACAAAGGCGTAAACAATCCATTCAAAGATATAAAAAAAAGTTCCACCAATGGTAATGGAGCGGAGTTGGCGTGATTCACGTGCAAGCAAATGTACAGCAGGGCCAGCGCAGGGTCCCAGCCGAGGTGATGGGATGCTCTGCTTAAAAACGGAGAAGATACAACATGCTTCTTACAGACACAGGGAAGCCTGGTCTTACTGCGCTGGGAGGGAAACAGGGCAGTAAGACCGGGCTCACAAATGCGCGCACATACACAAACCGCTGCGGTCAGGGTTTGTCTTCAGAATTCTTGGTTTCTCTTAACGCTAAAGACCACGATACATAAAACACAGATCCCGATGAGGTCCCTTGGAGCAGAACTGGAGGAAGAACTCATGACAAGATGGGGGTGTGGGAGCTCCTCTCCGTCGCCATCAGCATCAAGATCTTCCTTTGGAGAGGTGGATGAGTATTGGGAAGGGGAGGGTCATTATTGTTATTGTGCTGCTGGTGGAAGTGTCGGGAACAGGGATGGCCATTATGCTTCCGGCTCGTATTCCTGATATTCCTCCTAAAAAGAAACAAATTTTCTTTCATGAGATGAAGGAAGGGCATGGGCCAAAATAATGCAGCATTGGAGTTGGGCAATGGCCAGGCAGGGGACACCTGGACAAGCTTATCTGAGGCAGAGCTTCCAGGCTCACTCATTCTATTCTAGTGGGAGATGCCAAAGATTAAACATGGGACCTTTTGCATGTAAAGGATATGCTCTACCACTTGAACCATGTCCCTTCCCCACCTACTGCTTGCAAGTGCAGCTTGGATCACCAGTTGATGGGATATGTGAATCTGTCCCTCGGGGGACTGATGGAAGGTTAATATACTTTGTTTCCCAGAATTCCCCCACTCCCATTTCCTCATCAGATTGCTCTAATTCACCTCCACTCACCTGTGGTGGTTCTTCATAGTTCTCACCCTCAGGTTCCAACATTGGCTCTATCAGTGGCTCCTCCACAGCTTCCTGACCAACCTCCTCAGGCTGCCAAAGACAGAAGTGCATATTACTCATTGCTGACAGCACCCTCCCAATATATACCCTCTGAAAGCCCCAGCATAGCCATAATCAACTGTCCTTGGGTACTGTTGGAGCTCAGGGATCTATGTAAAAGTTATGTAGGATGTATATGTTACACACTTTTTTTAGTCCCATTTTGGAAAACATTTAATCAGGTTGGTGATAGCACTGAGCCCTGGGGAATAGGGGTGGGTAGGGTGAGAATATGATGTCATCAATTAGTTATACAACAGGGCTACTAGGAGAAGAAGGAGGGGGTTGGTAGAGGGCCAGGTTTCCACGACTCCCCTGGAACAGGTAGTTACGTGGTCACAGCCTCTTCCTTTGGGGCAGGCAAATGACTAGATAATACAAAGTGGACAGGATTTAGCCCTTGCTAATACCCACCCTATTGCTGTGATAATCCTGAATTCCAGTCTGCAGCCTCTTCCTATATCATGCCTGAGATATTCTCACAACTTGTATCAACTCCCAGGAGTGATCCAACATTGCTCCTGAGTCCCCCTTTCCAGTACAGGTACTGTGCTTGACAACCTCCATGGCTCCACGAGTCCTTTGTTTCTCCTAGATTTCTGAGACCTGTCGCAAATGTTTACATATAAGGAAGGAGGCAGGCCATGTTGGCAGAGGCCAGACAGGTTTATAGATTGGATTCAGACTACACTATGCCTTTTGCTGCCACATGAGTATGCTGGAACCTTTCTAGAATGTCTCAATGGAAACTCCAGCCTCGTTCTTGAGGTCGTGGCCACCAAGCTACCTTCAAGGGCCAACCTGTGAAATTGCTCTGACAGGAAGGTCTGTGCTAAATAAGGTCCCATTCTTTAGAGGGGCCCTGGGATAGGATCTGTTTGGGACAGTAGGTTCCTGCATTTCAGTGTTGATTTTCTACTTTAGATACAGGGCATAAATAGCAACTGCTACAAAAGTAGCTCATCCCCAACTTTCAGCTGCCAGGTATAAAATAGCCTTATGTTAGCTTTGCTGTAAAAAGTGATCAAGCAAGCTTAGAGGTGGGCCTGAGGAGCTGCCTGTCAAGAGAGAGGCCCCTCCTCCATGATAAAATCAGAGAAGGGAGGAGGAGAGAGCACAGCCTCACTGACTGTTGGGATTTGTCAGTTGGGCGTAGACAGCCTGAGAGAAGGCCAGTTTGTGGAGGGGTGTGTGATCTAAGCCCACCTGTGTCACCCACATCTCATTGTGGCAGCCTTTAAATGACCCCAGAGTTAAGAGTCAGTGTAGCTAGGGGATTGCAGCAAGTTTCTGTATTTCTCGAGTATATGTTGTCTCTTGAGCCTTGTTTTCCCCCTGTAAACCCTGCTTTTTTGCCTGAAATAATCAAATGCCATTTTAAATATCTGGTGAATCCCGTGGTGTGATCTTAGAGATTCCTTCCCCATGATGCCTTATTTATTTTTATTTATTTACACATTCATACACTGCTCCATATCTATACTGGTTCCGGAACAGACAACAACAACAACAACAAAGGCACAACTGTACAAAAATAAAAAGAATAAAACACCATATTAAAAATTATTAAAAACAATGCCAATAAGAACGTGGCTGGTCATTTAAGAAATGCTTCCTGGAACCGAACTGGAAACACTAGCCAGCTCTACCATGAAGTAAGAGGAAGCAGGAACAACAGGTGGTGGAGTATGGGAAGAGTGATGCTATTCCCCTTCAAAGGGTCTACCACTTCTTGGTCCTGCTGGCCACCTGCATGGCAGGCTGGCTAGCTAGCCAGTCAGTCATGCAGGCAGCCAGCAGGTCCAAGAAGCAGCTACTTGTTAGCTTCCTCGCGTACTGCACCATGCCTCTCCTCCCATTCCACTCCTCTGCTTTTTGGGCCTGCCTGCCAGCTGGCTTACTATTCTTCGCACATGCACACGCCTTCCCAGCATGCTGCCTGTACAGTATTTCCACCTTCAGGAGCCATGCAATGCCTGCATGAAGTTCCAGGACATCTCGTGATACTTGGCCTGATGCATAGGTGCCGCATGGCTCCTGAAGGTGGAAACACTTTACAGGGAGCATGCTGGGAAAGCATGTGCATGTGCAAAGAACACTAAGCCAGCTGAAGGGCAAAAAGTGAGCAAGCAGGCAGGCAGATCGATCGAGAGGGAGGCAATGTCAGCTGATCCCTGTTTCAGGTGGCGACCTGCCTTGGGCTGGGCGGAAAAAACACAATGTTGGCGCCTGTCTGAACTCCAAAGGCAGGGAATTCCATAGGAAGGGGGCGACAACACTGAAGGCTCTTCTCATGGTGGGCTCCATTCTCAACCTTGCCTACTGAGTCTGGATTTATAAAGCCCAAGTGTGCTCCTAGCCCAGCCATGGGGATATGGCAAAGAGGGATTAGTGGAGGTGACACTACCTGAGCAGAACCTGGGAATAAACAGTTATTTATTAATATTGGAGAGCTTCCTAAGTCATTGAGTATGTGCCACAGTTGCAATTCTTGATTGGTGGGGTGGGATGGAGGAATTTAAGAGACAACTGGCTGGGAATAGCTGGGAAGCTACAAATAGTCCTGACTTAGTATTGACATGTGGGAAGGGGGACCCAGAGTTTTCTGAGCTTTTCTGTTCCATGCACAGGAATGCCCTTGAGGTAATAGGGGTGATCTGTCTGATGACTTGGCTTACCCATGTTTAGATAATTCAGGGAGGACTTACATACTCAGCTATTTTATTTCCATGTCTCCAATTCCATTGCAAAGGTCTGCTGAGGCTATGGCTGGTGGATCTATAACCCTTGGGTTCTTTGTTGCTGGTCTCTCAGCCCCTCTTTAGCTTGACAGAGGAGTGAGTTGTGATTGGCACAGAACATCCAGTCCCCTGCCCATCCCAGAACAGGAGCTGCCAAAGGCAGGGGAGGAGGGGGATACCACTTCAGAGTACCCTTCCCCCATGCTGAGTAGAAAAGAGCGCCTGCTCCTGCCCGGCTGCGCTGGCCTCATTTCTTCTTCAGCTGTTGCTATTTTAAGCTAAGCTGGAAGCAAACGGCTCGGTGGCAGCTTGGCTGCAAGATTCAAGAGACCTTCCTCAGATCGACCAGCCCTGCAGCTTCCAGACCGTTTCAGTGCATGCCGCCTGCCCACCCACCCAACTGTGCAAAACACATTCGCTGACAACCGTGCACGTAGGCATGCGTCTGAGCACATGCCAGCACAAATGTACTGCAAAGACAAAACACAGGAAGCCCCATTAATGTGTGATGCTGACATAAACGATTAAAGACACCATTTGAATGTACACAATTATTGGCATGTACATACATGCTTGCATTGCGTTATTGTATGGTACATGGCACACGTGTTATTGTATGGTACATGGCACACACTTTCTCAGGCATGGATGTTGTTCTCGTGCACAGGCATGCCTGTTCCTGCCCACACGATTTGTACTCTCAGTCTGACAGATGTCAGAATGACTGGCAACCTGGACACTCTCATATCCCTGTCACACAAGCTTATTGCTGTTCCTCTTTCACTGCTCACCCAAATGCACTTGTGTTCTGCCAAGGACAGGGTACAGCAAACCCAATACTGTGGCCAAGATTCTGTTTTGTGTGATGAACCTAGGCAAGCAGGACCTTGCACCAATCCCAGATTCCACTTGTTCTCATTTCCCCAAGAGATTCTAGGGATCTGCTGCCCTTTGTTTTGATGAGAGATTCGTATTGCCACTGGCTGCAGACCGTTAATAGCAGACCTGAAGGCTGTGGGATGCTCACCTTTAGGTCAGTTGGGAATTCATCTTTTTTGACCAGGCCTGTAGCAGCTGCGATATTGCCAGCCCCAGAGAAGACAGCTCCACCCAGCTGGGATGCCTGCTCCTTCGTCTTCTCAGCAACTATGAACACCAGGAGAGGGAAACCAACAGACTTTACGAGGCCATGTAATTAGCTCTTTATACAGTCTTCACACTATGTGGCCTTTCACACCCTGTATGAGGGGCCAAGGCTCTTGACATCTGGAAGGCTGTAGTGACTATTGCAGTAGGCAGATGGATCATATAGACATCTTCTGCTATCTACCTATGTGTTCCATGCAATACCCCTTCTCTGGGCTTGACACTGCTTCATCTATTCACTATGCATTTAGGAAAGCCCATTTCTTTCCCCACCTCAGTACTTTGCTGGCTCAAGTTCACCAAACCATTCAGGTTCCTATGCCCGCCTCCCATGAAAGCTGAGGTTGTATCTTAGCCAATCCCTTCAGCTGGCTCTGCAGGCATATGAGAAGCAGCTGAAAGCTTTGTCCTGGGTCCAGTTACATAAGAGGCTTTAATGACATCACTGACCTATTAGCCTGTGATCTCTTTAGCCACCCACTCACTGACCAGACAAAGCCAATCCACAGGGGGTGTGTGTATGTGGAATCCAACAAACAGCCAGTACCTGAGGCCACACCTTGTGCAACGCCTTCCCGAGTTATGCTTCCTAAAGGGAAAGAAAGGATGAATAATTAAAAGAGCCAGACATGTGCTATTTCTGGGAGGGGGGGAATGTGCACAGCAACAGCCAACAGGATAAGGAATGGTAACTTAGCCAATGCCCTGAAGTCCCAGTCACATTTCCCTGTCCCAGTCACAGACTCCTCTCAGGGAGATAGTTTTCCTGTAGGATAAAAAATGATGTGATGTGGTGCTTCTTCATGTATCTCATCTTTTATCCATCCTGTTCAGTCTGATCAATCCTATTCAAGTTGCCTTATCAAGGATTAGGGGAGAAAATTCTAGACATGAGGCCTTCAGGAAGAGAAGCATTCGGGAGGGGCAAAGGGTGTGTGTGGAGGTATCAGGTCGTGTGACTATGCCACAGGAACACCTGAGGAACTGGACCTATGCAGGCTCCCAGGGACAACAGGGACCCACAGGCCTCAAATCGATGGAAGTTCTCCAATTCACAGACTGCTTATTGTTTTCTCTGTGGGCAGCAGCTTGAGGCTGGATGTGCTATTTCAAGCACCTCTGGCCAAATGAGGTTGAACTGACTTCCCTTGGCGATGACGTCTAGGCTTGCATTGCTATGAGGCCCATTTGAACAGGAGCAGTTCCTGTGATCTGTAAAACCACCAAGAAACAAGGGACAGGGAAGAGATGGGAAAAGGATGGTGTGGAGTCAAAAGGCACATCAAAGGTGTCTGAATGAATCCAGATATGTACACAGATACTGAAACAAAGCTGGCACCTCAGGATTTATCACAGACATGTTAACTGATGAAAATAAAATGGGTTTCGTAAACCCTTAAGTCACCAGTAAAGATTAACTGAAAGATAAGGCACACTAATATGTCGGGTGATCAAAAGCAAAGGAGGGCAGGGCTCCTGTACTGTTCAAAGATGAAGAGAAGGAACTGTGGCAGATGCAACTTGTCGCACAAGGTCCAAAATGCTCCACCTACTGAAAATTCTCTCTTAAAGGTAAAGGAGCCCAGTCCTCCTTTGTTTCTGACCATTGTAATGTGCAGGTGTGTATCTGTCTAGAAGTGATACCCCTCCCAGTGAAGGTGTCGTGTCACATTCCAGTACCACCCCTGCTCTACTGCAAATTAGGTAGACTGAAGGATGGGCTTCAATTTCACCATCTAGGCTGCCATACAAGCCTGCTTGAACTGTAAGGACCAATCTTAGCTTACCGAGCTCTATACAGCCCAGGACACAGAACTAGAAATGGCCAGAAGTATTAACGCCATGGAAAGAAAAAGGCAGTTTTTTGGGTCTGGAACCCAGAAATGTTGGGGAAAATTGAAAAATATGTAATGTTTTTACTCTTTACAGCTCTAAAGATACGTTGTTACTTTAGGAACATAAAAGGTTGGTTTCAGATCCTTCGTTGTGCCAGCAGAACACCGTTTGCAGAACGGGACTTCTGTGTCCTCTCCTCCCTGCTGCAGCTCCTAATGCACCCTCCAAATCTGCTCTAATGGTTGAGGAACCCCTCTGGAGCAGATTTGGAGGATGTATGGGGTGGGGGCTGCAGGGGAGGGATAAGGATCTGGAATCCTCATTCTGCAAAAAATGTCCTTCCACAGGCAGAATGAAGAATCTGGATCTAAGTCCAGATGTATTATGCTTAATGTGGTTTGCTCATATACATTTTTAAAAAATTAAAAACAAATTAGCTAAATTTGTTATTACTGTCTGAATAAACTATACTTTTGCATTTAAGATACCAAACATGATAACTTTATGAGCAAACCAAGATATAAATGTCATATTTTAGGTTTCTATATTTTGTCTGATCCGAGGGAACACAGCAAGTAGTCCCTGAGATACCTAAACCATTCTAGTAGCCAGAAAAAGCATGAAGAACTGGAAGCAGAGGAAGATACGTCATCTGTTCCTGTTTGTGAGGAATTGGTTGGGATGGAATTTAAGGAACGCTGATCTGAAGGAAAAGCTTTGAGAGCTTATTTAACTGGGGAAGACTCTCTTACCTATTAGGAATAATCAAGCATATTTAATTAAGAAACTTAAAGCAATCTCAACCTATTTGAAGAGTGACATTTTATTCCCTTTTGTAAATATTTCCCCATAATAAACATCTTAATTGTTCATTTTGAACGTTTGTCTCTAGAGGTGATGTCAATCCATGCATATGTCATAGGAGACAGACCACTGACTTTCCCCACCCCTTGCTTTTACCGTGGCTTTATTTTGGTGGCAGTGGTTAAAGATTGTATAGTTGAGGTAGCATTCCCTAATGGTGAGTTCTAATTGGGAACTTTATTAAAAACTGTGACCATGAGTTCCATAGAAAGAAACATAGGTGGGATATTTGACACACATTGCCATCACATGTGGTGACAGTGTTTCTCTCATGTGGGTTTTAAAACTACGTTCAAAGCATCTAACCGGAACAAGCCTAGAAAACAAAGGACTCTAGAATAGAACACAAATGGTCAAGAATGCACATTTTCTTCACATATTATATGGTATCGCTAGTCACATGTTGGGAAATTTGCATGATGTGGAACCTCCCTGAATGTCTTTCAGTAAAAGATTCATTAGCTAAATAATTTTAGTAAGGGATAGAGGAAATAACTATGCTGGGAATCTTACAGAGAAGATTAAGAAACCATTTCCCCCCATAACTACAACATTTCCAGAAATGTTACATCTCTAGTCTTTGTCTTACTATTGTGTAGTTTTTAGAAATCATTTTGGGAAGAGTAAAAACTGGGTAGCAATATATGAACACCTTATCTTATATATTTTACTTGTCACTGTAAAATAAAATATTTCATAATAAAAAAAAACATTCAGTGTTTCAAAAGAAAACAAACAAAAGATCCATGGTGAAAAACGAATCAAAACAGAAAGCAGTGGCATCAGGGAGGGGAGTGTGTGTCCCAGAATGTTTCTGGGGCCGGATCGACACTATTGCTTTAAAGCGCTTTATAACAGTTTTATAGCGCTTTAAAGCAGTTAAAGCACTTTATAACTGTTATAAAGCGCTTTAAAGCAGTAGTGTCGATCCGGCCTAGGTTTTCTTCCTGGGCCTTCACAGCGCTACTGGGAACTGGCTCCTGAGTCTGAGCAACTAATCTCTAGGGTGAGGAGGCTGTGTAGCTCTTGCTTCCTCATTGTCGACTTGGATCTTGTCCTCTGCTTGGCTACATTTACATTTAGGCAAGTATATCCTTCTTTTCCAGGCAAACCCCCTTCACAATGCAGCTTACAATAAGTTAAAATAGCGTAAATACAAATTAACTTTGCCCTTCCACTTGACTTTGACCCCCTCTGATCCTGATTTGTTGTTTTGGAACTCAAACCCTGCCCCTTTTGGACTCTCCACCTGCTTCTGGGATTTATATATAGGATTGCAGCCTTAGACTCTCAAGATGGAAGATCTGTGGCAGGTGTCTCTCTGCACCCATTTCTAGTATGTTGTGTACTATTGCTAGGTGCTGTGGGATTTAGAGTATTCAAACTAAATGGCACTCCCTATCCTATGAAACAGTTAATTTATATTTTCATATAGATGGGGAAGTTTGGGTGGGTGGGTATTGCAATAGAAAAGTGGTAGGTGTGTACAAAACTGAAGTACTCCCTCCCAGCTTCCTCCCTTCCAAGCACCCATTCCCAAAGTTCGTTTTCCTTACAGGAAATTGCTGTCAGGGTTTAAATGGACACATATATGTGCAACATGCAGCTTGCCCCTTAGATTAGGGTGCAGAACATGCGGCCCTCCGAATGTTGTTGGACTGCCACTCCCATCATCCCACACTTTTGGCTCTGCTGGCAATGGATGATGGAAATTGCAGTCCAGTAAGATCTGGAGAACCATCCATTTCCTCCTCCCCACCTCAGATCAAGGGCTTTGCTGGACCTACCATGGAATCCGTGCAAGAGGAGGGGTGAGCCCGTGCTACAAGTAGCGTGGGCCGTCGCGCCTGTCTACACATAAGACGCGACGGGCTGCAGGAAGGACCCGTCACGTCTGCCATTTTTTTTAGTTTTAAAGGGCCATGTGCGCAGGAGTGCACCAATGATAAAGGTAAGGTGTTTTTTTTTAAAAAAGGGGTTCCCCGCTCCCCCTGGCTCCGATGTCCCCCCGCTCTGGTTCCTATGTCCCCCATCTCCTCCTGGCTCCGTTTCCCCTCCGCCCGCGATCTCGGTTTCCCCTCCCCCCGCGATCTCGGTCCCCCCCACCCGGCCACGACCTCTGTTCCCCCGCCCGCAAGCTCCGTTTCCCACACACACACACGTGATCCCCCGCCCGCGATCTCCGTTTCCCACCCACCCACCCCGGCTCCAATTCTCTCCCATCCCCCCTGGCTCCGATTCCCCCCCAATCCCCCTTGATTCCAATTCCCCCCATCCCCTCCCGGCTCCGATTCCCCCCCATCTCCCCACCCTGCTCTGATGGCCGCAGCGCTCCTGTGGAGCATTGCGCGCCATCTGCTGCTTTTCCCAGCTACTCGTGAGTAAATGCAGTAGCTGGGAAAAGCAGTGGAACAGGCTACATGCCCACAGTCTCGGGCTCAGCCCGAGACCGCAGAAAATACTGGGCCACAAGTGGTGCCAGTTACCCCAGGGCCAGGGAGGTTTGACTCCTGCCTCAGACCAGGATCCCCTGTGCGTCATCTGGACGCACAGGGACGAGCCCAGGCCTCGCACCGGGCTAACCGCTCATCTAGCAAAGGCCCAAGTCTCTCAGGGTCTAGCCCCTCTGGTCAGACAATCCTGAGAGCTAGTCAAGAGATGGGGCCAAAAAGGAAGCTAGAAATCTAATCTAGAGTAGTGTGAGAGAGCAGTAGGCAGCAGATTTGGGAAGGAAAGTGTCCCTGGTTCTAAACATGTGGGGCTAAAAGCTGCTTAGCATATCTTGGCACTATATAAACATATTACAGTGGTTGTCAAAGAGACTTATTTACACAGAAGGACAGATGATTGGTCGCTGAAATGCAAAGATGCACGGCCCTACAGCGTTCTAGCTGCAAAGCTAGGCAACTATCACAGCAGTATGTCAAGGTCTTGCGCTGGAGCTGAAACAAGAGTTGACTCTCAACCAGCAGGTTCATTCCAAGCCAAAGGACTGTGCTGTATGTTGTAATCAACCATTTAAATCCTCCAGAACCCCACCATTTCTGGGTTTGCAATGGAGTGACCATAATTGAGTGACCAATTAACAGGAAGCCAGTCAAATCATTGTTCTGACAAACATGACTGTCCAATACATGCCTTCCAAATGCCTCTCTGTCGCATTCACATGTTGCCTTTTTACATGTGTACTTGGGCAGGGTGGGGGCACTTAGGCATATACCTAAAAAGCATGATGTACAGAGTGGTCTATGATGTCCAACTAAAGAGATAATGAAACCTGGAAGAATGGCAGCTGCTTCATTTCGCCTTTATTTTATTCACTCATTTATTGCATTTACATCCTGCCTTTTTTCCTCCAAGGAAACCAAGATGATGCACATAATCCTCCTGCTCCTCTCCATTTTATCCTCACAACCACCACCACCCTGTGAGGTAGGTTGGGCTGAGAGTCTGCGACTGGCCCAAAGTCACCTAGTGAGCTTTCATGGCTGAGTGGGGACTAGATCTCCCGACTCCCAGTCCAACACTTTAGCCACTACACCACACTGCTCTTCCTTAGGAAGCTCGGAGCAGCTTACATTGAATTCTCAGGCAATTTCCTATCTGAGCACTGGCCAGAACAATGTAACAGCATTATGTGCCAGCATTGGGCTCCACATTAAAATTAATAAATAGTAGTTGCTGTTGTGCAAGAGATATGGAATAAAAGTCCTCGTCCAGCTGAAGTCAGGGGCAACATTCTGCTGACTGATAAGGTTCGTATGTATGTATGTACATAATGTATGTATGTATGTATGTATGTATTTGGTCATACCCAATTCTGCAGTACATTCTACAACTCCCTCATCCAATAGCCATGTTGGCTGGGGATGATAGTTCAACACATTTGGAAGGCACTACGTTGGGGAAGGCAGCTCTGAAACATCATCCCAGTGGTGAAGCTGGGTGTTTACAAATGGAACCACTCATGCCACGTGCAGATGTCTGCATCACAACTGATCCTGAGGTAAGGCCAGAAACTCCAACAAGACAAAATCCAAATCAAGTGAGGCTGGGGATCTCAAGGAACATAGCTAGTGGCAACCATGCCCACTTGTCATGCAAGATGTTGGTAGCCAAAAGGTGTTCCAGACAGACTGCTGCAGAAAGCATCCTCCTTACTATGACTTTACAGCAGATACTGAGAGGTGGAGCTGTTTACCCTTTTGATGGAGGAACCAACATCCTGGGCCCAGAACTCATCTGATATGGTATAAAAGGCCCCCTAGTGGATAAATCTGGGCTAACGGTTCTGTGCACCTCACGGCTGAAACTGGGGCCTTTGCAGATCTTTGATGAGTGTGCTTGTACACAATCAATGCACAGATATTACTCCTGTGGGACAGGGACCTCATATTTTTTTCTTCAGTGTAGTAATTCTGTGGAAAGTATATTGTATTCTTCTAACACCTAACCCAGAAAAGTATGATTCACCACCCCACCCACTCCAGAATAGAAATTGCAATTGTGAGCGAAGTGTGGAATGTGGTTGCTTGAGCTGTCACAGACACCTATGGGACAGGGCCTGTGACGTCACTAGGAATAAGAGATGGAACCGCATCCATTACTTTCTCCCTCCAATTTGTTTTGTAACTCATGACATAGTTTTTGGGCACAGGTTCTGGCTGAAGCTAAGCAGGTTTAAGTCTGGTTAGTATCCGGATGGGAGCCCACTTGGGATGACACCTTGGAGTTCCACAATGGAAGAAAAGCAGGATATAAATGTCCTAAATAAATAAATCTTTTACATTATTTGCTTTCTTGGAGGCACCACTGAAACATGCCCCCCCCCACTCATGTACTCATAAAAAAAAAAAAAAACCTACCAAAAACATTTCCCTGCCTTTTCTAAAGGGAATTTTAAATAAAACAAAACAATAAATAAATAGTATTGAAAGAGTGTGCATTCCTCCTCTCCCATGCTGGGGCACACATTTCCTCTCTAATTATTTTAAAGTGTTGAACACAAGTGCAGCTATTTTGCCTTGAAACAAGTTTTCTCCCCTTTCTAGTCCATCAGGAAAGGATATTGAGCTACTGGCACAGGATCGATGCTAGCGTTAAGCACAGCACTAACAGGAAAAGCACAGATTCTGTTATTTCCTTGAGAAGCCTTTAGCTGTAAATTGCATATTGATGCTTGGGGTGGAGAGAGGGAAAAGTACCCTATTTAATGCTTACGTTCGCTAATGGACAATCTTTTGTGAGGTGTAAAGATCTTCCACCAAGTTCTTATGGTACTTGGAATTCCAAAGACTTGTTGCATAAAAACAATTGGAGGCAGTATAGTGTAGTGGACTGGGACCCAGGAGGCCTGGATTGTAGTCTCCACACAGCCATGAAGCTCATTAGATAACTTTGGGCCAGTCACTGACTCTCAGCTTAATCTACCTCAAAGAGTTGTTGTGAGGAAAAAATGGAGAGGGGGGCCATGTAAAGCCACCTTGGGTTCCTTGTAAGAGAAAAAAAATGTGGGATTTAAATGTAAAAATACATAAATAAGCTACACCTCTACTCTTCAGGTACCCAAAAGGGTGAAATGGAGCCTGGTTTATATCACATATGCTGGGAAAAACTGGGCGTTCCTCACTTTCAGCTCTTAACAAGGTCCAGGTAAAAAGTGTAGGTGTAACTGGGGTCTGCCAAGTTCTTCAGTCAAAGCATTCTATCAAAATTAAAGCTTCTGTAAATCAGCCTCCATCTTGTCAGATCATGAAGAAAAGCTGCAAAATGTTAATTTACACACAAGGTGAGTTGCTGAGACTGCCAAGATCCTAAAGTGGAGCCACGTTTGCCCCCGCCCCGCCCTTGCCCCCACTGAATTTGTCACCATGGCGATGGCAAGAAAAGTGACAATTTTGCAAGAAAAGGAAGCACCTGCCTTGTTTGGAAGCCAAATTGGAGCATGATTCTGCTTGCGAACAAAGTGCACATTCCCCGTGCACCTTTTCTTGCAAAATTGCTGCTTTCTCTGCTGCCGCTGCTGCCACAACAGCAAATTCGGTGGCAATTTCATCAGCAACAGTTTTGCTGAATTGGTGGTGGTTTGGGCCCCAGTGGGTTCCAGGGGCAGGGAAATTAAGCTCCTCGACCCCTGATGTTGCCCATCCTCTCCTAAAGGCTATGTATCCACCCAGCTGGTTAGTATACACAGCAGTGTAGCGGTGTGGGTGAACCTCTGCAACGATGCTTCCATTTAAGACAATGTGATTTTTGGTTCCATGAGGGCTGGTTTCACCCTCAGCTGCTGTGTGAGACACCCTAAGGCAACAGTGTGGATGGACCTCGTGACTCAAGGAGCAACGGTATGTGTAGGAGCCTTCCTTTGCAAAGAGGGTAGATGTTCTCTGGAAACAGCGGGCGTTTCGACATCTACCTGAATCTGCTGTGACTCATGCAGGAGGCCATTTGTAACTACAACGTTCAACACTCGTCTGAGTGTGCAAAGAGCATGAGACAATCATTTAGAGTAGCATCACAGGAACCGCACCAGGAAAGCTCTACCCTCAGATCTAGATGTGTGACAGTGCCCCATTGTTACTCAGCAGTGAAATAGTGCTCCGTCTATGTTCAGGGGCACTCAGTGATGTAGTGGAGCAAGGACCCACATGGTCAAAACGCCAGGAGTTTTTGATCAGCAGGGACGCTGATGTCATTTGCTGCTACCCCCGACCCCCCGCTCAGAATTCCCTGTTCTCAGCTGAGCTGAGCTGCAATTCTCACAGGGGGTAGGGCTGGGAAATCCCCCCCCCCCCCCGCAACAATACAATGTTTTACGCTATCCTGGTTGTAACACAAAGTATTGGGGGGTGGCTTGGTCTTGAATGAACAATCAAGACCAAATAACTTTACAAAAGTTACCTGTTCCGGGTGATGAAAACTGCTAGAATTGGTTTGTTGATATAGATCCACACAGCTGCCTGTATTTTTGGAATCTCCTTGGGATGGGGGTGGCTATGGGGACTGTCATGAAGAGCGCCTGCACTTCAACATTTACCACTGCACTACTGGAGGCACTCCTATCTCTCTATAAAGAACCATAAGGTGATGCATAGCTATGAGAACAACTTTGTATGCTGGAGGTTCCAACCTGTAAGAAGAACTTTGTGTTGCTAAACACCAGGATATATAAACACAGCTGGGAATAGGAGGAGCGGCTGGGAGGGAGCAGAGGGAGCGTCAGCATAGAAACGTATCTTTGCTGAAGCGGTTTGCACAGAGGCCTCAAGTAAGTGGGAGAGGGGACAGCGGATGCGATTGAATGGGGGAGCGTCTGGGAGGGGGGAGCCCAGAGAGGACGCTGGGCAGCTTGCCAGCACACATGGACGCCTCAGATAAGTTCCATGGGTCAGCGGGCAGCCGAGCAGGGAGTGGTGAGCAGCTGGGAGGGAGCGGGGGTGAGTGCCTTGGAGTGGGAAGAGTCTAACGGACTCCCGGTTGGCCTCGCACCCGGCTTTTCTGGGCACGTGTGGAAAAGCTAGAAAAGTATGATACTGAGCAATAAAGTACTAGTGTGCACATACACCAAGGCTAAGCCCTTATGCTAACTGAGTCCTGGCATTATTTAATTTGCCTCTCCATAGAGCGTATATCTCCCTCCCTTCTAATTCCACTGCTTTCCATGGGCCCAGCCTCAACATATTTGGGCAAGCATGCACGAGCTCTCCTGTAGCCAACTTTTTAGCCCTGCTTGTTACCTCAGCCTCCGGTGGGCAATTCTGAGACAGCACTTGCTGTGCTCAACTTCCCTTGCCAGCAATTCCAATCTGCTCCCCCAGGGGCAGCCTCCCCATGCAGCAGGGTGAAGCAATCCGCTTCAGGTGGTGTCATAAGGGAGTGATGGGGTGGGGGTGGGACATAGATGAAGGCAGAAATGTTAATCTGAATGGTGCAGTAATAGCTTTTAAAGGGGAGAGGGACAGATACTGTTGAAGTGCAACTTCCATCAGCCCCAGCCAGCGTGAACAGGGGTGGTGAAACCTGGAGGGTCACAGGCTTCCCCACTCCTGCTTTAAACTAGGCGGCCCTGATGAGTGGCAAGGGAGCATTTAGGCTGTGTGCCAGGCAGCAAAATGTCTGGCAATGGCGCATTGACATTTCCTTTGTAATACTTTCATTGGCCACCTCTGCCCAGCCAATGAGCCTTTCCAGCCACTGCGGCCAGCTGCACCCAGCTTTTCTCTCCACGTTCCCAGTGTGTCCCAGCAGCCTGTCCGAGCAACGCCTGTGCATTTGCCTCCCAGCAGAGGGCCCCTGCATCGCCTTGACAAGCCTTCCTGCTCCTCACTGGGGCCTTTCAAGCCCTGGGAATGCAGCTGAGGCCAACACACTCCAGCCCTGCCAGCAGGGAATCCCATAATCAGCCATGGGAAAGAGGCTCACAGCCTCAGAGAGTGTGGTAGGTGAGGGCCGCTGTCAGAGCCATCGCAGTAAGTCCTCTCTTAGGCAGAGTAATCTGCCATGATCTGATTTCCCTTAACAGGTCCCGTGGGGACAGGCCAGAGTACGTGTGCACAGGACCTGAAATATCACCCACCTGGACAATTGGGAAAAGAGGGCTCCAGCCCACCCAAGGCTCTCTCCGCTACTCCTTCAGACAATGCAATTGGCAGGAGGGCTGTTTGACTCCCTTGGAAGCTTGCCAGCCACTGCCCCAGAGAAGTGAAAATCCTTCCCTGGCAAAGAGCATTAGCGTGTTGACTGCCCAGAGGCCAGGCGCCGGCCAAGGATTTCACACCCTTCTCAGTCTGCTGGACCGGGGTGACCTGAGAGGTTGTAAACAACCGCCATTCCAAAATGGACACCTTGGGGCAGCTGTCCCTCCGGCCAAATCCGCACTTCAGAGTTTCCTATGGCACATCTGCCCACAGGGAGATGCACAACCCAGAATAGTAGGGATTAGCCATCAAACCCAGCACAGCTGTCTTTCCCTTCTTGCAAGGCTCTGCTTGCTCCTGGAAAGTGTGGCGCAGGAGAAGCGAAGGGGGGCGATTGACACACATGATCGGAAATGCATCTTTACCTCTAATATTCAGGTTTTAAAAAATGCATGTTGGTGCCCATCTCCCCGCCCCCAAAGCAAATGCCAACTTCAGAAGAAGGGGGATTTTCCTCAGGACAGCAACAAGGAAGGAAGGAATTAAATTCCCTGTCCATGCCTGCTCTGATCCCATTCGTTATCATGTCCCTCCTGCCCCCCATGGGCCCAAACAAGTTGATGGGAGTAGGAATTTAAAAGAACCTATACATTAGATGCAAAGACCCATTTAATATCAAATATAGATTGGACCTTAGATAGGGCCTTAAAAGATCCTGCAGGCCCTAGTTACTAGGTTGGGCACAGAACTATGTGACAAGGATTCAAAACCCTTGTCAGTCATGCACTTACTCTCTCTCTCTCTCTCTCTCTGTGTGTGTGTGTGTGTGTGTGTGTGTGTGTCTGTGTGTGTGTGTGTGTGTGTGAGAGAGAGAGAGAGAGAGAGAGAGTAATCCCTCCCCCCAGAATGAGTTGTTGACCCAGTTCACATGATCAAACAACCCATGGTTAACAAACCATGGGTTGTCTGTGAGGACTTGAAGCTAGTGAGCCTGCTTGTTCCGGCATGTTCACCCACTTCTGCTTTCCTAAACAACCCAGGAATGCCCCATTTCTAGATTATCATTATGTCTGAACCCAGAAAGTCCAGTTTGTTTGGGGATTAAACAAGCCAGAGTTAACCCAACAAAAAAATCATGGTTTTACTCTGAGTTATTTAACCCCTAAAAAACCCAGACTTTCCGGGTCCAGACATAATGGTAATCGAGAAATGAGGCATTCCTGGCTTGTTTAGGAAAGCAGAAGTGGGTGAGCACGCCGGAACAAGCAGGCTCACTAGCTTCCAGTCCTCACAGAGAACCCATGGTTTGTTTGATCATGTGAACTGGGTCAACAACTCATTATGTGTGGAAATTCTGGGTTCAGAAGTAACGATAACAAGGAAAGCAGAAGCAACAAGTTTGCAGGAGGCAGTGCACTCGCTGCCATGCAGCCACAACTAACTATGGGTTAGCCATTACGCGCAAACTAGGTAACTGACTGCAGAATTCAGCTTCCTAAATATTTCAGGTTGTTGATTTCTTTTTTTAAAAGCCAACTTTCCAGCCCTTATGGTTATGAAGATAGGCTTGTAAATATTTATTTATTGCATTTATATACCGCCCCATAGCCGAAGCTCTCTGGGCAGTTTACAAATGTAAATGAATGGGTTACGATGAAATCTCAGAAGTCACTACAGTTACTGTGTAAAATGGGAGTTCAGTGTCCTGTATTGTTCCTTGCTTGTCCTCATGGCTTTCAGAGTAGCAGAAAAAATTATTCACAAGTAAGAAAAATACAACACCTTGCTAATTTCCATGATTACATAGAAACATAGGAGGCTATCTTATACTGAAGCAGTTCATTGGTCCGTCTAGCTAAGAATTGTTGTCAATGACTGGCAATGGCTCTCTGGGTTTTTGAGGTAGGATTTTTTCCAGCTGTACCTGGAGATGCCAGTGATTGAACCTGTGAGCTTCTGCATGCAAAACACAGCTTTCCCACTGAGCCATGGCCCTTTCCCTGATTTATGCAAAGTTTTCAGAATTTGACTTTTCTCACTGCCAAATTTGGGTTACCTTGATTCATGACTGTGATTCCAACCACCCCAAAGCACACCTAGCCTTGGGTGCAAATCCCCCTCTGGGAATGACGATGAACTACCTCACCACAAGAATAATGAGACCAGAGAGACTCAAGAGGAGTGAGGAACAGTAGTGCTTCATGGAACACTTGAGGCTGTGGAACCCCCTTGAAGAAGGGGCAGGCTGGAGGTTTATGAACGTATAAACCTGCCCAACTTGATGCAAACCACTGGTCTTCTAGCTCTGTAATGCTTGGGCTGACTGACAACAGACCTCCATTTTCAGACAGAGATCTTCCCCCAGTTTTCACTACCTGAGATCCTTTAACCCAGGGGTGGGGAATCTGCAGCCTTCCAGATGTCATTGGACTCCAGCTCTCATTATCCCCGGCCAGCATGGCCAATGGTCAGGGATGATGTGAGTTGTAGTCCAACAATATTTGGAGGGACGCAGGTTCCCCACTCATCCTTTAACAGGGAGCTTGGACCACAGACGTTGTGCATGCAAAACATGACCACCACTACGAGCTCCTTTGCCTATCTCCTCTCGTAGATCCACTGCAGCAAGGGCGTTGAATCTCAGGCCCATGGGCCAAATGCATCCTTCCAGGATTCCCCCCGATGACCCCGCCCCTTTCCCCTAACTGCCAGTCAGTGGTTTCCCAGCTTTTGTGCCATTTTCCTCCATTCTAAAAAGCTAGAATGCATCTCTTAAGGCTTAGTTACAGGTACTAAGAGCTTTCATTGAATACATGGTGATATTTGTGCTACTTGGGGCCTCACCCCTTTGGCCCCACCCTCTTTTGCCTTCAGCCCCACCCATCACTAGAATGTGGTCCCCAAGAACTTCTTCAAAATTGAATTCGGTCCTTTGGGCTGAAAGAGGTTCGACAGCCCCTGCACTGGACCCTGGGGATGGGACCACTAGGAGGAAGTCCCATGAGGCATGCAGGTAAGACCTGATGATGCAGCCTTCATCTTGGAATATGGTTTTCCAGTTAGGCTGGAGGAGAACTTTTCTGGTTGTTTTTAGGCTAAAGCCCAAAGGCTGTACAGGCAAAGATGACAAAGCATTTTGCAGACTGACATAACAGAAATCCATTCCTCTACATTTAGGTTTGGGACTGAAGCAAGGAACTAGCTACCTCTCCTTGGTGCTTCTGCCATGTTCTCTGTAGTGGATTGAGCTGTGGGGTGGAAAAGGAGTTCCTTGAGACTTCTCAACACAGAGACCACCTCTGTCTCCTTCTACTGTGCTCTCCCACTGCAAATGGAGAAGGTATTAGTCTATCTAGCCTACAAACACTCCTTCCCTCCTACTTTCCTTCACCTCCCTGACCTCTTGTTCAACGTCTCTTGGGGTCTCTCTTTTATCATTTACAAGCATTAGTTCATAAGGGTAACGGAGGCATTAGATCAGATTGCTCTAAGGGACATGACTTGCTTCCTTGGGACATTCCAATTAAGAAAGCAGCTTTATTATACGGCATCAATAAAGTGCACAATCCTGTTATTAAGTACGCAGAAACCAGAAGTGCCTGTATTAGGATCCCAGAGGGATCCGTTGCAGGCCCAGCGGTCTTCAATATTTCCCTTTAATCAGCAATCTGGAGAAAGGTATTAAAATCCCTGCCAATAAAACATGCCCAAGATACAAAATGGCTCTAGTGGTAATTAATGAGAAGGACGGGGCACTTCCAGCAATCTGGACTGCTTGCTGAGCTGGGCCTGTTCCAAAGAAACATGTTGATGCGGCCAAAAGCAAGGTCATCCATCTAGGAAAGGAACAACGAAGAATGTAGGGCATACCTAGGGAATGGGAGACTCTGTCCTGGAAAGCAGCAGCCCTGGAGTTGTGCAGAAGAACATGGGCCCAGATTCTCTACCACATCCTTCATAGTGCACGAAAACCAGCCCTCGTTGCATTTTCTCACTCGCTACATTTCGGAATCGCCAGCCCAACACCCTACATGGATTTGTTACGCCTTACATCCGCTCACCAACCTTTCCTTTGCACAATCAGCAAAATTAATGAGATGCAAAATGGTGTTTTCTCTCTCTGCTGTTACACTGGTTGCATGCAGAAGTAATTACAATAATTAACCATTGGCTTGTGGGCGGGGTGAATTCTCTACTATAGGCCAAGGCTAGACTCTCCTGACAACTGGAGTCCATAAACAAATCAGCCCTTTTCAGGAGTTCTCACGCTACCTGCCTCTGCCACATTCCCATGCCTGGTCCAGCCACCCTCCATGCATTGGAGGGCAAACATTGGCAGTGGAGAAGCCTGCTCTATGCATGTAGGCACTCAGGGCTGGCATCAAAGGTAGGCTTGGTCGGGCACTTGCTGAGGGCCCACACGGACAAGAGCCCCCTTGACATTGCTCCTCCTCTCCATCATTGTGATTTGCTTTTGCTCCGGCCCAGTTGACAGCAGTGGTGGTGAGGAGGAGCAAATGCTCCTGCCTCCTTGCTCTCTGCCTCTCAGGCAAGTAAGGGGCGGCCATGATGAGAAAGATGAGGAGCCACAGCAGCTAGTGACAATGGAGGTAAGAAGATAGACTCGGTGAAGGAGGGGACCCGCTGAAGGTGTCATGTTGAAGGGCCTCCAATACATGGAGGTTCTGTGCACGATACAGCAACCTCCATGACCAGGGTTCTTAAATTGCAAGTACAGAAGGCTTCCTGCTGCAGATATTTACTCCAATGTGCAGAGGACAGCAAGGCCAGGCTCGAGAATGCAATGGAGGGGGTGGAGCTAGCTAGCACGTCCCACCCCTCTTGTGATTCTAAGCATGTGAGGAGAAGACCGCCTGCACAGGTCTCTAGAATTCAGGGCATCTGAGGCCATAATAACAGAAGGACTTGCATAGACCAATGTTATGCAAGTCTTCTTGGAAGTAAGCACTGGTGTGTTATATGGAGCTTAGTCCCAAGTGAACACAGAACCATAGCATCACTGTCTTCTGTGAATCCAAGATCCAGAAGTTTCTAATGGCAGGTGCAGAGACTCTCTAGGTCAGCCTTGTCCAATGTGGCACTTTAAAAATGTATTGGACTACAACTCCCATCTGTCCAGGTCACCAGGGCCAACAGTCAGTGATGGTGGGAGTTGTAGCCCCAAACAGCTAGAGGAAACCAGGTTGGGGAAGGCTGGTATAGGTACTCTCTCCCTGTAGTAATTTCTTCTGCCCTGATTGCTAACACCCACTCTGCTAGGAAAGGTTGGGACTTCTCAATCTGTACATATAAACAACAAGAAAAATATATTCTGGGGTTCTAGAATTCTGAAAGAACCAAAATTTGAAACAGTCCTGGGAATCTCAGCTTCCTTTATTTTTTTAAAGGAATGGGTTAGTGGTATTTCATAGCTGCGGAGGCCAACCTGAAAATGTAAACCTAAAGTCAGACATGATCAGGCTCAGGTGGACATCCAATGCTCACATGGTAGGACTTCTTTAGTGAGCACCACCATCAGTCACACCTTGTAACCTCCAATCAACTTCACCCTAACCTTACAAGTCCTTTCTCTTTCCCTTATGTCTCAACCCTACTTTTATAGTTGAATCAGGACCTTAAATACGTAATAGCAATTTTGCAAAGAATACAAATCCCTAAAATGCAATTTAAAAGTCATGCAACTATGTTAGGTGTGTAAAGCTATGAAATTAAGCATTTATTTCTAAATTGGCATAATGTATTCCAGTTGCAGAATCTCAACTTTTTTGCTGCAAAACTGAGATTTTTTAAAAGCATATAATTCCAGGGCTCCTGATATCCTTTTTTTAATGGCATCTGTGCAGAAACACTGCAGAGAACTAGACAAAGAGTTTTCAGAAAGCCTGGAGAAATACAGGCAGCAAGGAATAAAGTGGGAAAACATGGCAGCTACTGCAGTCCCAGCTTCTGCCAGGAAAGACAGGGATATAAAAGATGAGGAAGTAATTGTGCACAGGTGCTTCCAAAAGGGGGCACCGTAGAGCAAAAAGGCAGAACTTATCGACTGGTGGAAATTTCCTTACTCCAGTTACTATGAGCGAGAGGTATCTTAACTCCACTGCTTCCAACAAGATGTGCTGCTATATGCCACGCCAATTAGCAGGTTTCTAATTTCATTGGTAAGTCGTCCTAGAAGCATAAGATGCAAATAATGGTGCCTTTTCTGTAGTAAAGCAACCAAGAACAGAAAAACCCTATACTTTGTGAAATGGAGGGGGAAAGGTATAGAAAGATAAGATGTGAGGAAGAGAAAGATGGTCAAGATAAACAGCAGGTAAAAGTGAAAAATGGCCTCTAGAGACCGGAGAAACTAGGCTCAAGTAGCATCCACAGGGTTACTTCAGTTTAATGAATACACTTAAACTCTTTCCACTCTTTAAGTCTTGTAGCATTCACACTGGCCCCATTCAGAAGGCACCTTAAATCATGGATTTAACCATGGAGGTTAAGCTAGAATGCCAGGCCGTGTTCAGAAGACACCTTAAGCCATGGTTTTAACCATGGTGAATAAGTCTTTTAAGCCATGGTTTAAGGTGTCTTCTGAACACGGCCTGGCATCCTAGCTTAACCACCATAGTTAAACCTGTGGTTTAAGGTGTCTTCTGAACAGGGCCACTGAGAGAAAAAGTAAAGTGAAGATGGAACAGGAGTAGGGGCTCCTCTTTAAACCTCAGGCCACCATCCTCTGCACTCCTATTTAGGGCTAAGTCCCCTTGCCCTCAGTGGGATTCACTCCTGAGCAGACATGTATAGGATTGCATGGCTGTTCTTCAACTGTTCGTTCATGTGATCATCACAGGAGAAGGACCTGCTCATCTCATTCTCAGGTGGGCACTGCTCTCCATCACACGGCATGGTTGCTTTTGGCACAGGAAAAAGAACCAAGAAGAACTCTGGAATATCTCACCACCACACCTCCACTGTGCATAATCCTCCACATCACAGACCATCAGCAGTATGTATCCCCAATCTTAATACATGTGTGAACAAGTACACGGGTTATTAGCACATTTCCTCAAGAATAACCCCCTACAGAAGCACCTAACTCTAGCTGCTTGTACATCTGTGACTCCAACCTAGCATTTCTCCTAGTTTGTGCCTGATGCTCCCCAATGAGACATTGATCACAGTCTGGGAAAGTCTGTAATGATTTGGATTGGGAGAATGCAGAGATTTGGATAAAAAAAGAAAGAACTGGATCTATAAAGGGCTTAAACCAACCTTATTCACTATGAAAGCCTTCCCCAAACTGGTGGCCTCCAGATGTGATGGACCACAACTCCCATCATGTGGCTGGGGGAGATGGGGGTTGTGGCCCAACACCCCTGGAGGACAAAAGGCTGGGGAAGGCTGGCCAAGGCTTTGCGTTGAAAGATGATCCAGGCAGGGCTAGATTCCTAAGCTGGCTGCTGGGAAGACAAGCTTTCAGGGAAGGCCTTCTCAGGGTGTGTCCAGACTGACAGTTGGTGCATATTCCATACCACATCTGGATTTTCTACAGGAAACAGTTTGGACCTTATAAATGGATGGGAGTCTCACCCTCATCGCACTATTGCTCTGCTCCCACTCCAGGATCAGGAGCTCTTTTTTCTTTCTAGTAACCATTGCACCGATGCATCTACATTCCTTGTCAATTTTGTTCTGCTAACTTATTCTAGCAGAAGCTGCTAAACCCACCTTCCCCAACCGGGTGCCCTACAGATGTGTTGGACTGCGACTCCCATGATTCCCAGCCAGCATGGCCAATGGCCATGCTGAACATGACTACTTCCAGTCCATACTCCCTGACCATGGCTACCTTATGATCTTAGTCAGAATTTTTTTTTTTACAAATGGCATCAGATTTATTAGTATGTGGCTCCGATTGCATGCATTCCATGTTGATTTTCTCTTCAGTTTTATTGAACCTACAAATCCAAGGAGGAGGAAGAAGCCCTTGTATGTACAGGAAGATTGCAAAGAAAGGTACCAGGACAGTGAATGACAAACTGGAAACCTGGTGAGAAGATGGAAGTCCTGGAAGGAGAAGCTCCCTTGACATGTGTCTCATTGTCCTGATTAGGGGAAGTGGTACACTTGGAGAAGGTTTGGCTAGTCCATGCTGATGGGGAGGTTTTTCCTGACGAAGCTATAAGAACCAAGGCAGCTCCTGAATACAGAGCAGTCACATATGAATATTCATCTATCCATCTTTTATGCTGAGTCAAACACAAAATCAACCACCCTCATGCCTTTTCCCAATAGCATTCCCCAAGGAACTATAGCTTTATGTTCTACCTGTGACTTAGCAGAAGACTACCAAAACACCAGTGTAGAGACTAGACACACACATCACATCTAGGAACTGAACCTTTCTGAAATTGGGGTGGGTGAGGAGGAGCCCTTAGTGAATTCCACAAGGACAGGCCCCTTATACCCCACCCCAATTTTAATCAAATCATGGTTCTTCTATCACCTTCTAAAGAAAAACGCCCAAATCCAAATTAGTGTAATATCTTTATTAGGCCAACCAAAAGATCATAAGAAACATGCAAGCTTTTGAGAACCCCAGAAAGCTTTCACATTTAATGTGATCTTTTGGTTGGCCTAATAAAGGTATGACATTAATATGGAGTTGGGCATTTTTCTTACAGATAACATGGCCTCCCTTACTTTTCCTTCTAAAAGGAGTAGTTAAGAGGGCGAGACCTCCTCTGCCCCTCTGCAATTCGAGTCACGAACTGAACACGGACTGCTGCATCAGAGGACCTACATCTATAGGCAGCAACTTTGAGTTGAAGTTGTTTTGGAAAGGTGTTGAGCCAATGGCCTGCATTATGGTGTACATAGGAGCAAACATAGACATGCTGATATCTTTTATTGGACAAACCCATCCTTTAAAGAAAATAAGCAAGACTTCACAGTTAATAGAAGTCTTTATCATGCAAAATTATACTATTCCTTTCGGTATATTTGTTTGGCTTGACCAAGACTTCTGTAAAAACTGACAGCTTGCATGCTTGCCCCTTAAAGCTTGCACTTATAAATGATTGTTTCATCCAATAAAAATATGCCATCCATCTTGCATCCTTCCCCCCCCCCCCCTCGTGGGACCAATCACATGAGAAGCAAATAGAAGAGAGGAAGGAATATCGTTGCAGAGGTTGGGTTTCAGTCTGAGGTTTCAAGAATCCTGGATGCATAACCGACTGTGTTGCTAAGGGCATGACATGCATTCTGTGCACCTTGGTTGGAAGAGCTCGGTTCAGGGGCTCCTCTAACGAGAACTGCCGGCAGTGCTTCTATTTAAATAAAATAACCACTGTGCGATTTGGCGGTGGGGGGAAGAGGGCTATAAAAGTATTTTAAAAACAAAAGATGCACAGGGGCCCCACAGGTAAGCCTAACAGGGGAAACCTTTTGCATGTTGGTAGCAATCTGACACCAGGACGAAGCCTGGCCTCTATTGGGGGGGGGGGTAGGGGACTACAGAAAATGGCTTTGCAGATATTGCTCCAGAGCATCGTCCTCTGGGTTTTGGGGTCTGCTGTCCCCCTGTGAATTGTGCCCTCTCACTCCCCCAGGCCACCCTAAACAAGAAAAAACAAATTTCAATCAGGGAAGGAATGCCAGCTTGTCAGTTTGGAAGCACTGCCTAGATCAGCCTTCCCCAGCCTGGTGCCCTCCAGATGTGTTGGACTACAACTCCCAGAATCCACAACAGGGGAAGGCTGTTCCAGAAGGATAGAAACGGAGGCTTCCCTCCTCCCTCTCTACTCTTTCCTCCTCCTGCCTGGCAGATTTGTTCCTCCAGCAAGATGGGGAGGGGGGCACAGCCCATGGGTCAACTCTGCAGCTGCACCTGGAGAGCCTTACCGACATAAAGCACGCCTTCCTTGGTTTTCTCCGCTGCCACCGCTACCCCTTCCTTGGTCTTCTCCGCTGCAGCAACGACCCCTTCCTTTGCCTTGGACAAGCCCTTCATAAACGCATCCATGCCGGCACTGAGCTCTGCGCGGGGAGACAAGACATCGTGCAAGATGGCTTCGGCAGAGGGCTCTGCCGCTGCTTCCATCCAGGGAATGCAGTGGGGGGAGAGACAGAGGGGGTGAATCTAGCCTTGGAAGGGTGGGAAGACCTGGGAACGGCTCTGGTGGCACTTCCCCAGGCCTGGAGCCATCGTGGCAACCACAATAACACACCATCCATAGTCCCCAGGCGGTGCCTTCTTGCAGCCACAGCCTCCCTCTTGCACAACAGTGCCGGAACAGACAGGCAGGAGACTGTCACTGCCAAGGGGATCCTCCATGGGTGGAAGGCGGGGGGGGGGGGGAGCGTTAATAGGGCAGATGCCCCAGTCCAGCTTGGTGCTACTGGAAAGGCAACCTCCTGCCCCCAATTCAACAAGTCTGGTGACAGCTGTTTCCACTGCAAAGGCTCTTCTCTTCCCCCCCCCCCCACACACACCTGCCACTGCTCCCCCTCCCCTCTCAGCTACCATCCTCAACATCGCCCTGGCCTACCTTAATGGCTGCAGCTGCTACCGCTCTATTCATTTTTACCCGGGGATGGAAATGCCCCCCCTTTCAAGCCCCGTTCCTCAAAAGCATCCGCTCCCAGCATCTCTCTATCTCTCGAGAAGAGGGCGGGAGGGAGAGAAAGAGAGAAGGGAGGCTGGGATTTAACCCGGATTAAAGCAGTCAGAACGGGAATGACACCCGTGTCCTTGAAACCGGAGCAGGGAAGGCACGGGGTGAGGACCGGAGAGGCGGCTCTGTAAGTTATATGGGGGGGTGGGGAGGTTAGAATATCCGAGAATATATGAAGCATCTCCTTTCTCTATCAGGAGATCGATTCCCAGTGGAAGGGAAGGAAGGACCACGCTTGCCGGAGGGGGAGGAAAGCGATCCACCCCACCCCACCCCCGCCAAAGGAGAGAGACCGCAATTCTGCGCACTGGGGGAAGGATTCACCTTCAGGCCACCGTTCTGCCTCCTCCCCTCCCCCGTCCTAGCCATCCATCCATCCATTGGGGCTGTCTCGTGCTCTCAGCCTCGTCGGAGAAGGTGGCGGAGGGGGGTGGGGGGGGGTGGAGGGCGGAAAGCGCGCCAAGGCGTCGCTCACCTGCGATCGGCGATAGCACTGGACTCGGGTGCGTCTCCGCCGGGGGAGTTCAGATCATGCCGGGCCGGGCGCGCGGGGTGGGGTCGGGGCGCGGTGCGACGGCGGAGTCAGGGCAGCCGCTCTGCCATGGAGCGGCTTGGGTGGGGGGAGGCGGAGGAGGAGGAGGAGGAGGAGAGAGCAGACGAGACGCCGGCGCCTTCGCCCTGCCGCGGCTGCCGCTGCTGAATATTGCAATGAGCCGCCGCCGCCGCCGCGTGCCCTAGACCCGCCCGGCGCGGGGATTTCATCATCGCGCGCAAGCCGCGCTCCCCGCCCCTCGGCCAGCCCGGATGCGGCAGCGGGAGCCCCGGTGGTCGTTGTTGCCGCTGCCGCTGCTGCCGCCGCCAGGACGCTGACCTGGGGCGGGGCATCCGAAAGGAGAGCGCAAGATCAACCTGCCCGCCTGCCCCAGAGCCCGGGAAGGGCCTGCTGGCCGCGCCTCTTGTGATGGCTGTCGGGGCGGAGGCGCGCCGAGCGGAGCTTGCTTTGCACGGATACCGAGGGGGACACGGCTAGGGCCTCTGAGAGTTGAGAAGGCGGCAGGTAGACGCACAGGCTTTGCCCGCGGATCCTGTGGCTACCTACATGGCCTGGTCGCCCAGCAAGAGGTGGCGCCCTCTCGCTTTGGTGGCTCGAAGAGGGGAACGGGTACACGGGAGGCGCCGTCCTGTGCCTGTTTAGTCAGATAAAAGGCCGTTTGGGGCATAGGGTTCAGCCCCTGGGATAGCTCCTTTAGAGGTCTGGCTGGTTCTGACTAAAACCCAGAATGGATTTACAACCCCACCGAAATCGGAGCCACCAGCCTCCATTGACTACAACTCCCAGCACTCCCAGACAGCTGGGAGTGATAGGACTTTTTTTCTGTCTAAACATCCATAGGTTTGTGCTCCCAGGGAGACGGAGAGTTATCTCTTGACAGCCCTTCGTCAGGATGCTCCCATGGATCCTCCCGATTCAGTGCACCCCGGAATAAGTGCCATTTGCTGGGGGCGGGGGTAGCTATTCCCTTCACGCGCTGCTTCTGGGCTTCCTGGGCATCTGGTTGGCCACTGCAATAAGCAGGATGTGCGACTAGATGGAGCTTTGGCCTGATCCAGCATGGCTCTTTACAGCACAATCCTACACATGTCTACTCAGAAGTAAGTCCCACTGAATTCCACGGGGCTTACTCCTGGCCCAGCAGGTAAGTGTGATTGCAGACTAGTAAGACCCATCTTGCTTAGGATGCTTCCTGAGGAGGCTTTTATTGTAAAATCTCACTGCCTCAGTCACAGAATTATACAGTGTTCCAAACGACGCCATCCACTTGTGACCATCTGGTGTTTCCCCACTGCTTCTTCCATCGTTTTCCTTACCACAGAAAATCTATTAAGTGGGGAGGGGAAAGGGGGGAGGGATTGCTACACAATGTTTTCCCTTTTGGTAGTACTAAGGGCCCTCCATGTGGAAGCACTTAAAGAGAGAAAGATGGAATAGCTGCTCTGTGCCTTTTGATTGCCAGTGGTAGGAGTCATCCACCTGGAAGCCACCACAGTCTCAAGAAGAAGAAGAACATCTAGATTAAGAATGAGAACAAAAACAAAAAAACCCTAGATTTCAAAACTAGTTAAGGGTTAATGTGTGGTGCCAAGCTGTTTTAAAGCAAATAAATATGATGCCTGGAATGCACTCTTTGTATAATTATTTTACGTATTCAATTAAAACATGTTGAGTCTTGTTCATAAGTACTTACAGGTTTGTTTGTTTGTTTGTTTGTTTGTTTGTTTATCTCCATTATTAAAAACATTGATATCCTAATTTTTGATGTTGTAGAACCACAAGGTGGCTATTCAAATATTTAAAATCCATTGTACAAAACAATAAAAATGCAATAATTAAGTGGAAATATAATATAATATTTAATTGAGCAGTACGAAAAAGGAAAAATGGCATCAATAGCAGATCTAACCCAGGAATGCACATAATCACAAAATCCTGCTTCCAACATGTGCCGAGGACATAGCAAAGCAAAACAAAAACTAGTGGGAAATAATGATAAAGAAGATTAATGAGATTTTCCAATTAAATTAGAGCCTTAACTCTTTTTAGGTTTACTGAATTACGTGAAAATTATTCTTCCATTAGGCAAACATGAGCCAATTTTATGTATACTTAGAAATGCCAGAATTTCGATTGCTAAATTATGGAAGAGGAATCAAAACCCCAAGTAGAACATTAAGAAAATTTAGGATTAATTTGAATTGGTTAAGTTTACAGTCTTTCAAAGTATGTACGTACACACACACACACACACACACACTGATGATGGATAAGTAGAATGATGTGATTCAATATATTAGAAAAGACTTAGATATACATGATATGAAATTATAAGATTTAAAATGGGAGAGGTCAATCTTAAAGTGTTAGTGGGAATATATTTTGTAATTAACATTATGTAATTTGTACGTTTTTTAATATTTGCATTTCATATAAATATGATTTGTTTTGTTCTGTATTTATAGAAATAATAATAATAATAAAATATAATTAATAGAGTCCCCCAAAGCCCTCTGAGAAACAATCACCTTCACCTGGTGCTTGAAAGCCAGCAGGGATGGAGCAAGATGAACCTTCCCTAAGAAGGGAGTCCCCTAGTTTAAGTACCACTGCAGAGAACACCCTGTCCTGAGTATGTGGGGCATGCTTGGGACAGACACTCGGGGCCTTCAAGGAAATCTCTTCATGTATAGATACAGGTAGGTTCATATGGAAGAAGGCAGTCTTTTCTGGATGAAGTTTTGATTTGTTCACCCTCATCCAGTTCACCACTGATCTCAGACACCTGTTTAGAGTTTTGATTCCTCCCAAGGATTTGATGGAAAGAAGAGAGAGAGAGGAAGAGAGGTGTCATCAGCTTACTGATGGCACCATATCCCAAATCTCTGGGCAGCCTTAACCAGTGGTCTCATGTAGATCTGTAAGTGTAAAAAGATGAGATAGATCCTTACAATATCCCCAAGCCAGCATCACCTTTGTCCCTTCAGGAAGAACCATCACAAAACAGTATGCTTCCAGCAAGGTGATTGGGATAAATGCCATGGTCAATAGTATCAAAAAAACCATTGAGAAGAACGAACAGAAACTTACTCCTCCTGGCCATCTCCTGCTACAGGTTGTCCACTGGGATGATCAAAGCAGTTTCTGCCCCCAAACCTGGTTGAAAAGCCTGATTGTATCCAAGAATCTTTGGAGATGAGTTGCCACAGCATGCTGTAATACTTTGCTTGAAGACTAGGGGCTAGACAAAAGTTATACAAATTGCTTGGGTGGGAAAGTGAGGGTTTCTTTGGGAGTTCCCTCACTGTGCATAAGAACAGAGCAAGGGTTCATCCAATCCAGAACTCTATTCACACAGTGGCCAACCAGCTGTTGACCAGGGTACCACAAGCAGGACACGGTGCAACAGCACTCTCCCAACCATCTTCCCCAGCAACTTGTGTATACAGGCTTACTGTCTTGGATACTGGAGGTAGCACATTACCATCAAGATGGCCTCATTTGGAACTGTGGTCCATCCACTTCCTCAAGGAGGCAATTACCACCACCTCAACATAGTTCCTTGGCCCACTTCTAACCTATCTAATGAGCCAGGACAGATATGGATCAAACTTTGGCCCCAGACCTACCACAGAAACACTTGCACCATGTATACAAACCTCTCATCCCAACCCTTGAACTTTAACACCTGAATGTGATGTGGCAGATTCATAATTGGATCTCTTGATTTTCCCCCCCTATTTTAAACAGGAGGCTCCAGTTTTTATTGAAAAGTAGCAAATCTTTAACACTTCCCCTCCCCCTTTCCATGCCACTTTCCTGATCTAAATCACCCCCAACCCTGAAGCTGCTTTTATACTGGGGTTGTAAGCCTGTGATGGGAGCTTTGGACTGCAGATGGGGATTCTGTAAAACAGGAGCAATCTACAATCTATGGAAGAACTGAAGGTTCATAAAGACCTCACACATTGTACGGTGTGCTTGCCAGGGACCATTGGCCCTTGACAAGTACAATGTACATCACCTAAGCTGCCTGGCGAAATGGTCCTCGGCTTGCTCCTTAAAGCATCCATCCAGATTGATTCTCAGCACCTGATGTCACAGACAGCCTCTGCCACCATACACCTCATCACAGGCTCAAAGCAACATGAGCAGCGATCTGGAAGTCCCTGGTTCAAATATCAATTCCACCATGAAGTCAATGGAAAGAGTTTTGCAAGCCACTGTCTCTCAGCTTCCCCCTCCCCCACTTCCTAATTGAGGATAAATAATACCGTTATACTGTTGTAAGGATTGCTAAATAAGGAATGTGAAATGTTTTGAGCACTCTGAAAATCTGGTATATTCATACTCTAGCCCCTCATCCAGTCCAAAGTGCTGAAGCCAGGACAGGTCTGGTCCCTGTTGTGGAACATCCCTAAGCACCCCATCCTCTCAGCTTGCTTGCTTGCTTGAATGCATGAGGTGACAGCCCTAATAAATCTTCAGTGTCCCTTTGTTCCCCCAGATGCCACTCTTTGATACTTCTAAACACCAGACACAAAGCCCATGCTTTGGAGAAACGGCCCCTGTTGGGACAAGAATCAAGAGAGAGCGCTTTGCTGCTGTGGACAGATGGAGACAATGAGACAAGGAGAGCCTCATTGCCAGGCTGTGGACAAAGGACAGATTTTAAAATAAAATCACTAATCATCATCCACAAACAATAAACTGGTGCAACAGAATTATTCCCCAGCTGTGTCCTCACCACTGGACAAGGGATCTGAGTTGCTGAATTGAATGCCCTTGCTTTACACGGATAGTGTGACCTGTGATGTGCTTAAGCAGCATTTTTATATTTAAATTGGCTTACTCATATAGAATATGTTAGAAATAGAATGCCTCCTGACCCTTCTATCCAAACTTCCCTCTCTTGTATTTTTGTCATCATCAGAGGGACCACAAATTCCTCCGTCTTTCAGGCATGCAGCCTTGGCGGTCATCATCAGCTCGTCCCTTCTCTTAACATCCAGGTTGTTTACTTCTTCTTCCACATTTATTTATTTATTTATTTATTTATTACATTTTTATACTGCCCAATAGCTGAAGCTCTCTGGGCGGTTCACAAAAATTAAAACCACAATAAAACAACCAACAGGTTAGCACAATTACAAAATACAGTATAAAATACACATGATCAACTTGTGGACCTCCAGGTGTTTTGACCTACAATTCCCATTGACCCTCGCCAGCACTGTTGATGGTGAGGAGTGATGGAACTGGTAGGCCAAAAATCCTGGAGGGCTGCAAGTTGCCCACCCCTGTTCTGCATCAAGATCTCCAAGGTCTGCCCCTTTTCTCTGCATTTGCTGCTTGAAAGCTGCCAGTTGGTCAGTTCATCCTCCTGCATTCTCTCCTCTTCAGCAAGTTTAGAGTGCTGCTGTTGCAGCAGCAAAATCTCCATCTTCCATCACTATCTTAATGATTCCTATAACCTTAAATCTTCAGGCTGATTCCCTTTTGCTTCTACATCAAATTTGGATTCTGAATCCTTACAGTTTAAGGCTTGCTCTCCATCTCTCTTCTCTTAATTACATCACCTTTCTTATCTGCCTTATTTCCCTTGTCGCTATCTCCATTCTATGAATGCTTTATCTGCTTGTTCTTTTCTTTAATTTTGTGCTTTACTATACAGTTCTATAACTTCATCCTCTGTATGTCAAGCTCCTTCTTTTTCACCTTCAAATACCTCTTTGAGTCATATTTCTCCTGAGAAACTTTTCATTGACCTCACCTTTTCTGTATTACCTGCTACCAGTTCAGCTGCCACTATCCCCTACTACTATCCCTTTGGGGGTCTGTGGGTGACATGGGACCAGACAGACAGAGGCCCATGTTACATGCTCTGCACCTGACAAACATATCAGAAACACGCATGATTTCCCTGTGTGAGATTTATATATTGGTGATGGTGTGCTATGATTGGGTGTGGAGTTACACCAAATGAGGTAAAGTGGGTGTCTACTTGCCCAGCACCTCCGTTGTGATTTTCTGAATGCATGGTGAAGACCTTTTAATTTTCCCAGGCTGCAGGAGCCCTGCCCTCTTTGCTAGAGTGCCCAGGTACAAAAGGGGGCAGGGCTCCTGCAGCTTTAACTGTTGTGATGAGGGAATTTCACCAGGTGCTGCATTCATTCAAATGGCACCTGCTGAAATCCCCTTTTCAATACAACTGCAAAAGATACAGGAGCCCTGTCCTCTTTTCCATATGGTCACCCTACCTTTATCTGGTCTACAAACCAGATAAACAGTTCTTATTTAGTTATTTGTTTGCAAAAAAAAAAAAAAAGTTAGGCAGCGAAAAATTATGGGGGTTGGCTCCCCTAGGCTCCCTCTCCAGCTGAGGACCTGTTGTACTTTTCATAACAGGTCCGTAGCGAGAATCTCTCTGCTGTCCCTGTTTTGTTTTTTTCTTCATTTTGACATGGAAAAAATTGCTCTATTTGCCACTTAAACCCATTTATTTTTAGTGACCTTATTTTGGCTAAATGTTGTGTCCCAGCCAACAGAGAGAGAGGAGAGAGAGAGAAGAGTGGTCAATTCCACACTCCCCTGGTCTTAGAAGGAAGAAAGAAAGGAGGGCCTGGCTCTTTAACAAGCCAGGTTTCAAAGTCAAAGGCGGTACTCAAAGGTACCTTCTAAATAAAAGGAAGATCTGAAGAGGTAGGACTTGTTTTTGTTTAGGAAGATGGCAGCAGCAATGACGGTAAGTAGCACTCAGCCTTTGCTGAGTTCTTGAGCTTCTTTCGCCCCAGGGATAAACTCTGGGGTTGTTGTGTTTCTCTGCAACACCATTTTAGCACAAAAACTTCTTGGTTTAACTTTTAGAAGAGGCCTTATTAACTTCAAGGGAAAAGAAAAACCAGGCTGGGTATTCAGTGGCTTTGTTTAGTATTCTGAACGCTTTGTCTCTGATGAAAAGCCAGCAATTTCCCCTGTTAAAGCTGCAGTTCTGGGCACATTTAATTGTGGTTGGGGGGTGGGTAAGTTCTGTTGAATCCAGAGGACTCACTTCTGCACAAATATGGGCTGCATATTGGCAAGCCTTCCAGGTGGAGGTCCTGGTTTGCCCAAATACCTGTACCCAGGTGACTTGCCATTTCTCTCTCATCCTATGATGAGACTGTTCTGTGCATAAATAGGGAGGAGGCCTGCTTCTGGCTTCCAGTCCTGCTTCTAGTCCCTGTACCTTTATCAGCAGAGAGAGAAGCTCTTCCCACCATATGTTGGGGGCAGGGGATGGGGAGAACGGGGAAGAGGGGTGGATAATCTTCACCTACTGAATTTCTGCTGGTCATGCAGCTCTTAAAGGTGCGCAGTCCTTGCCAGGAGAGAGAAAAAGCTGCTAATCCTAGGTCTGAAATCCTGGTACCTCTAGTACCTGCAGCAGGCCTAAAAATAAAATATTCTCTTGCTTATTTATGCAGTAACTAAGCCTTAGGAGAGGCATTTCAACTTTTTAGAACGGGGGAGGGGAACTGCACAAAAGCAGGGAAATTTGGGGGGAAAGAGGGGGGCAGGGGCAGGGGCTTTTGGAAGGCCTGGTTTGGCTTTCGGACCTGAGATTTTGAGCTCGAGGCTTGGGCCTGCCCCATGTGGTGTTGGACTCCTTTTTCTCAAGTTCTGTCAACTACATATTGGGCCTGCTTCAAATAGCTGGCACTCCTCTTTGGGCCCAGAATAAAACTGGGGCAAATCCCTCTTATTCTTCCAAAACTTTGCTCTCAGCAGTGTGAGAAAGCGCTTGCTTCTCCCACTCCAGGGGAAGGATGTATTGGCTTGCTACACGGGGTTTGTGTTTTTAAGGGTGTGGTTTGGATGGCAGCTCCTTCCAGCTTCTTTTTTGTCCCTGAGAGACAACATGAGCTCAGACCATGTAGGGCTCCCAGTTCCATAAGAGTCAAGCGGCTCTTGTTTCTTCCGCGAAGGCTTGCTGTTTCAGAAGCAGCCCTTCTGTTTGACTCCTTCCTGGTCCCCACCTCTGTTCTTTGCTTAGCTCATCAGGACCTGTTCAGGGAACATTTGCTTGGGACAAATCCGCAAAAGGGGCCTGTAATGCCTGTTGCCCTAATGCACAGTCCATTTGCTCAGGTGAGCCTGCAGGAAGAGCAGCGGAAGCGCAAGGCCGGGAGAGGAGAGGTGGTGGTGGAACACTTCAGCAAGCACCCCTTGCAGAACAGGTATCAGCTGAGCAGCAACACGCATTGTACTACTGATTTGCATTGTCTCCAGTTTTATGGCTCTTGCCCTATTTCATTACCTTTCCAGTGCAATCCTGTGGTGTGAGTTTTTGTTCCTTAACTGCCATTCCTCCTGTTACCCTGAAAAATCCTGATTAGGTGCCAAATGTGGCCAAGAGAAGCATGCCATGATACAGCAGATATTTCCTGCCAAGACATCTTTGTTGTTTGGTTTCAAGAAACCCTTCAGATCCTCCTGTGTTTCTGGAGATATCATTGCTGTTAAACATGAAAACTCTATACTCTCACCTTGAATGTCCCTTAACTCTCCTTATTCTCTTCTCATTGTGGGGGAAAGGGGAAACCAAACCCCACAAATAATTTAACCAATCCACATCCCACTTGAGTGCCTCTCATTATAGTGGGTCTAATCAAATTTGGATGAAGATGAGCATTATAGTAGGTCTAATCAAATTTGGACGAAGATGAGCAATCACCTTCCAGTTAGAACAGCAAGTGTGTAGACTTGTGGCAAGATGTGCTAGCATACCCAGCATATAGACACTCTCCTACATGGAGTTTGTGTTGCATTGATTATGCCTTCTGGTCACCTCTGTAGATGGGCCCTGTGGTTCTTCAAGAATGACAAGAGCAAGACCTGGCAGGACAACTTACGGCTTGTGACCAAATTTGACACGGTGGAAGACTTCTGGGCGTGAGTGCATTCCAGTGCTTCCTCTTGCTCTTAGTGCCTGGATCCTGAAAAAGGAACATCATTACAGGGTTGAGTCTTTTCCTTTTTTAAGTTAATAAGTAAAATAGCAATGTTCCTATATTGAGAGGAAAGGTAGGAGACTCTGAGGGTGCTGATCTAGGAGCCTCTAATATATACTCAAATAAAGCCCCCATCAGAGTTATTTTGCCAACTTTTCTTCATTGGTGGATCAGCGTGAAATGAGTCTATTCTATTAATAAAAGGTCGGTTTTTAAAAAAAGATACACTTGGATACGTAGAGATTTTCAAGCAATGGCATTATACACATTCTGTTATTCACTGCTCCAGCAAAAGCAGCTGTATAACAGAATTCAGAAGCTTCTTTCCTCCACGGCATCCCAAAAAGAACCTTTCAGTGTCGGTTTCTTCTTAAAGAATTCTTGAGGGCGCACTTGCACTGGATATGCAGACTGGCTCTCTGCTTTCCAGAGGGGCTTGTTGTAATAGAAACAGCCCTATGGCACCAAAGTGAACTAGAGTCCTGAAAATTATACCCTACAATAAATCTGTAAGAGAACTTAAGTCTAAGGTCTAGTGTTGATGTCTGTGCTTGGGAAATGAGTTGCGTTTAACATTCTTGTTAAGAGTTGTGTGAGAAACAGGAGCATCAATATTGGACAAAGCTGCTTCCTCTTTGCTGCCCCACACCTTGTTTAGCATGTAGTTGTATCTTCACGCTAAGCATGTTACATGCAGCACATCTTAAAATGCAGATATGTGCTGAAGAAAGCGCCTAATGTGTCATGGTTTCCTGTGACATGTACCTGGGTTTTGATTTTGGGATGTTTATGCAAAGTACCTTACGGGCTTCTCCACATGGGGCTTTTATTTTGCGATTGAGATTGGAAGTTTGCAGGTCCTTTCCATGACATCGTTAACCTCCAGTTGATCTTGTGTTTTCTGAGCATTTCCATGGCTTAATTTGAAACAGAAATAATGAGCTAACAAAAACAACTACTTTCAATCAGTCAGAATTTTTCATAAAAAGAGATGGCACTATATGACAACAGCACCATCTAGGGATTGTATAATGGAATATATAGAACTCGCAGATAAATGGGGGTGGGGGAAACACAGGGGGAAGCCCATGTAAAGGGCTGCTTTTAATCACACAAAGAATCTGGAAGCAGAAGCCCTGGTAAAAATTGCAGAACAAAAAGTTTGTGTGTAGAAGCCCAATAATATGCCCACTCTGTTTCTGACACATCTGTCTCCTCTCCTTGAGAGTATAGGCTGTACAGCCATATCCAACTGGCTAGCAAGCTGACATCTGGCTGTGACTACTCCCTTTTCAAGGTAAGTCCTCTCCCAGTTGGCAACTTCTGACATCTCTCCCTGTTCATTTACACCCCATGTGAATCTCCTGTGGGAATTTGACCAGGGAAGATGCACTCAACCTGCAGTCATATGGTCTCTTTTCATCTAGGTTTGGGTTTGGCCACAAGCTATGTTTGGGCTGCTGGGACTGTAGTGTGTTCTGGATGAAATAAGAATGCCTTGTAACTTCATCTAGTAATGGGGTGTGTGCCTGACTTCTGTGTAATGAGGTCACTTGGCATTTTCCTGGCAGGATGGCATTGAGCCCATGTGGGAAGATAACTGGAACAAGCGTGGTGGTCGTTGGCTTATCACATTGGCCAAGCAGCAGAGGCATACAGAGCTTGACCGTTTCTGGTTGGAGACTGTAAGTAAGCCAAACAGGGTGCCTCTTTCCTTTCTTGAATTTGCTATTTCCCTGGTTTCTGACCATGTTCCTGGGCTGGGCCCAAGGCGTCTCCCATTCCCTTGGACAGGTAGGAATGCTCCCAACGTTGTCTTCCTTCATTATATTCCTTCCCCAACTAAAATCATTATGGCATATTGAGTTCGAGATGACTTGTACCACATGATGACATGGTATGGGAGGAAAAGCTATATAGTGTTTATCTGCCCAGTTGTCTGCTGGGTTTCTGCATTATGCTATCCACTCCAGTCCTTCCCATGCAATGAAACTTTTATTTTTTATTAGGAAAGCTGCTTAAAAACCTTGATAACTGCTTTTACTTGACCGTACTGCATGTGCTAGCAACTGGTTCCCTGTGCATTTCTTGTATTTCCTTCTTGCTGTTTCTGCGTAGCTTCTGTGCCTGATTGGAGAGATGTTCAATGACTACAGTGATGATGTCTGTGGGGCTGTGATCAACATCCGTGCCAAAGGGGACAAGATTGCGATCTGGACCCGGGAGGCAGAAAACCGGGATGGGGTCATCCACATTGGGTATCTGACAGCTGCATTTGTTATATCTTTTCAATCTTCCCAATAACAAATGGTATTGCAAAATGCAAAACAACAAATGGCACAGAAATAAACATAAGATATATTAAAAACAGCCATAAAATCTAAACTCCAAAATGCCTGGCAGAAAAGAAAGGTCTTCATCTGGCACTGATAACATAAAAGTGTAGGCACCCTGGGGGTGTGGAGGTCCCCCAAATGGGGTGCCACAACTAAGATGACCCTTTCTCTTGAAGCCATATGCCGAAGTTCCTTCAGCAAGGCACCTGGAAGAGGGCCTCCAGAGATTACCTAAGGGTCCGAGCAGGTACATCTGGAAAGAGACATTCCTTTAGATCAGCCTTCTCCAACCTGGTAGTCTCCATATGTTTTGGACTTTGACTCACATCAGCTTCAGCCATCATGGCTAATGGTCAGGATTTCTGGGGGATGTACTCCAAAACATCTGGAAGACACCAGGTTGGGAAAGGCTGCTTTAAATACTGCATTCTCATGCTGTTTAGGGCTTAAATGTTCCACACCAATGGACTGGAAGCCAGTGCTGCTGACAAAGCACTCGTATTGCATGATCATGCTGTTGTGTTGTGTGAGTGAGGAAGATGCCTTTGTAACTAAACACAATTGGGATTCTTAAGGTATGTTTTTAAAAGTGTCTGAAGCTGTATGTGAACGGAGACGTGGAATGGGTTTGTGGAAGTCTCTGGTAGCCTAGGCGTAGAGCTCTTCAGTGGGAGGAGATGATGGACATACTGGTGATAGCTACAGAAGACAGACAAGCTAAGGTAGGCCGTCTGGTCACAAAATGATGTGGGTCTTCTCTCTCTCTCTCTCTCAGGCGTATATACAAGGAGCACCTGGGTCTATCTTCAAAAGTGGTGATTGGTTATCAGGCTCATGCAGACACTGCCACCAAGAGTGGCTCCCTCATGAAGAACAAATTTGTGGTGTGAAGCTGCTAGGATGGAGCCTCAGTTGGCAGTAACTGAGGCAGCAGGATGGACATGTGATGGCGATCTAGCTTATATCTTCTCTTAGCATTAAAGTGCATATGAATAAAATGTATTTTTTTTGACCTGGGAGTATTGTGGAAGCCACTCATTTTTGGGATCAGCATCCTTCCCGTTAGCCTCGTTTTGACTTCCTTTGCCCTGAAAGGGGCATACTAGGCACCGGACCTGCTTCGTGTGACTTCCTAGCTCTGTTGAGGGTGGGAGGAAGGATATACACAGTTACTGTACAGGAGGGCGCAAACACATTTGGTACTTAGGTAACAGATAAGTTTGCCAGTGTGTATTTCCTTCTTCTCTGCCACTCCCCCAGGTTGAATCCCTTCTTGGCTTGCATGGATTTAAGGCCAGGTAGTGAGATAACAAATGGATTTTCCCCTTTTGGTGGAAGGTGATTTTATGCAGATCCGCAAGGAGAGACATTTCTATGGTACTATTATGTTGATATATGGTACTAGTAGCAACATGCTATTGAGTGTGTGTTTATTTAATTTATGTATTATGTTTATATATCATCCCATAGCTGAAGCTCTCTGGGCAGTTTACAAAGATTAAAACAGTGAACATTAAAAACAAATATACAAAATTTAAAGCCATATAAAGCATAAAAACAGACAATATCCATTTAAAACAACTATTCTGGGGTCAGATGTGCAATTACATGTGTGGTGTAGGTGGGAAGTTGTGTATTTTTAGGTGAGCACCTTCACATTTTAGTGTTAAAGAGAATTTCACCAGTAAGAGGATTATGTAACCGAAGATGAAAAGCTACTGTTAGTGTCGAATTGTTTTAGGCAGCAAAGAAATAGCATAATAGAGCCTGAATGCTTTGGCTAATCAAATAGAAACCAGGCAGACCAAGTAAAAATCTTGACGGCTAAATTGGTAGAAAGAAATAGAGTAACAATTTTTTTAAAAAAAACCTTTCCTTTAGAAAGGAGGAAGCTGGCCAGAGTTGTTAAGATGACAAAGTTGCAAAGGAAACACTCAAAGCAAAAACACATTTCATTAAGTCCATTTATAGACTTAAGACTGTGTCCCACTGGTACGTTATCCTCCCAACATCCCTCCCCAGCCCCTATTCATAAACTCTGGTGTACCAGCCAGTTTACACTTGGATTTTGGAGAAAGGTACCTAAATTACTGTGAGTTTTTCTATATGAGGCTGTTAATCCACTCTATCTACTTTCGGTTTTGTCGCAGAATTGAGATCCAAGCTCTACACAGAACTTTTCTTTTCTTGCTTTTCTGCTACGTAACCTATAGGTGGCACTGTGCTACAGCAGAATATTACAATTACACAAGTAAGAAAATACATTTCCTTTCATTTTCAGAAATAATACTCTAATTTTTTTGGCTCTAACCCCCCCCCCCCCGGGAAACTGCTCAAAAGTGAAACTGGACATCCTCTAATGAACCCATAAATAACCATGAATAAGGAATGATGAATACACGATAAATGTTTTATTTCGAAAAGCTTTGTCTGACCCTTTTAAAAAAGGTGTAGCTATGGAGAGCACACAGAGCTCTTTAGTGAACTCAATTAAAAAGATAAAAACAAAAGGCTCACTTTAAGGCAGGGGTTGGGAATCTGTGGCCCTCTGTTGGGGCAGTTGGGAGTTGGAGTTCAATAACTTCTAGAGGGCCACAGTTTCCCCACTTCTGATTTAAAGACTTTTTTAATGAGCTTGATAAGAACCTCTGTGCTACAGATCTTGAACAACTGAAGCAGTCCTTCAAATCTGCCATGGGAGCACACGAGAGAAATGTGGCAGCCTCTGGTATTAGTGCTTAGCACAGAGACTAGCCAGAGAGACTGCATGTATTTGGGTCTGTTTTGCTTCCCCATTGCCACCTAGCATTTAAAAATATATATAACCAGGGTGGCATCCTGGTTATATCATGACTTCCCCAGGCAGGCTTGCCTGGTGCCGTACATTTGATCTTTTTAACACATAGTGGACTTTTTTTTAAAATTTTCCCAGGCTTTTTAGTCTTTCATTTTTGTTTTTGTGGAGTTTTGTTTTTAGATCTTTCACTGCTGCTGGTTTTAATTGTTTTAAACTATAATAATAATAATAATAATAATAATAATAATAATAATAATAATAATAATAATAATTAATAATAATAATAAAAATATTTATTTATTTCTTACCCGCCTCTCCCTTTGGATCGAGGTGGGGAACAACATTAGAACAGGAATCAATACATCTTAAAAATTCATGATTTAACATTGATTTGGATAGGCCTGCCGGAAAAGGCTAGGCTTTAAAGCTGCCTTAAAATCACAGAGAGTTAATTTTACGAATCTCCTCTGGCAGGCCATTCCACAATCTGGGGGTGACAGAAGAAAAGGTCCTCTGGGAAACTGATGTCAGCCTAGTTTTAGCTGACTGAAGTAAGTTCACCCCAGAGGACCTGAGTGTGCGGGGCGGACTATGTGGGAGAATGCGATCCAGCAGGTAACCTGGACCCAAACCATTTAGGGCTTTAAAGGTAATGACCAACACTTTGTACTTTGCCCGGAAACTAATTGGCAGCCAGTGGAGTGATTTTAATGTTGGGGTAATATGCTCACCCCTAGATGTCCTGGTGACCAACCTGGCTGCCATATTTTGAACTAGTTGAAGTTTCCAAACTACATACAATGGGCTACCATTGTAGAACGCATTGCAGAAGTCAAGCCTTGAGGTTACCAGCGTGTGCACTACTGTCTTTAGATCTTCTGACTCTAAGAAGGGGTGCAGCTGGCGTATCAGCTGAAGCTGATAGTAGGCACTCCTGGCCGTCGCATCCATCTGGGCTGTCATTTGGAGCGACGGATCCAGGAGCACCCCCAAACTGCGAACACAGTCTTTCAGGGGGAGTGTAGCCCCATCCAGAACTGGCTGACACACCTCCAAACCTAGGTCAGAGCCCTTGACAGCAAGCACCTCTGTTTTGTCTGGATTCAGCTTCAGTTTGTTTTTCCTCATCCAGCCCATTACCGCCTCCAAGCATTCATTCAGAGGAGACACACTATCCTTAGCTGACGCTGTTATTGAAGGCATAGAGAAATATATTTGGGTGTCATCAGCATACTGATAGCACCCTGCCCCATGCCTCCGGATGATCTCTCCCAGCGGTTTCATGTAGATGTTAAACAGCATTGGGGATAGGATGGCACCTTGTGGTACGCCATACAACAGCTCCTTTTTTGAGGAGCAACTATCCCCAAGCATCACCATCTGGAATCTACCTGAGAGGTAGGACCGGAACCACTGGAGCACAGTGCCCCGGATTCCCAAACCCCTCAGGCGTTCCAGAAGGATTTATTTATTTATTTATTTATTTAAGGATTTTTATGCCGCCATTCAGCCAAAAAAGGCTCTCATGGCGGCTTACAAAAGTATTTCTTGACAGTCCCTGCCCACAGGCTTACAATCTAAAAGACATGACACAAAAGGAAAGGGGATTTGGAGGGAGGAGGAGGAGGGGGAAAAGGAAAGCAAACTCAGGCACTACAATCTTAGTTGGAAAGTTCAGCAGTTACAGGTGACAGCAGGAGGGAGGGGGCTCTCAGCTGGAGCTGGACCCAGGCACGGTGGAGAGGTGCCTGGCTGCTGCTTCCTCCCTCTCTGGTAGCCTCTGCAGTTACAGGTGACAGCAGGAGGGAGGGGGCTCTCAGCTGGAGCTGGACCCAGGCACGGTGGAGAGGTGCTTGGCTGCTGCTTCCTCCCTCACTGGTGGCCTCTGCAGTTACAGTTGGTAGCAGGAGGGAGGGGGCTCTCAGCTGGAGCTGGACCCAGGCACGGTGGATACCATGGTCGATGGTATCGAAAGCCGCTGAAAGGTCCAAAAGTACCAGCAGGGACACACTCTCCCTGTCAATACTCATGCGGAGATCGTCTGCTAAGGCGACCATAGCTGTCTCAACTCCGTATCCTGCCCTAAAGCTAGTTTGAAATGGGTCTAGAAAATCTGTATCATCCAAGACTGCTTGGAGTTGGAGTTATATTTTTATTGTCATGTTTTTTTTTTAGGGTTTTCACATTTATGAACCGCTCAGAGAGCTTTGGCTAATTGGGCAGAATAGAAATGCAATAAATAAATACTTAATCCCATTGAAATCAATGGGCTTAAGCATGCCTAACTGTGTCTTGGATTGAGACCTCTTTCTCCTTTGGCATTTACAGAGCCATTTATTGGCAGAGGGTGAGGGAAAACGCCCAGCTGTGTAGCTCTGGGGCTGGGCTTTTGCTCCCAGGTAATACTTTAGAAAAGCAAATAAAATGAATTTGGAAGTCTAAAAATGGCACAAGCACAGGGAGCGGGGTGGGTGGGGGAGAATTACTTGAAACTATTATAAACTCAGGTAGCCTCCAGCCAAATTTCCCATTGTAACTGTGTGTTCTGGGAACAACCTTATTCCCACTCCAGGTACAAAACCATGCACTTTGTATACACAGAAAACTCTTATCACTGCAACAGAAGTGCTAACATTTGAAAAGATGTTTGAATCTCATGCAGATATTGCTGCACGACACAAGACTCCCTTAGAAGCAAGCAATCCCCACTTTGTGATATTTGATCTTGCATCTCATGAAGTGAACCGTGTCCATGAAGGTTTATGCCGGAATGCATTGGTTAGGCTTTAAGGTGCCACAGGACTCTTCTTTGTTTTGTTTTTCTGCAAGTGATTAACACAGCCACCGCTTTGAAATCTGTGATACTTGAAACCAAGTCAATGCAGAAGCAAGGCCTACTGACCTCAGTTGGTCTTACTCTGCTAAGTATGGTTAAGGTTTCAGCATGAACACAAATGAATTGTTTACAAATGTATTCACTGCAGAGAACAGTAGAGGGTGACCCACACATAAAACAATTTCTTTTTTTGTATTTTTAGGTAGTAACTTTTAACTAGCTCTAGCTAAACTGAAATGACACAAGGAGTTTCTATGCAATGTTGCAGTGAAATCATATGGTCAAGTTCCCTACCCTAGCTTTTCTCAATCTGATGCCCTCCAGATGTGTTGGACTACAAATCACCCCCAGCCAAATCACCCCAGCATATGGCTATGCTGGCTGGGGGTGATGGAAGCTGTAGTCATACACATCTGGAGGGTATCAGGTTCGGGAAAGCTACCCTACACTGAAACAGGGCATTTGCTTGAAAACAACTGGGAATTCCTCTGATGCTGGGCCCTAACTCGTCGTAGTACTTTTACAATTGGGTCATGCTTTCTCATCATATTTACCCAACCTCTACATCAGTGGTTCTCAACCTGTGGGTCGGGACCCCTTTGGGGGTCGAATGACCCTTTCACAGGGGTCGCCTAAGACCATCGGAAAACACATATTTCCGATGGTCTTAGGAAACTGTATTGACTGAACTATGTCATGTATCATCTTTTGTATTATTAAAGCTATTGTTATTATTTATATTATTATTTTCATTATATGTATTATTATATGTATTATTTTCATTAGCAAACCATCCCATGACAATGGATCGTGTAGAGAAGAACGAAAATAATTTTATGGTTGGGGGTCACAACATGAGGAACTGTATTAAAGGGTCGCAGCATTCGGAAGGTTGAGAACCACTGCTCTACATCCTTGTAGTTGGTAAAACCACAACTGATTGTTTTATCTGTAGGAGACAAGATGAGCAATCTATTATTGCCTTCCATCACAGATCCATTTGTCAGCTTTCCAATAGTAAATATCTCTTCCTTTCCCTACAACCCCTATTTTTCCCATACTAAATATAGTGCTCTGTTGTAGCATTTTGTATTCTGCCTCTTTCCAAATTGATGCAAAACTCTAGTGCCCACAACTAACTACCATATGCCAGATATGGTCTTACCACTGTTGAACAGAGGTTTGTCTTATTTTTGGACTCCTTGGGTGGGGTACATGTTCATCATACTTTGACCATGGCACCATGTGCTGTATTGCTTGTATGAATCAGCCATCACAGGTAAATAACCACAGACAAGACCTTCAAATAACCCAGTATGAGCAATTTCTTCAGTAATACCCATGAGAGCTGGCAATGCCTTCCCCATTACTGGCCACAGTTCAGTATGCTGTAAGATGGATATTACTTATATCTTAGTTTTTGGTACAGGTCTCTGATTATTAAAATGTAATGTTCTCTCAGGATTCAGCCGAGCCTCAATTTTGTTTATCTGGAGTGCATATTCATTCCTCTCAGGCAGTTCACCCCCACATGTATACTTCAGGAGTAGCCTTGAAGTATACAGTATACGGCTGTATATTCCCTTCAGTATTTATTTATTGTTGCTGTTGTTAAATTTGTACCCCATATTTAAGTCTCGATTTCAGCCTTCTCCCTTCCCATGCCTGGTCGTTCTGAACTCTGCCTCCCTCTTGTACTCTGCAACAGCATCACTGGCTTTCTTGTCTTAAAACAGGCAACGTATTCCACCAGCCAAGAGACATAATGAGTGTGCATATTTTCCAGGTATGGTACAACTATGGTTACGCCACAAGCCGGCAACTGGAGTAAGAAAATTGGGTCTGCGTCTATCAAATAGATTCAGGTGCAAAGGATAGGGAATTTTGACATTTTGTTGCAGTGGCTCTGTAAGGCAGTATTGATCCTTCCCTGCAGTGGGTCCTAGCACTGACAACCAGAAGGCATTGTGCAGCTATTCCATATTTTCTTACTATTTTCTGCATCAAGGACGAAGACAGTGGGAAAACATGAGGTAGTGTTTTGTTTTGTTTTACAAGTGGAAGACAATGATACCTGGATGACCCCCGGCCCCCGAGCTCTGTGAATGAGCCAGGGCAATGACATGAAAAAAGGCTTGTTTGGAAGCACTTGTGAGGATCATCACCACTGTGATAAACTGTGGAGGTTATGAAACATGTCATAGTATTATTATTATGGCACTTGCACATGAACACATTCAAGTCCCCATTCCCAAATCACTTTAGGGTGCAATCCTATGCACTTTAGATCAGGGGAAAATCCCCCCCACACAAAAAGTATCGCTGAGGAATGCTGGGAGCTGTAGGCCTTTTTCTGTCTAAAGATGCATAGGCCTGCACCCTAAAGTGATTTGGGAAAATTAAAACACGAGGGGCATGTCAGAAATCATGGTGTGCAGGGGTGGGGAACTCCCTGGATCTCCCAACCGTTGTTATCTCCACCCCCCTTTTCATCTCATCTATATTTCCTAGTTTTTAAAAATAGCAACCTGGGATGTGCGCGGGGTCAACTGTGGGTTGTCCAAGAGCCCCCCAACACGTCACTATTCCTCCCGCGCCACATTTTTCAGCCTGCTTTTGAACCCATGGTGTTGACGTTTGTCGCCCCTGGAATTTACGTTGCCTCTCGTCGTTCCCCTTGGTTCCACCGCACCAACCGCAATGGCCCCAACCACCAAAACGGCGGAGGGTGGTAGCAGGAGCGCGAGCTTGGCCGTTCACCAACCCTGCTCAGCCGTAGTCCGAAGAGCGCGCGCGTAGCATGTGCACGAGGGACAGGCGGCCTCCTCTTCGCTGCCATCGGCTCCTGCAAGCTGCAGCGCCCACTCCGTTCCTCCAGGGGGCGGGCGAGACAAGGCCAGGCGGCCGGCGGCGGCGGAGCTGGGCCGCTGGCGGGCGGCATGGGGCTGTGAGCCGGCCGGGCAGCTCCCAGGCCCCGCCGCGCCCAGGCCCCGCCGCGCCCGCCATGCCAGGCAAAGCCCAGCAGTTCCAAGGGCCCCAGGTCAGCTGCTGCGCCAAGTACCTGCTCTTCGCCTCCAATGTGCTCTTCTGGGTGGGTGAGCGAGCGCGACGCGGCCCGCCTGGGATGGGAAGGGGGCAGCGGGGAAGAGCGGAGCGCCGCTCTTATCTCCGGGCGGGGTGGGGAAAGGGCAGGAGCTGGTTTGGGGCGCGGGCAAGGGGGTGGGGTGGGGGGCGCGCGGGGGGCGTCGGTATTTTCCATCTTATTGCCCGCAGCAACGTCTGGGCTTGACTTGGAGGATGGGGCGGGGGAGGGAGTCGCTGGCCTAACGGGAAACAGAGTGCAAGGGGGGGGGGATAATGGAGGGCAATCTCTAGGTAAGACGGTTTTGTAGGTTGTTCCAATAGGAACCCCGCGAGGTGCCGTCCTGAGCCCCAGAAAAATGCCCTTTTCCAGCAGCGCCCATTTCCCTGGTACTAAGAAACTCAGGCAAGTTACTTCAAGATCCTGAGCGCAAAAACAGAAAGGCAGGGGTGATTTGACCCATAGAACAAAAGGACACATTGGCTGAGTTCGGACGACACGCTAATCGGTTGTTTTCCATTTTGTTCCTATTATCCGCCCCCGCCCGTTGATTAGCGTGTCGCCCGAACTCAGCCGTTGTTCTGCTCCATCCTGCAGCAGCAACCCATTATATAGAGAAGGCAAATCGAGGCTTGTCATTGCAAGATCATTCTTGCAAAATGGGGTGGGGGTTGCGGGGAAGACATTCACACAGCCGCACAGTAAAGTACTCCTTTGAATCCACACTTTCGGGTCTAGGGGGGTGGGGGGGAGACCCCATTGCGCAGAAAAAGGCAAAGTGAGGTGAGTAACTTTGAGACCATGAGTGGGAAAGTAGACTGAAAAATAGAGGGGGGGGGGAAATGGAAATACGTTGGGGGGGGGGAGAAGGAAGTATCAAGTTGTTGGGGATGCTTATGACACCTTCATACCCCCCCCCACACAATTGTTCTCATATGCGCCCCATGCTATTTTTTAAAAAATTATTTATTTATTATGTTTCTATACTGCTCAATATCTGAAGCTCTCTGGGTGGTTCACAAAAATTAAAACCACAAGTACAGCATAATAGATTTTTAAAATGAAAAATGTAAACAAAATGGGGCGGAAATGGCAAGGGGTTTGCCCAGGCTTATGGCGGCACATCCTAATTACCCACATGTTTAGTTTTTAATCGGTTTTTAATGTTTTATGTGTGTACTGTGTTTTAGAGTTTTAAATTTTGTATACTTGTTTTTACCTCAATTTTAGAATTTCTGTAAACCGCCCAGAGAGCCCTGGCTATGGGAGCGGTATATAAGTGTAATAAATAAATAAATAAAATAAGGGGTTGGTAACTCCATGTACACCCACACACCCCATGATCAGTAGCATGCCCCCAAGCCTCCTTTTTTTAAAAAAAGGAATGTTGAACCAATTAAACACTGATCTTTTCCAGCAGGCCTACCCAGCTGAGTTTTAAAATGCCTTTTAATAATGTGCTGCTTTTAATAATGTATTAGTTTTCTATATTTTAATCAATTATATGTATTTTATGGTGTTTGCATTTGTGTTGTACTCCGCCTCAATCTAGGGGGAGAGGCAGGTAACAAATAAATAAATTTATTATTATTATTATTATTAATAATAATAATAATTACATTTAAAAATAGCTAGGGGCTCCCAGGGCCCCTACTGACCTACACACACACACACACACACACACACACCTTTAAACTCACAAAGGAAGCAGCCCATATTCTGGCTGCTGGTGCTTCCCACTAGTTTCCCTTGAAAAACAACCAGGAACAGGAAGAATATTCTTGAAAAAAACCAAAAATACCTCATTAGCTGTGAACATCTTGAGGAGAAACAAATGCCTGGGTCCTGGTTAGCTGTAGGAGAACAGATCAGAACCATATCTGGAAGTCTGGCAGAGCAGTCCTCACAGATGCTGTGACTTAGGCATCCTTAAGGATGTAGAGAGAAAGAGAGTCCCTGAGCCACAGAAGGAAGGAGACAGAGAGTTTGCTGCTCTCAAGCACCAGCCAGTCACCGGGGACTACAAGTGGAGGTTGGGAAGGAGGAAAGGAGACAAGAGACCAGTGCTACACAGTCAGGGCAGTGACTTGCTCTCCCCTGGTGAAAGGAGGAGAGAATGGACTTGGCTGGCAGATCACTCCCACCACCCGTAATAAGAAATCACCCCTGCTTCTAGCATTCCCTCGTTCGATATATGAAATGTGAAGCTGCCATTTTGAGTTAGACCGTTGGTTCAAATAGTCCAGTCTTATCTATTCGGCGTCATCTCCCCATGGTTGCAAGGCCATCACTTCTGAGCTCCCCGGGATTGAACCTAGGATGTTTTTCATGCAAAGTATCTCTGAGTTATGTGCTTGGCCCTCCAAAGATTTTTCTAGTATATACTGCTGGTCTGTGTTTCAAATAGAGCAGCATTCTCTATCACACCCACCCCTTGCAACAGCAACAAAAGTTATTCTCTGGCTTAGAACGTTAGATTAGATTCTGGGCACACATGACCAACATTCAGCAAACTAGGTGCTCAGTGCCAGCTACCCCAAGTTCTACTCTTGATGAAACTCACATTGAATGCTCTAAGCTATATAGCTGTCCCATTCCACCAAGCAGCCCTTCGTTTGGTGAGTATCTTTCCTATTTGGGTCATTGCTCTTGATTTTGTTTCTTGCAAGGTTTTTTTGCAGTGTCTGTCCCGCATCCAGATCCAAAAACCCTCCCTTGCTCTCAGGTGTGTTGTGGGAGAGAACAATTGAGAGCATGACCAGGAGGGTTCTGTTGCACTGCTGGTTAGCAACTGCTTGGCCACTGTGTGAATAGAATACTGGTTGAGATGGACCTTTGGTCTGATCCAGCAGGGCTCTTCTTATGTTATTTTATGTTAATTTCCAAGCAGCTCCCTGCCATGGCAGGTGCTTTGGGACAGGTGCTGACTTAGCAGCTGAAACAAAACTACAATTTCCAGGGAGCGGCGTGATAAAATTCATGTGCACAGCGCCATCACTGCGCATGTGCCAACATTATGAGCTTTTCTGAATGTTCTCAGTGAAGGTTTTAGCTGGGCTCGCTCACCCACCACTACATCCAACCTCTGCTGAACTTTCTTCTTCTTTCCTTCCCTCCCTCAACCTCCGCCGCTGTAGGGATCTGCATTCATCTGCCAAGCTGGTTCTTTCAAAACGTGTGGTTCAGCAGCTGCAGGACTGAAGCTTCCTACATTTGTCTGTGGCTTTTGCCGGTGGCTGACATAACCCCAGCAGGCTCTGTGGTTAAGATAGGAGTGGCCTGCGATTCCAGATGGCAAACCTGCTCCAGTCATTGATATTTCCCTGTGACGTGCATATCACAGCATTGTGTTAAGAAGTGTCTTGTGCCTGGCATATTAGCTGGTGCTGTGTTAAGGGGGCAACATGTGCCTGATTATGTTTGATGGAAATAGCTTTTAACGGGGGTGGGGGAGAATCAGGAAGTGGTCCTGGTGGGCATGTTGCAGCCAAAACAGTAAGACTGTTGTTTTTACAGGGAAGCTGCCCCAGTCCCTGATGCATCTTCAGGGTATGAGCAAGTTACTCCTTCCTTGAAAATAAAAATGAACATCTGTTTCCAACCATAGTCTGTAAGGAGAGGTGGGGCTGCTTCAAGTGCCACAAAACTTAGGACACAGAAAATAGTTCTTCACAAAATACATTGTCCATCCCATCTCAGTATGTGTACACTACAGTAAAATGCATATATACATAATACATATGTCCATAATAAAGCTTTCCTAGTCAGAATTTTGTCACTTTGAAGTGGATTTGAGATTCTCAAGGTTAGCGGCCTGTTCTGAGCTGTTCTAGACTGTACCAGTCACATTTGGTTAGAACAACGTGGCATTATTATGTATGCCAGGGAAGCCGGGATTAACTGGAGCTGCTCCCTATATCACATTTCTTGTGTTGATGGTCATTGGCCTCTGTACCTCTTGCACAGAGACTGTTGCTCTTAGTGAAATGTGTATTTATTAAATAAATAGCTATACTCTCTGGGTGGTTCACAATACAGATTAAGCAACAAGACCATGATAAATAAGAAAATTCACAACATAAGTCAAAATCACAAAGCAAGAATTAAACCCAATAATTCTCTACAGGTTAAAATGTCCATCGACTCTAGGTGAAATAACATTGTCTTGACTTGCTTTCTGGCGAGGAGGGGAACCAGGAAGAAGGATGACAGGCAAACCTGGGGCTGGGAGTTCTATGACTGGGTACCACCAGCGAAGGCTCCTCCAGATCAGCCTTCCTTAACCTGTTCCCTGCCACATGTGTTGGGCTGCCACTTTAGAAAGGCTGCAGCTCAGTGCTAGAGCACCTGCTTTGCATGCAAGGTTCCAGGTTCAATCCCCGGCATCTCCAGATATGCCTGAACCCTGGAGAAAATCCTGCCTGAACCTTGGAGAGCTGCTGCCAGTCAGCGTTGACAATGCTGGGCTACATGGTTTGACTCAGTATAAATCATCTCCCTCTGTTCCCATCAATCCCAGCCAGCACAGCTATGCTAACTGGGAATGATGGTAGATGCAGTCCAACAGATGCAGTTCACCAGGTTGGAGAAAACTGCTCTAGATCTTGCAGCAACCAATGTACCTCAGTCACAGCTGAGCCTATTCGGATGATCTGTGTTCAGGAGGTGTTCCTTCAGATAAGAACATCTAAAGCGGCCCATTGTTTGTACAAGTCCTGGGACTTGACACAACCTGCTGAGCAGCAGGGCGAGGCATCTCGGCTGAGAGCGCAATTAAAAAGAGGATCTGGGAGGCCACCTGGCAGAAAAATCAGAAATCGGGTCATGCAAAGCTAGAGACATACTATGGTTTTGGTGTAGGTTCCCTTGAATTCCTTGCATGTCATGTTCAGCCTAGGCCTTATCTAAAGCTTTACCCTGTCCATTGGGTTTATAAACATACAATATTTTCTCATACTGGGCAGAGCTGTTGGTGGTTTCCAACCATCCACTGACTCTTGGTTAGGGCTGATTTTATGGATCCATTTCAGTCCTTGTTTGGGGACTGAAACCGCTTTGGTCGCTCGGTGACCTCTCTAGCCTTGTGAGGTGGGGGACAGTGGGAGGGCAGCCCTGTTGATTCTCCATGACTTCTCAGTGGTTTCAATACCATTGACCAAGGTATTTTTTTGACCAGGTTGGGAGTAGGCAGTACTGTTGCAGTGCTTCTGCTCGTACCTGCTGGCCAGTTCCAGAAGGTGGTGTTGCAGGATTTGTGAATGAGCCAGGGGCATGTATGAAACCTCTGAATGGGGTCATCCAGGGATATAGAAAGTGTTGTCATCAATATGCAAGTGACATACAATTTTATGTCTCTTTTTCATCTAATCCAGGTGTGGTGGTGGAAGTCCTGGATCAGTGCTTGGTCATGCGTCTGGACTGGACAAGGGTTAACAATGCCCCTTAATCCAGACAAGGCAGAGGCAGTGTTAATGGGCAATTCCTCTGTTTGGCTAAGTTTTGTTCAACCTCTTCTGGAGGTTGGGAACTTACGTTGTTGGACTAGTACTCCATCAGCCCCAGCTAGCATGATCAGTGGTCAATGATGATGACATTTGTAGTCCAGCAATATCTAGATGGCCACAGATGTTCTCCACTCCTGCCCTAATGGATCAGGTGTGTAGTTGGGTGGTGCCGTTGGATCTATCACTGGATCTATTGGCACAGGTGACCCTTTATCAGCTTAGAGTGGAATACCAGCTATGGCCCTAGCTGACTGTGGATAACCTGGCTTCAGTGAGCCATGCTCTGATAACTTCCCAATTGGATTAGTGCCATGCACTGTATGTTGGGCTTCCTTTGAAGATGGGCCCAAAAATTCAGCTAGGGCAAAACATGGCAACACAAGTTTTAACCAGGACCGGGTGTTATGAAGACATAACATTGGGTCTTTCTCACCTTCACTGGCTTCTGATTTGTTTCTCGGCCCAATTGAGAGGGCTAATTTTGACCTATAGAATCCTGCATGGCTAGATAGTATCTAAAGGAATGCCTCTTTCCACCTGCACCTACCTATGCTCTAAGACTGGTTGAGGAACTTCAGGCCCAGTTGCCAAATCCAGCCCCCCTGGGATCCTACTCTGAATTCTGCCCTCCGGCCGAAAGAGGTTCTCCTCTCCTGTCCTAAGCTGATCAGAGAGGAGAGGCTGTAGCTCTAGCAGAGGGTCCCATGCTCAATCCCCGGTATCTCCAGACAGGGCTAGGAAAGGATCCTGACTGAAACCCTGGGGAGCTACCTCCCCGTTGACAATACTGTGTTAGAGGGACCAAGGGTCTGGCCTGATTTAAAGCAGCTTCCTGTGTTCCATCGGCAGAGGCCCTGGGCCGTCTCTTGATGGCATCACGTCTGTGCCCTGAGGCTTTGAAGTCCTGCATTGGCACTCCTTCCCATTATCTGCACGGGAAGGAGTGCAAATGCGGGTTTTGTGTGAAGGAGCCGCTGCCACCCCCCCCGTGCGCCCGTGCTTACTATGGGACATTGAACAGGTGCTGGGGGGGGGGCAGCCTTTTTGGGTTCATTTTTTAAAAAACCTGTAAATGCAAAGCTTCACATTTACAGATAAACAGGGGGGGTAACAACCGGGGGGAAGAATGAGGCACTCCAGCTCTGCACATCCACTCCCTTTTATTTATTTATTTATTTATTATTTTATGGCCTGCAGAGGTGCGGAGGTGGTCCAGCGACTGTTTGGCTCACTAGCCCACCCCCTTCCCTGCCCAGCCTATGGCGACCAACCAGGTGTCACCATCACCTGTGGCACATCTCTGGAGCAAAGCGACCGACGGCAGATGCTGTCATTGCCTCGCTGCAAGCAAAAAAAGTCAGCATAAGTGTCTGACTTTTTAAAAGCAGGACTTTGGGGATTTGGCCCTGGATGGCTTCGCGATGGCGGCTGCATCATATAGATGATCTGCCGCCACTCCGAATCCACCCTGGGGCAAACCCCTCATCAAGATGTACCCCTGGTCCAAGTGCTGAAGAGCATTAGTTGGCTGTGAGGGAGAGAGGTTCCCTAGAAAGGCTTGAGTGGCACCTTCAGTGGCAGACAAAAATTAGCATTCTTTTCATGTCCTCTCATTCTAAATTACCATCACGTAAAACTGATATTATATTTTTGTCTCCGCTTTTATCATAGCTGTGCTGTTCTTAGCTCTTATGTCTTTGGCTCTTATGAGATGGGATTAGCTCTCCACATGACTAGGTGAATTTTGATGGTAGCTGTTAGTAGATATTCTTGTTTGTGCTGTTTTACATTTTATTGTGGTATTTGTATTTTATGTTTTCTAAAATTTGTTTTACATTCGTTTGTACACCACCGAAAGAACCGTGTTACAGGGTGACATAGGAATAAATAAACAGATCTATCTAGTCCAGTGGTAGACAACCTGGGGCTCTCCAGATATTTTGGACTACACCCCCCATTAGCCCCAGCCAGCATTGCCAATAGTCATAGATTATGGGAGTTGTAGTCCAAAACAACTGGAGGTCACTAGGTTGCTTACCTCTGATGTAGCCCATTACTGTCTGTTCTGATGGCTCTCTAAGGCCTTGGGTGGAGAAAGGTATTTCTCAGTCTTGGTACCTGAAATCCCTTCAACTGGAGATGCTGGAGACTGACTTTCTATATGCTCAGCATGCGCTCAAGCCCTGAGCTATACCTTCTTCTTCTTAATTAAGTTTACATCTATCAGTTGACTGGGTTTTCTACTCTTGACTTATTCCATTTTGCACTATGCTGTTCAGACAACCGCTTTTCAGTGTCTTAGCCAGGGTATGCAACACCCTGTAAAACCTATTTGACCAAACTGGCAGAGCAAAATAAAAATAATAAATAGCCAGATATGCTGCGGCCAGTGCACTACTTTTATTGTATCACCTTAAAGTCTCTGAGGAAACTATTGTCAGAGTCCTGTCTAGGTAGAGCTGCTGTCATGACTGCCTGGTTTGTAAACTACTGGCCATGGCTGGTGCTGGTGCTTAGCTCTGTTACATTTGGGGGCACGTGCATAGACAAACATCTGGTCAAACTCCAAATGCAGGAGCCAGCAGTCCTGAAAACTGGACTGGACTTCCTGTCAGCTGGGGCCATTTCAAGGGTTTCTGCTGTGGTGTTGCAATAGGGAGGTGACTGAAGTGGTGGAATATCTCTTTGGTTCTGCATTGGAAAAATTCCATGATTTGTGTTGTCTTTATAGCTGAGAGATTTTATCAGCATGACAGGATCTCCTGGTTGTGTAGTATGGAAAATTGGTTTGCGTTGCTTCTAGAACATTTATCTTTTCCTCTGGGGTGGGTGGGTTACTAGATCAATCTTTTTTCTTTCCTCCCTTCCTCGTCTTCAGCAAGAGCTGTTCCAGTGCGGAAACAGTACTGTTGCCGTTGTTTGCAGATTAAGATTATTGCAGACATGACTGCTGCAGATTTACATGACTGCACAATTATACAGTAATCCAGAGTGGGGGGGGCGGAGGGGGGGGAGAAACTCACCTGGGTATGAATGCCATCTCATGCATCAGGGAAAATGGTCAGGCAGAGGAAAAGGTTGACAAGGAAAGATCAGATACATGCCATACATGAGGATTAATGCAACCTTCGCAAGAAAGATTTGGTGGGGTTGTATTCTGTGTAAAATGGTTTGCCTGCTGGAAAATGAGAAGTTAACGTTGGCAAAAATGGCAGTTCAACCCTTGAGTGTCTTGCTTGAAAGAAGGACTCTTAAAAGGCTGCAGATGATTCTTCTTCACAGCAGCATCCTTTAAACCATGGCATCCGTCATGTCAAGGTGGAGTCAGGGGGAAAGGAGGATAGCAAGGTTGGAGTGACTGGTTTGAATTCAAGGAATGAGGCTTTCTAGGGTTGTAGAGGAAACTTTGAAGAGCTCTCCAAAAGGCCTCATGTTCTCCCTATGAATGCAGGCCTGGATGCATATTTTTTAAAATGGTAAAGTCATCACAAAGTAAAAAAACAACAACATCTGAATTATGTGTTGTGAACATTATATTTGCGTGAACTTTACATTTGCATGAATCCTCAAGTGGTGACAGTTGGCATTATCAAACCAGAATGAAGTTTTTGTAAACCTGATGTGGAAAAATCACCTTTACCATGTCCAAAGATTATGTGAGGAGCTTGGCCTTAGTAGGGGTGAGTCTAAATCCTTCCACAACTAAACTCTGCTTATTTGTATGTGAAGCATGCTATACTGTTGTGATTTTGTTGGGGTCAGAGCATGGCAAGATGTGAAGCTGACTATAGGCAAAATGTCAGTCCAAACATAATGATCTTGGCCTAATAAACTATGGTTTGTTATCTCAGTTTAACCATGATTTATTAAGCCAAGGAACAACATTTTGCTCATATGCTTCCTTATGCACCATCTTCAGCACTTCTATAGTGATTTGCTTAAGCCACAGTTTCCTACTCCACCCAAACTGGGAAACTGTGATTTACTCTCAGGCCTTAGCTAGACCTAAGGTTTATCCTGGGATCATCCCAGGGTCATCCCTGTTCATGTAAATGACACACAGGATATCCCAGGACCAGGCAAGAATGACCCCGGGACGATCCAGGGATAAACCTTAGGTCTAGCTAAGGCCTCAGTTTACTAATCAGGCTCAGATCCTGTTTTCATAATGTAGTATACTAAGGTTAAACCATGGTTTCCCAATTTGGGTAGAACAGGAAATGGTCATTTAAACAAACCATGATAGAAGTGCTGAAGCTGGGCATGAGCGGGTAGCACACAGGTGTGATGCTTGTTCTGTGCTTAATAAGTCATGTTTTATTAAGCCAAAATCATTATGCCTAAATTGTCCTTAGTTAAACACCACACTGCATTCTGAGGTTGTATCTTTGTGTCCTCTGGGATGGAGCAACATCATCCCATCACTACGTTGGGCCATTCCAGGGGCACCTGAGTCCTCTGTGTCCTGACAATTGAGACGCCTGTATAAAATTTCCCACAGGCGGGATTAAGCAAGTGGCAAGTGCCATCAGAAAAGGGCAAGGCCTAAACTGTGGGCCAGGGAAGAGTCCTGAACAATGCCGCTGCTGTTTCAGGAATGACCCCCTCCTACCATGGGAACAGAGCAGCCATTGTCTGTGTTGTGCCAGGCTTTGAATGCTCCAGACGCCGCGTCTCCGGCCTTCTGTTTCACAAGGGCTGGCAAGTCGGGGCCCAAATCAAGGGTGTGTGACACTAGTGTTAAAGGGGCTGGGAAATGGTGGGGATTCAGTCTGATTCATCCCATAGTGCAGCAGCATAAAGTTGGCCTTGCAAGCTTGACCCTTTTATTAAGGGTCTTGCTTTGGTGTTTGACTGCCTAGGTGCAGGACTGGGAGCATGGCAGGCTGGGGGATGTTGGGAGTTGTAGTCCAACACATCTGGAGGACACCATATGCCTTGATTTAAAGTGGGCCACTTCCTGTCCACTGGGGATGCAGCACAGCTGGGTAGATCCAGATCAAAGGGATCTGGATCTAAGATCCCCATGGCTTGCAGGGGATATGGCTTCCACAGCCAAAGGAGATAGCTGACAATGTTATACTCTCCATCTGTACCTATTTAATAGCATGGCCTCTGTTGTCTTATTGTGTGCACAATTGCTGGTGTGTACTCAAATGAGTACCTAATGTTGGAATGTACTCCTGCCAACTATCAGCGATATCTGTGCTGTGACAGTGGCCAAGTTTATGCCATGGATTTGTAAATACGTATATTCTGGGCTCTATGAAAGTGTAACTTTGGAAGAATGCTTGAAAAATTCTTGGATGGGTGACAGCATGTGGTGTCCCTATTTTCCTTTGCCACATGTTGAAGGGTCAGGAAATCCAACATTCATTTTATAAAGAGGATCTTAAGATCCAGAGCAGGGGTGGGTGGGCAGGCTGAGTTGCCTCCATTCCTCTGCTTTTATGCTCTTGACTCTCCCTGTTCCTCTGTCCCAACATGTCTTCCTCCGTGTGGGATGATGCACCACACTAAAACCTGTTTCTTTATCAAAAACTGCAAATCATGCAGCCATCCTAAACACTGATTTCCCCCAATCTGGTGAGCTCCAGGTCTGTTGTACTCATACCTGCCTGGATATTGTAGTCCAATACATCCGGGGGGGCATCAGGTTGGGGAAGGTTGGACTAGGGAGTAAGTACCATTGAACCCAGTGAGGTTTACTTCAGAGTAAACATGCATAGCATTGTGTTGTAAACATTTTTAAATGCTGTGTGTGTGTGAGAGAGAGAGAGAAAGAGAGAATGAAATTTCTTGCACTTGCCAAATTTAGGCTTGCTGTTTGCAAAAGTTGGCATTGTTTTAGATCAGAATTCAAGGCTCTCTAATTACCAGGCTCTGGGATCCAGATCAGCAGAAGAGGGCAGCCTCTATGTTGGTCCTAACCTAATATCCGCTGCCAGGCACGGAGGCTCTGATGCCGAATCACACACGGATGCCTAAGAGATGTCCTATATTATTTATTTATTTATTTATTTATTTCATTTTTAAACTGCCCAATAGCCGAAGCGCTCTGGGCAGTTCACAAAATTAAAACCATAGTAAAACTACCAACAGGTTAAAAGCACAAATACAAAATACAGTATAAAAAGCACAATCAGGATAAAACCACACAGCAAAATTGATATAAGATTAAAATACAAAGTTAGAACAGTAAAATTTAAATTTAAGTTAAAATTAAGTGTTAAAATACTGAGAAAATAAAAAGGTCTTCAGCTGGCGACGAAAGGAGTACAGTGTAGGCGCCAGGCGGACCTCTCTGGGGAGCTCGTTCCACAATCGGGGTGCCACAGCGGAGAAAGCCCTCCTCCTAGTAGCTACCTGCCTCACTTCCTTTGGCAGGGGCTCACGGAGAAGGGCCCCTGTAGATGATCTTAAGGTCCGGGTAGGTACATATGGGAGGAGGCGTTCCTTCAAATAACCTGGCCCCAAACCGTTTAGGGCTTTAAATGTCAATACCAGCACTTTGAATCGGGCCCGGACCTGGACTGGCAGCCAACGAAGTTGTAAAAGGACTGGCGTAATGTGATCTCGCCAGCCAGTCCCTGTTAGTAAACGGGCTGCCCTGTTTTGTACCAGCTGAAGCTTCCGGACCATTTTCAAAGGCAGCCCCACGTATAATGCATTGCAGTAATCCAAATGAGAGGTTATCAGAGTATGGATAACTGTAGCTAGGCTATCTCTGTCCAGATAAGGGCGTAGTTGGTATATCAACCTAAGCTGATAAAAGGTGCTCTTTGCCACTGAGTTCACCTGTGCCTCAAGTGACAGTTCTGGATCCAAGAGCACCCCCAAACTACAGATCCGATCCTTTAGGGAGAGTGCAACCCCGTCCAGGACAGGGCAAACATCACCTTGCCAGACAGATGAACCACCCGCTAATAGTACCTCCGTCTTGTCTGGATTGAGTCTCAGTTTGTTAGCCCTCATCCAGTCCATTACTGTGCCCAGGCACTGGTTCAGAACAGTCACTGCCTCACCTGGGTTTGATGAAAAGGAAAGGTAGAGCTGGGTATCATCCGCATATTGATGACACCTCAGTCCACATCTCCGGATAACCTCCCCCTGCAGCTTCATGTATATGTTAAACAGCAGAGGGGATAAAATAGAGCCCTGTGGAACCCCATGGCTTAGGAGCCACGGCACAGAGCAATAATCCCCCAGCACCACCTTCTGGAATCGGCCATCCAAGTAGGAGCGGAACCACTGCACCTCCAACTCCCAGCTCAGACAACCTATCCAGAAGGATACCATGGTCGATGGTATTGAAAGCCGCTGAGAGGTCCAGGAGAACCAACAGGGTCACACTCCCCCTGTTTATCATCCGGCAAAGGTCATCCCACAGGGCGACCAAGGCAGTTTCCGTTCCAAAACCAGGCCTGAAACCTGATTGAAATGGATCTAGATAATCTGTTTCATTCAAGAGTGCCTGGAGTTGTCCTGCAACCACCCGCTCAAGCACCTTGCCCAGGAATGGGATATTAGCCACCGGCCTGGAGTTGTTAACATCCTCCGGGTCCAGGTTAGGCTTCTTCAGGAGTGGTCTAATTACCGCCTCTTTTAAAGAGGCCGGCACCACTCCCTCTCTCAAGGAGGCATTCACAACCTCCTGGACCCAGCCGGCGATCCCCTCCTTATTTGATGTAATGAGCCACGAGGGGCAAGGGTCAAGCACACAGGTGGTCGACCGGACTTGGCCAAGCACCTTGTCCACATCCTCGGCCCTCAATAACTGAAACTCATCCAATAAAACTGAACCGGATGACGCTCTGAATGCCCTTGTTAATGGGGTTCAGGAGGCTGCTATGCCTGACTGTGAGCGTGCATGGGGGTTGGCAGTGCTAGAGAGAGCAGAGGTGCTGCCTTTTAGGAAGAGCACAGTTCATGGACAATGTCTTCACCTAGAGGAGGCATTTTGCCTAACCCAGTCCACAAGCTTCCAGTCCTCATTGTTCCCTGTATCCAGGCAAACTTGTCTATGCTTCTAAAGAGGCAGCCCTCCTAGGAGTCTAAAAGCTTCAAACAGTGTGGTAGGTAGCTTGATTGGGGATGTCTCCGGGATTAAAACTTCTGACCTTATTCCTCACCAGAATGTGCAGGGGGGACATCTCTCCTTCTTGTTGTGCTCTGCATGACTGTGATCTTTCCTCTTTTGCAGTTGATGGGGGCTGCCTTCCTGGCCATTGGTTTGTGGGCCTGGGCAGAAAAGGTAAGTGTGAACATGGCCTTGGCTGTCGCATAATGGGGGGAATTTGTGGCACAAGCCAATGCTACCAGTACCTGACACTGAACAGCACATAGATCATCTTTACATACCTATAAGCCCAACGTCAGGAATGTTATGCCAGGTTTGTTTGGTCATGTGCAGGGGAAGCCTGGCTCTTTCTGGAAGGGGCCTTGGCTGTGGGTCAGGTTCAGCCCATCTCCCCTTCACCCCCTTCCCTGCCTTGTCTCCCTCCAGGGTGTGCTTTCCAATCTGTCATCCATCACAGACCTGGGTGGCTTTGACCCTGTCTGGCTCTTCCTTGTGGTTGGAGTGGTGATGTTCATGCTGGGATTTGCCGGCTGCATTGGGGCCCTGAGGGAGAACACGTTCCTGCTCAAATTTGTAAGTCTTTCTTCCTGCTTCCTTTCTGAATGTCTAGCTAGCAACACAGGAACTGGACATCCCCGGTTCAAATCTCAGCATGGCCACAAGGTCAGTGGGCAGGTGGACATAGCCCTCAGTCCACCTCATTTGTAATACAGAGATAATAACACTGGCCTACTTTATAGGAAGACTGGGATACTGTATGTGAAGTGGTCTTAGGAGATACACCATAGTTCAAATTTCCCCACTCTGTGCTCTCCAGACTTTTTGGACTGCAGCTCCCAGGATTCCTACCCATTGGCTATGCTGATGGGAGTCAAAGTCCGATACATTTGGAGGGCATCAGGCTGGGGAAGGCTAGTCCAGACCACTACTTAGTAGCAGTATTATTCCTGACCCAGCCTCATTGGGACCCAGCCTTGAGAGAGGCTGCAGACAGGCTTGGAATGGAAGTATTATGCTGAGAGCCGATTTTTTTGTGTGTGGGTGGAGTGAGACTTAATTGCTTGCTTGCATTTTTTATACTTCCCAATAGTCGAAGCTCTCGGGCTTTTCACAAAACAAAACGTAAAACCATAAAATACATAGTATTTTACTCCGCATAGCATAGTAAAACATAATACAAAATCCTTCAGTTTCTATCAGGATAAAAGCAAACTAAAATCCAGCAGCAGTGCCAAGATCTCTCCTCCTTCCTTATTCCCCCCTCCCACTATATTTATAGGCCACCCTATAACAAAAGTTCCCAGGGCTGCTTATGTCTGATCAGGGTGAAGGCAGCCCTTAACCCTTTAGCAGGGCAATGTGTGGGTTCTCAGAATGCACCTGCACTGCCCGGACAAGCAGGATTCATGGGTCTTGCGTTCTGACAATACACCTCTGCTTCCTCTCCCACCCACCCCAGTTCTCTGTGTTCCTGGGGCTCATCTTTTTCCTGGAGTTGACTGCTGGTGTCTTGGCCTTCATCTTCAAGGACTGGATCAAAGACCAACTCAACCTCTTCATCAACAATAACGTCAAGGCCTACCGGGATGACATTGACTTGCAGAACCTCATAGACTTTGCTCAGGAATATGTGAGTTGCAGAAATTCCTGCGAGCGGCAGGCCTGTTCCTAGTTGCTGTGTGTGTGGTGTTACTCATATGAAAAAACAACAACTCCGTTTTGTCACGTGGCAGCTTGACAAGCAAGTCTGACAGTCAAGTTAAGGGTTGCTTGTCCTTGGTGAGCAGCTGGCTGCAAAGCTACTCCCAAAGATACTTGAGGGAGTTCGTGTGTGTGTGTGTGTGTGTGTGTGTGTGTGTGTCTGCCTGAGACTTGAGATCTGTTGGAGGAGCCCTCCTCCACATCCCACCACTGCAAGACTTACATTATGGTGGGACATGGCTTTCTCTGTTGTGGCACCCCGGCTGTGGAATTCCCTCCCCTTAGAGCCCCGACTGGCTCCAGCTTCCTTTCAGCACCAAGTTAAGACATGGCTTTTTAACAAAGCCTTTGATGGTAAAATTCACCAGGCTTACACATAGTTTGAATTGTTTTTTACGGCTTTTAAATTCTGCACTGCTTTTAGTTTGATTACTAGTTTAATTTGATTTTAACTGTGTATATTTATTGTTCTGTATTGTTTGTATGATTTTATCTGTACACCGCCCTGAGATCCCAGTGTACAAATGTTTTAAAAAATAAATAAAATAAAATAAAATAAAATAAAGATCCCTTCCAAGCTAATACCATTAGAAAGGTGAGGTGTAGATTTGACTGAAACAATGTTTTGAAAACGTCGGACCTCTCCTCCCTTTCAGGGAGTATTCTCTGGCTTTACAATGCCAATGGCTGTGTACAGCAAGGATGCAAACTATACGTCTGGCTCATACTGAGTAGGTTCAGGGAGATACACTGTTCCAAGCCCTAGTGCAGCGTTTCAGCCCAGGGAATGCAGCAGGCCCACAAGATCACAAGGCCAATAATCCTCACGCAGTTTTGGTTCTCTCTTGAGATGCTTCCAGACTGGTGGCTCCCTGTGCTACCCAAACATTGCTCTTTTGCGCTAAGCTATGTGCAGAGTTGCAATTGATTTTATACACTACTGGGAGTATAGTGCTTCTTTGGAGCATGCAATCCACTATGTTCCAGCCATGCTAGTGGCCCTAATGTGGTAAAGTGGGCATGGAATGGACAAGTCACCTGAGTGGGCTATTTTTAATTCATTTTTCATTCTTTAATTTGAGCAAAAGTACTTTTATTTGGTGCTATGGCGTGGTTACTTCCATAGTTGTTGTCTTTTAAATCATTATTCTAAAGGTAGGCAAAAAAAAAAGTGTTTTAGTGCTAATTAAAGATCAGCACAAATATCAAAACCAATAACATGGTGCTAAGATGGTGTCAAGCAGAAAGGCAGCATGTTGTTTTTTATTCTTTCTTTCATCAGTGTTTAAAATTGTGCTGAAATGCTTTCTCATGTAAGTGCTATTGTGTGAATATTTCATAATTTTTAAAAAAATGGGCAAGGAGGCGTTTTGGTGCAAATTAAAAGATGAATTAAAAAACAAGCACTCTGATAAAACGGCACTGATGGAAAGGTATGCCAAAGCAGATGCACACCTTGATAGGTTCATCCGCTGCACATGGCAAAACCAAAGGGGCTTGTTCCATGCCAGTTGTTTACTCTGGAACAGCCATGCTTTTTTCACTTAGTCTTTACAGAGCATCTTCATGCTGTCTTCATCATATTGTTGTTCTCCTGTATGCACCTCTTTTTAGACCGCAGGGAAAAAAACCCCAGAAAGTAGCACAATCTCCCCATGTTGCCGTAGCGCATAAGAACATAAGAAGAGCCCTGCTGGATCAGACCAAGGATCCATCAGATCCATCATTCTCTGTGTGAAGAGGCCAACCGGCTGTGTGAACAGAGACCCACAAGCAGGGTAAAGTGCAACAGCACCTTCCAACCCATGTTCTCCAGCAGCTGGTGTATGTAGCCTTCCCCAACCTGGTGCCTTCCAGATGATGATGATGATGATGACAATGGTGATGATGATGATTTCTTACCCGCCTTTCTGTCCGGATTGAGGCAGGGAACAACAATAAGTATAAAATACATAAAACTGAATTAAAAACATAATATACATTATTAAAACATCCTAAAAACAACAACATCTGACCCTTGGCAGTGTTAGCTGGGGCTGATGGGAGTTCTAGTCCACAACATTTGGAGGGTACCAGGTTGGGGAAGCCTGCCTTCGTGCTACACCTGTGGAGATTGTGCTGCTCTTCCATTCTGTCTGCAGTGTGAAAAGAGGTGGAAGAAAACGCAGGAGCAGAACCATGTGATAACGACCTCATGCAAATTCCTGTAAAACGTTTTCTTTAAGAGTCATGATTTTGATGTGCCCGGTGAACTATTGGGTGCATGAATCTATCTCTGTGTATTTACTATGACATTAACTGTTATCTTTCTTGCCAGCACCACTTTATCAGTGTGCGTGTTTTCAGTGAGCCTTTTAATTTGCTCTGAAATGACTTTTTGCCTATCTATAAAAAAATATACGTTGACGTATTTGCACACTAGAGTTTAAATGAAAAAAATAATTTCAGTGCAAACATTTTAAAATTGATACCTCCCCAACACCGCCTTTTCAGTCAGTGCCATTTTAGCACTAGCTTAATTTTTTATAACAATCTTTTAATTAATGCTAAAACCCTTTTTTAGACTACCTTTAAAAACAACAACTATGAAAGTAATCAAGAAATAGCACCTGTGAATTGTTGTAAACCGCTCAGAGAGCTTCAGCTATTGGGCAGTATAAAATGAAATCAATCATAACAATAAATAATTTTTTAAAAGATCATTTAAAAAAGTAAATATCAAAGCATTGATTTTAAAAATGGTGTGCTCAGAATTATCCCTTTCTTTATCATCACTCTTTTGTCACAACCACTAGCGTGGTTGGAATCACATTGGGATCTACGCACGCAGAAACATGCTTTACACTCCAAACTGTGGGAAGTTTACATGTAAATTTGCATATAGTTTAACAGAGGAAGAGCAATGATTAGATAGTGCTAGGATCCACCCGTCTGGAAGAACCCCCACGCCCAATAAAAGAAGATGGAAGAGCAGTGTTTAGTTGGCCAAAGCCTGTGGGGATTGTACTACTGATCCTCTGAAAAGAGATGGAAGAACTACGGGGAAAACCCAGGAGAACAGCGATATGATAGCAGTGCTGTGTGGATGACGTGTAAAAAGTGAGTGAATAATACATAGCTATTCCAGAGTAAAGAACTAGTGTGGAAGCACCTCCACACTAGAATGATGTGAGGTCCAAAGTAGAGGTGCTCCTGCCACCTGGTGGCTGATGATGCAGCTGCAGCCTTGCCAAAATGTTTCTGGAAGCCGATGTATGAAAGCAACGGGGACTCTGTGCTACCTTTTATGTGCCCTGTACAAGGGCAGTGAAACAATTGGCCCCATCTAATATTTCTGGCCACAAGAGGTTCTTCCTCAGGGCCGGGCTTGTCAGTCACATCCATTTCTGTACCATGTATTAGCGCTGCTGTGTGTGCGCTTGTTTTCTGGACCCTTGTCCCAGTCTAGCACTGTCTCCCTCTCTAGTGGTCTTGCTGTGGGGCTCACGGACCTAATGACTGGAACCTCAACATTTATTTCAACTGCACTGACTCCAACCCCAGCAGGGAGCGCTGCGGGGTGCCCTTTTCCTGCTGTGTCAAGGATCCGGCGGTAAGGTGCTGAAACCAAAGGAGGGGAAAGAAGCTGCACATTTAACCTCAGGGACAGCCAACTGCAGGGTGGGGTGGATTCCTTGTTGCTTGTCTAGACCCAAATAATGTTACTTCTACTACTACTACTACTAAATAATAATAATAATAATAATAATGATGATGATGTCCCCTCTAGACCCAAATAATGTCTGTAGACCATGCTTAAGATCAGAATTGCTCAAGAGCGGGGATCATTGCCTAGACTGGGGTATGTAATAGGGCCAGATTAAATTGACTATGATCCAGGCTGGCCCAAAATATTTGCAACTCCAAAAACCAGCTGGGCACAGCGATGTGTTTCATGGGCTAGCGTTGTCCAGAATGGTGGGAAGCACCCTTCCCCAGCCTGGTGCCCTTCGTGTGTTTTTCACTCTTCAGCCCCAGCAGCACAATCTGATTGAGGATTGTGGGAATTATAGTCCAAAACATCTGGAAGGGAAAGGCTGAGGTTGAGGATGAAGCGAAGGGTTGCCGCTGAGCAGCTTGGAAGGATGTGGAATGCAAAGCCAAGTGCTGGAGAGAATCAGAGGAGAAGCAGTGAGCCCCTTCCCAGGGAAATGCTTAGGGAGCTTCCCAAAAGCTTGGATTATCTTTGTGTCTACTCTTTCCCCAGGAGGATGTTCTTAACACGCAGTGTGGCTACGATGTCCGCCTTAAACTGGTGAGAGCTGGGTTGGATTGTCTGGGAGGCACCAGGTGGGTGTGACTTTTGGGACGAGGCAGAGCTGGGATCAGAGCACATTCGTGGTCTGGGTGAAGGGCAGAGATCCGAATGCAGTGTTGAGACAACACGTGTTCTGAATTGGGGCTTGTGGATGGGAGTCCATACGGGAGTGCTGGGCTGGGACTAGTGACCAGGGTGCAGATGGTCTACAGGGAGTGGGAGGGGACTGTCTGGGCCGCTCCTGCTTGTAGCTGAATCCATGCTGCCGGTACGCCCTGCTTGCCTTCCTCACCTTTCCCTTTCTGCAGGAGCTGGAGCAGCAAAGCTATATCCACACCAAAGGCTGTGCTGGACAGTTTGAGAAATGGCTCCAGGACAATCTCATTGTGGTGGCCGGGACCTTCGTGGCTGTTGCGCTGCTCCAGGTATAAGCTCTGGTGAAGCTGGGGTTCTTTTTCACAAGCACAGCTCCCATATTGGAAAACTTTTTAACATGGCCCTGAGTTTCAGATTGTGCAGCAGGAACCTGTAGGAAAGCGCTGTTTATTTCATTTCTAAGATTTATCCATCACCCTGTAGCCAATAACTCTTCGCACAACACAGTGAAGTACATAAAATAATAATAATCCAAAATCTACATAAAAACAGAAACGGCACCATAAAACAATCAGTGAAAGGCAGCCGTCTGGATCCTTTTCCCTGGGGATCAGGCAGACCTCTGTGCCATCCGGTCTCTGGGCTGATCCTGAGCAAGAAAAGGATCATGGGGAAAAGCGCACCAACTGGCCTTCTTGTCTACCCCATGCAGAAGTTATGCCCCTGGCTGGCCCAGAGTGGGGCCGTAAGTTGCTGATCTCCCAGTGATCCTTTTCTTCTCTCCAAAAGGGAGCAATTTCCCTGCTGGCATATGGGAAAAAGTGTAGTGCTTGTTAATGGCTGTGTGTGTGCGGGGTGGGGAGCTCCTGAGACTTTGAGGTTTGAGATCTCTATCTCTATCTCTATCTCTATCTCTCTATCTCTCTATCTCTCTCTCTCTCTCTCTCTCTCTCTCTCTCTCTCTATCTATCTATCTATCTATCTATCTATCTATCTATCTATCTGTCTATGCTGCCTTTTAGGGCAAACCCTACCGAGGCAGCTTACAACAAAACTTAAAACCACACCATATCAAAACACCCATCAAAGCAATGCAAAAATTGAAAAATGAAGACCAGATGGCATCATATATACAACAACCCCGGTCGATTCCTAACTCTGTTATAGGCCATGGTAAACAGGGGAGTCTTCAGGGCCTGTCATGATGAGGCCAGGTGGGCATCCGTTGGGACACACTTCCACAAAACATGGGAGGGGTGTGTGTTAGAATGACTCTGTGTGCCTGCCATTGTTCTGATTTGCCAGTGCAGTGGAAATGACCTGAAGCAGGGAGGGTAAACGAGGCTTTCAGGCTGTTTCCTTAAGAATATAAGAAGCACCATGCTGGATCAGACCAGGGGTCCATCTAGTCCAGCGCTCTGTTCACACAGTGGCCAACCAGCCAGGGACCAACAAAGCAGGACGTGGTGCAACAACACCCTCCCACCCATGTTCCCCAACAACTAGTGTATACAGGCTTACTGCTTCTGATAGTGGAGGTTGCGCTTAGCCATCAGGACTACAAGCCGTTGATTGCCTTCTCCTCCAGGAATTTATCCACCTCCCTTTTAAAGACATCCAAATTTCTGGCCATCACCACATCTTGTGGTAGTGAGTTCCATAATTTAACTATGAGCGGTGTGAAGAAGGACTTCCTTTTATCTGTCCTGAATTTCCCACCAATCAGCTTCAATGGGTGGCTCCATTGGGTTCTAGTGTTATGGGGGAGGGAGAAAGATGCCCTCGTTCTCTCTTTCCCTTGGTGTGTGGCTCTGGGAGGCAGGAGGTGAAATTGTCTAGGGACCCCCCATCCTCTTGCCACTCACCCCAGTGGGGGCGGTGTTTGGCCCCAAGATGGAGCCTCCAGTGCACATCTCTTCAACCTCTGAAAATGCTGCACAGAGAGTCAGGGGAGCCTGCTGAATGGGGGGAGCTGTGCTGGGTGGGAGAGGGGATCCCTAAAAATCAGGCAGAGGCGCTTTCTGTGGGTGGAGCTTTTCCATCCACAGAAAGGAGATCCTGGACACAGCCCATAGAGTTGAGAGCGAAGTGTGTGAAAGAGAGATGAATAGCCTCGCTGTTGCGTGTGTGCCAGCATGCGATCACAAGTGCTTCTCATCCTCTCTCCCATGACTCATTGTCAGCCTTGTCTTTCAGATCTTTGGTATCTGCCTGGCACAGAACCTAGTGAGCGACATCAATGCCGTGAAAGCCAATTGGTGACACTGGAAGAGGGCCTGTGCCATCGTCTTCCATAGACTTGCCGTGCCCTCCACAGGACCGAAGCCACAATCCCAGCCACAACCATTGGATGCTGCTGTGCTGTGTGACCAGCTCTTTGTTTATGTATGTGTGTGTGTGTACGTGCATGGGTGGAGCCAGTGCTACCAGTGTTAATGGCTGCCCGGAGCCCTGCCACTTTCCCTTCGTGGTTGGGGCACATGTGCCGAATGCACTGTGGATGGCAATGTAAATAGTATTTATATAGGGCTTCTGGGCAGGGCTCCTTCACCCCACTGCATAATCAGTGGAGCCAGAGGGCCCGTTGCACACCTGCAGGCCACAGCTGCCAGACGATAGAGGCGGCTCTGGATTTGTGTGGGTTGCCACAGAAGTCCCCTGTGGAGGAGGCATGGCCCGTGTGGCTTCCTGGGTGCAGGGGAGCTGGTTGGAACCCTTGTCCTATTCCTGCTGCCTGGAGCAGCCCTTCCTCCTCTGCCCTCCCCAAAGCTTCTACTTGAATGTTCTGTGCTCCTCTCCCCATCTGCTCAGGTCTCCTCTCTGCCAGGGGGACATGGGGCTGGGCTCCCCTCTTCAAGCGAGAGTGGATTTTGCTGACTGACATGGATCACCGGGTTGGTCTCTGCCCTCCTGATCCTCTTGTGGAATCAGGATCAAGACCGAAGGGTTACCGTCAGGGCGAGAGGCTGCTGCGCCTCGTTTTCGGTAGCAACCCTCCCCTCTGCCTGCTGTGTTTTTCCAAGAGGACTTTTAAGGCCCCCTTCTGCAGCTATGCACATACGATACAGAGAGGAGTGTGCCCAGACGGAACCAAACATGGGCCCGTCCGCACCTACCCACCAAGAGTAGGAGACTAGCAATCCGCTCTGTTGAGTAAAAAAAAAAAAAAAAAGTAGTAGTGACACTGTAATTTCTGACCATATGGTAGTACTCATTTCATGTATTAAAGGGGGCGGGGGGAGAGAAATGTACGTGTGTCTTTAAACTCAGTCTTAAACAAGTTTGGGAGAGCAGCTGTTTGCTTGAGTGAGAAATATGCAACCCTTTTATGCAATACCTTCTCTTGTTATGCATTTATCGGAAAGGCCCATGGGGAGCACTCAAGGCCTCTGCAGCCTAAGCTGAGCCATGCTCCGGCCTATAGTGCCGGGCCCTGTCCAGGAGCTGCCTCTTGACCCATGCTTCAAGGACGGTCAGGAGACACTGCTGAGAGAACGTTGGCACAAGGCAAAGGCTTTGTGTTTACACCCTCGCCTGGGTGGCCATGGTCTTGGTTCTACTACTTTCTTGCCCAGGTTCTCTCTCACAGGGTTCTTCTCTAATTCCCGTGACCTCTGCTGCTAACAGGACTGATCGGATCATTTGAGATTCTGCTGACCTGCTGTTCCCAATAAATTGATCCCTACCAAATAGTTGTTGTGTTCATTTTTCTCCTAACTAGCCCAGCAGGCCTTTGTGTCGAAGGAGAGATGTCCTTGCTTTTGGCCCAGTTTATCTTACTATTGGTTTGTGAAATGGATATATGGGGGTTGGAGTGCATGGGGGTGCTCACTGGAGGCTGGTGGCTCTGATTTTGGTGGGGCTGTGAATCCATTCTGGGATTCAGTCAGAACCAGCCAGAACGCTGAGGGAGCTACCCAAGGTGCTGATTCCTAGCCCTAAAATAGGTCCAGCACCTTGGAGAGCGCCTTTAGAGTTCTGCCTGAAAACCAGATTGGGGATGCTGGGGCCCACCTTCCGTCTCCTTATCCCACCCCACCCTCACAGGAGGATCAGACCATGCGTTCATTGGCTGCAGTGCCAGCTACTCTCCACACGAGGGGGCTCCTGACTCGCTTTCCTCCCTGATAATTGCCAACACTGGGCCTCTGTTGTTGTTTATTGCCTGCAGCAAGGAGAAATGTATGCTTTACGCAAAAGTGTGTGTGTGTGTGTGATGAGGGAGGTGGGGGACTGAGGATGCTTAGCCAGTGCCTGTCTGCCATGGGTTTCTTATTTGCTGTCACCTTTGGCAGCTGAAGCGTGTTTGCTGATGTACTTTACAGTAGCATCCTTCCCCCCACACCCACAACCCAACCCCCCCAAAAGGGAAAGCTATTATGAAGCTGTCAACCTATATGAAAATGGAAACTAACTACTGCATATGTAAAAGCTGCAACCTATCCATCTTAATCAGAGAGCAAAAGATAACTTGCTAAGCAGATTTACTTTCAACTCAAAACGTCTTCCGCGCGCTTGACTGTTGTAACTGTTCTAGGGCTTAGTAATACAAATGCGCTTCTAGTGAAACTACAGGCTGCCTTGACAGCTCATGTCTGCCTCCTCTTCTACTTAGGATTTCTTATGCCATTAATTTGCATCTTGCTGATTTTTCTAGGTTGTTGTTCTTCCTCCACCCCCTACACTACATTGTTGATGCTCTTTTCAGGTCAACTCGCACTCTCCCTTGATTCAACTTTGGCTGCTGGTTGTAGGTGTTATGCCTCATGACGCTGGCATCTATAAGTATTTGGTAGCCAAAATGGGCAAGGCAGGAACAGGCAACCTGTTGCCCTACCAATGTCTTGAATTACACCTCCCGGAAGGTCTACCCTTGGTGTAATGGATCTTTGTTTAAATTAAACCAACTTTAGTCAATGGACTGTTTTTGAGGTGCACGTTTATTTGTGCCTGCAGGTTGACTCTTGCCTCAAGCAAGTTTTTCTCCATGTGCGTCCTTATCAATCATCCTCCACGTTAGGCCTTTTGTAACATTCCACATTTCTGCACCACTAACTGTGGCACCTGCAGGTGCTTTTAATTTTATTTTAGTTTAAAAAGCTGTTAATCATAGATTGGTTCAGTTGTCTTCCGTGTCTGCTTGCTGGAAGAAAGCCTCGTTTTGCTTGAAGGCGAAGAGTGTGTAATGACAATGTGTGTATTTTTTCCTTTGACAAAAGTTGTTAATTCTAAAGATTATTTTCTTACCCATCTGGGCCACCAAATAACAGCAGATGACAATTGCTGCTATTACTGTCAATGACTTTTCAACTTGTTGCATTTTATATTGTAAGATGCCCAGAGAACTTTTTCTTATAGAGCAGCCTACAGAAGCTGCAAGTTTAGATTAACAACAAAACATACAGCACCCACCCAGCAAAAATGGCTGGGAGCAAATTCTAGGAAATTAATTTTGGCTGGAGGTTGTAGGCTAGCACATCTGGAAGGTGCCAGATGGGGAAAAAGCTGTTTTAAAGATTAACAAATTTGTTATGGAGGGATGTTTACTTCACTTTTAGATATCAGAAATATAATGGATAGATTGTTATCAAGATTCATGAGTACAAAAAGTCCTTCCTTACATCCTGAATGGAACAGAAAAAAGCAGGTAGGGTGAGAAATGGTTTGATTACCCCACCCCACCCACAAGCACTCTAAGGGAATGTGTCAATCTGAGACTGTCATTCTCTACTTGTACACAACTAAGTGTAACATCTTGCTTGGCTTCCTTATCAGTAAAAAGATAAAGCACATGAGGGAAAAGTTGGTATTTGGAATGAGTCATATAATGCAATAGAAGCCAACCTTTAATAAACCTGGAAAGGACTTCAGTTGAGCTCAGAAACATTCAGCCTCTTTAGATCTGTGGTTCAATAAGAAAAATTGACTTTTAAGTAAATATTTGTGTCCATCCAGTTAGGGATTGTTGGAATTCAACTAAAGTTTAATACACTCCACTAATACAATATAGGCAGACTAGAACAGCTCCTTATATATTGGTGACACTCTATCACAGACAGCAACCATAAAAGTCATTTCTTAGGCAGATTTGCACTAAATGTAAAAGGAATACGTTATAATTATTTTAATGTATAATGCCAAATTTACATACTATCAAATGAAGGGTTGCAGAATAGATAAGACTAGGGTCTTATTCAAATCTACTTAACTGATGATGTGTTGAGGAAATGTAGCCAGTTTTGGGGAATATATTAGCATCCTGGGTACCTTGGATTACTCTGTTTTCAGAATCATGGCTCTCTGGGCCCATCTACATTGTAAATACCATTTTTGTACTATTTTACTGTCATGGTTCCCCTCCATCCTTAGCAATATTAGTTTGGTGACAATGCTGAGGCTTCTTTGTTGAAAATCATGACACAATCCTCACAAAGCTACAGTGTGCAGGGATCCCTGAAGAAAGAGGGGGTGGGGGGTGGGTAACATAAGAACATAAGAGCCATGCTGGATCAGACCAAGGGTCCACAGAAGTGCATTAGCACCCTCCTGCTCATGCTCCCCAGTAACTGGTATTGAGAGGTGTGCTGCCTCTGATACTCTTGATACCATCTTGGCTAGTAGCTATAGCTAACCTTATCTTCCACCGATTTGTCTAATCCCCATTTAAAGGCACCTATGTTGGTGGACATCACTACGTCTTGTAGCATATTCCATAATTTAAATATATGCTGTTTGTAGTATCTAGTACAGGTGTGGGCAGAAGATAGTTTGGGTCAATCTCTGGGTCACTTGCTGGTTTGCAGTACAACCACAAGGGTTTCTTTTATTAACAAATCCCAAGGCGGTGTACAATATTCATGAAAAACAATTAAATTTGAGGTAAAAATCCACAATAAGACTGAAAATCTAACAAAGCTAAGCATTAAAATCAGGAGATTCTTAGTTAAACAAATACTTTTGGAAGTACATCTTTTGGTCCTAATCCCAATAATTTAACAACAACAAAACTCTTCCCTGCACCAATGCAACCCCCTGAATTAGGCTGGTGAAACTAAGAAAGTTTCAGGGAAAACCAAGAATGGATTTTGGGTGAAAGAACTGGTATTGAAAGCAAATTCCTGGGCTGTACATGTCTTCAAAGGCACCCTGTTCCTCCATTCTAAGAGTGTGGCTATCCCATCTGAGCTGCTATTTTGCACCTGGTTCTGGCTGGAAGACCTCAGTTTTAAGAAAAAGAAAAGTAGACTTTGCAGTCCAGCACATCCGGACGCTTCCTAGTTGGGGAAGGTTGCACTAAGCCAAGTCGATCAATGGTGTTGAGTTAGTATAAGGCAGCTCCTTGAATCCTCCTTTGGGCTTCTGTATCTCCCATCATCCCCCACATCTCTAAATCCAAGTTTGTCCCAAGCGTTTAGGATTGGCGTGTTAGAATCAGACACCTGCTGGGTTTAAACAAGTAGAGATGATTTTTCTACCGAAGAATTGATAACACTGCCTTGGCATTTGTCAGCACTCCTTTTTATTAAAAAGGTAATTGCATGTGCACTGAATTCTTTTGCCCTCTTCTTTGTGATGAGGCAAATGATGTTGACTCGTGAAGCCCAGCTCCGAGCTATTCTTTCCTTTCCTCACATGGGTACTTCCTTACTTAGGGCTGCAATTTAAAGGCTTGAAGACTCCCCTGAGTCACTCCCATGGCTCTCAACAGATGGGGAACGTTTTATTAAAAGGAGTAATGCATGTGACTCGCTCCCAGCCATAAGCTCCTCTGCTCCCTCTAGTGGTCCCCCCCACCCCCGCTTGGTGCCTGCCCCCTGATGCATCCCTCTTTCGCCTGGGCCTTCATGGGGAGGTGTGGAGCGTGCCTTCTTGAAAGGCACTTGGTGTGAGTTGCTGGGGTTAAGGTCTTTCAGGTCCCGTCCCACCATCCCTGGGTCTTCAGACGTAGCTGCACCTTGTCCGGAAGACAAGTGCGTGTAATGGCACGACCGCTCACGCTAAGACACTGTGTCATGCAGAGTCTACCATTTCGCACGCTGTAGGAGGCGAGGTTTTTTTTAACGTTCAATCACTTATTATAATTACATTTTTCTGTTTATCTTTAACGCAGAGAACAGCCAGCCTTTTGTTATTAAAATCAGGCAGGGTCAGGAGATGCCACAGTCTTCCCCAACCTGGTGCCCTCCAGATGTGTTGGATTACAGGGGCCACCATTCCCACCATATTGGGTGGATGATAGGAGTTGCAGTGGCTGGGCTGGCTGGAAGCATGCTGGCTGGAGAAGATGGGAGCTGTAGTGACCATGGCGGGTGGAGATGGTAGTCTATCTCACCTGGAGGATACCTGGTTGGGAAAAGTGGCTTATTGTAAAATAGAAGTGGGCATAGAGGGGTCTTCCACTATGTGTCATAGTGGGATGCAGCCAGGAGGGCAAGGGTCCTTGATGGGAAAATAGGGCTGGTGCTGGTGCCTTGTTTCCATGTGTGTTGGAAGGAAAACAAACTGCTAAACTGCTTCTGGAGTGTTATAGTTTACAGGTCCCCTAGCATGAACAGCATATGATTACCTGCCTGCAGGCAGGGTTTATTGATTTTAATTCTGCTTTGTACAGTGCCTAAATCATTTGGCATTTAAGGAATAATAACAAAATAATGTTATTCCAAGAATGTGCTGTTTCCATTGTTCCTTCTTTTCAGACTCCGTGTGTATATGTGTGTGTGTGTGTGTGTGTGTGTGTGTGTGTGTGTGTGTGTGTGGTGTACATATATCAGATTTTAAGATGAGGCACTAGACTGATGATTGAGAGTAGAGTAGGTGTGGAGAACATGCATTCCTCCAGATGTTGTCAGGCTGCAAGGCCTATCAGCCCCAGCCAGCATAGCCAATGCTGAGGGATGATGGGAATTGTAGTACAACAACATCTAGAGAGCTGCAAGTACTCCTTCTCTGGAGTAGAGGCTACGTGCAGGTTACTGCTTTAATGTTTACTGTGTGGTAATTTGTTGCTGTGCTGAGGGGCAGAACTAGGGCAAGGAAGAAAATCCAAAACAGCACCCCATCACATTTATTTATTGTTTTATATGAAAAATTTATTTATTGTTTTATATGAAGTATTTTTTTATCCTGCTCTTTGGTGCGGCACTCAAATGAAGTTTTTTAATAGGGTGACCCTATGAAAAGGAGGACGGGGCTCCCATATCTTTAACAGTTGTATTGAAAAGGGTATTTCAGCAGGTGTCATTTGTATATATGGGGAACCTGGTGAAATTCCCTCTTCATCACAACAGTTAAAGCTGCAGGAGCTATACTAGAGTGACCAGATACAAAAGAGGGCAGGGCTCCTGCAGCTTTAATGGTGTGATAAAGAGGGAATGTCCCCAGGTGCTGCGTGCATACAAATGACACCTGCGGAAATTCCCTTTTCAATACTATTGTTAAAGATACAGGAGCCCCGTCCTCCTTTCCATAGGGTCACCCTATTTTACTAACGTTTGGGGGGGGGATGTTTGGGAGGCAGAGCACCCAAAGCACCCCAGCCCACTGATGGGCACCACCCCTGCTTTCCAGCCAAAAATTGCTCCTGGATCAGTTTACAATAAATAAGTAATCAAGACAGTCTCTGCCACAGGCTTACAATCTAAAAAAAACCCCAAACACCTCAGCTCTCAAGGGGAAGAGCTGGGGAGGGGAGTAAAATGGTGATAAATGTAAGCTAAACAATTGCCACTCTGTTTGTCCTTTAATGGTAGCCTAAAATCCATGTGAGGAAGGCTTCCACAACCTGCTCAATGGCAGGGCCAGCCCAGTAGGCAAGAGGTAGCCTGCGGCTTCCAACTGCCCAGTTAATCCTCAAGTTTGATCCCTGCCCCCAATCTGGATTCCCAGCTGCCTGAGCAGCTGCGGAGGGGTGGTAAGACTGGGGTTAGCCATGCAATCAGAGCAACAGGTAACCAGTATCCCATGTTGCTCGAAAGGCTGGCTGTTAAGTCGGAGTCCTGGCCCTGGCTGATACAACCCATTCATGGTGCATTTAGAAGAGAAACTCTGTATTTCAATCATTTCATGATTGGGCTTGCACTGTCCTGCTAAATCTGATACTGTGAACCATGCAATGTGACTCTGTCTCATGGCAACAGCTTTTAACCACCCTTTTTATAGATCTGAACCTTCGCTCATGTTCCTTACAATTTCAAAGACTGTAATTATTTTCATAATCTCAGTTCTGTTTGCCACACCATATTTGCTGCCTTGAAACCTGCAGAGTGCCTCGTTTTGAAACTGGAATATTGCATCCTGCAGCATTCTGAAATGTCTAATCTTCTCTGCCTAAGTCTCTTCATCGCTCTTGCAGATGTCCGCCATACAATGAAAGGGACCAACATTGCTTTTAGTTTGTGCCACCGCAGTTCAGGAAGGGAGGTCTGTAAGTGTAGTTAAGGCAGAGATGCATCTGGATCAAACTTCAGAGCTGTATCAGATGCAGATGATGCCCCTTACAGAAATAAAGCATAGTGAAAAATGGATTGGAGCCTCGGTGTATGATATAGGCACAAAGAGTGTGTGTGTATAGTTTTGTGAAAATACAATTGGAGACAGATTGTCCTCATATCATTAAGTAAACCACATTTAGGGATAATGATGGACTTCAACTTCCATCAGCTCCAGCCAGCATGGTCAATGATCAGGAATGCTGGGAGTTGTAGTCTGTAGAGCCCCAACTTGGGGAAGGCTGCTCTACAGGCTTGCCCCATAGTGTTTCATAATCTTGGATTTTTGCTACTGCTTTTGACCCGTCAAATACTGATCACCACTGCTGTAAAATGCTAACAATTTCACCACTGAATTCACAGTCAAGAGACTGTTCTGAGAACAGCCATCAACCAAATTCACACTGGAACAGGTTGAGAAAACTTTGGGGGAATTCATGTTGGCTCTCAATTATTGCAATCCAATATTATAAGAACAACAACAACAACATACTGAATGCCCAGGAAGGAATAGAATGGACTTACAGTTGAAATTTCATATGAGAAAATAACATAATTTAAACTTTAAAAATGGTATTTAAAGGTACCAAACCCCAATAAAACAGAAGGAACAGATCAAATAGTGGTTGAAAAACCCCAGGTTTGAATGCACCCAATGATAATGCTATCATAAAGCTCTGTTGCCTAACCATCCAGCGGATACTTCCCTGAGCCTGATTGAGCTAAATTGAATTATAATCCCAACCACAGCAAGCCAAGGCACCCTATAGTCAAATAACTGCAGAGGTGTGTATGTTATCAGTGGCCACAGCAACTGACTCCTCTGTAGCATCCTCAACAAATAATAGATAATCCAGTACCTGAGGAACTGTTGCAGTTATCATTTGTGACTGCCAAATTGGTTTCCTCTTTGGCAAGCCAACTACCAGCCATGTCTTCACACTACACATGCTCATTAGCAAACATGTAAGTAAACAAACAACAAAGAAGGGAAACATATCTGCTTGTTCCACTGTTGAAAGAGAAGAAAAGCGGAGTGGGGGGGAGACCTTGATTCCACCTGATGCCCAGGTTTGAATGTTAAATGGCTGCCAATGCAATTGGTGTGAACACACACAAATAATATCAAATCAATATAGCAAGCCATTAAAGGCAGGATGCAAAGAAGAGAGCAAAGACATAGGAAGAATTAAACATCCCTTCTCGGTCCAATGCAATTCATCCTGTGACTCAGTAACCAGCCAAGCCTTTTGTACTGTTTGTAATAAGATGGAAGGGAGAATTTGCCAAATGTTTGCCATTTCTCTTCTTTTACACAATGATTAAATCCTGTTATCTAGGGCCCCACTTAAAATGAGACCTATTTTAAGGAGTGTTTGCAAAACTGTGGCTGCAAGGCTGTACACGCTTGCTTGGAAATGGTCCTGCTGGATTTAGTGAGACTTACTTCCTATGAGCCTGTAGCAGCACAGGTGCCAAACCTAAGACTTGGGGTCCCAATCCAGCCCTTCTGGGCCCCTGGAGTTTCCTAGATGGCCACCCCCTTTCCCCCAACCACTGATTTGGTGGATTTATGGCTTTCGCACAATCTTCCCCCCTCACCATTCTAAAAGGTTGAACTGCCTCTCCTAAATCTTAATTACTGGCAATAAGAGCTTTGAGATCTGCTGGCATTTTGGGTGTTTTTGGCCCTGCCTCTTTGGCCTTCAGCCCCGCCCACCACTGGAATACAGCCCCTGAGAGCTTCTCCAAACTGGAATTAGGCCTTCTGGTTGAAAGAGGTCTAACACCCCCATTGTACAGGGTTGGGCTGTCAGTCTGCTTTCCTGGTTGCTGGAAGGTCTTGCTCAGTCACATCTAAAAACCCCAGCACTTCCTACACATCAAGGGGATAACTGCATGTTCCCGCCAGATTCCTGGTCATTGATGTGCCCTAACGAGTGCCAGAGTACTTGAATTTGGAAACTCTTCCTTAGTAGGCAGGCAGGCAGGCAGGCATCAGCCGACAACTCTAGCTGGATCCAGGTCCACCAGAGAATGGCTACCTCAATGATACTGCAAGCAAAGATTCTGGACACACAAGAACTCCTGTGATGATGCTGATGGAAAGAGTTAGGATGCTGCTCAGGTGAGCAGAAGCCAAAGAGGGAGGGCAGGACTACTGTGCCTTTAATAGATATGCAGAATTTCAGCAGGAACATAACATCTTATTCCTGGGAGGTGGCCAAATGCAAAAGTTGTGTAGAATAGTTGTGTATAAATAGTTGTGTAGAAGAGGGAATTTTCAACCTGATGATGAAATCTCTTCTATACCACTATGAAAGATACAGGACCCAATATGCTTTTGCATCCAGTCATCCTCTTTGTGCCAGGTCAGATTAAAGCTATCCATCTCAGGGCTGGGGGACTTGTGGGCCTCCAGATGTTGTTGGATCATGGTGTCCTTTTGGAATGGCTGTCTGAGTTGGGGGTAGGCAGTTCTGTGTTGTAGTGTAGGGTGACCATATGAAAAGGAGGACGGGGCTCCTGTAACAGTTGCATAGAAAAGGGGATTTCAGGATGTGTCATTTCTATGCATGTAGCACCTGGTGAAATTCCCTCTTCATCACAACAGTCAAAGCTGCAGGAGCCCAGTCCTCCTTTGCATATGGTCACCCTATTGCAGTGGTTCTACTCATACTTGATGGGCAGTTCCAGAAGGTGGTGATGGGGAATTTGTGGTCAATCTGGGGCATTTATGAAGCTACTGAATGTGGCCATTCAAGGATATGGAATGTGTTACCATCAATGTGCAAGTGACATGCAACTATTTCTCTTGTTCATCTAACCCAGGTGCGGTGGTGGAAGTCCTAGATCAGTGCTTGGCCACAGGAATGGACCAGATCAAGACTAACAAGCAGAAGCTCCATCCAGACAAGACAGAGGCAGCGCCAGTGGGTGGTTCCTCTGTCTGAATGAGTGGTGTTCAACCTCTTCTAGAGGAGGTTGTACTTTGCTTAAAACAGGGGTGAGGACTCTGTGGTCCTCCAGATATTGTCAGACTGCTACTCCCATCAGGCCCATCCAGCAGAACCAGGGATGATGGGTACTGTAGTCTAGCAATATTTGGAGTGCCACAGATTCCCATCCCTGACCTAGCCCATTTTCAGTGGCTGTTGAGCAGGGGTCTTTTCTATCACTTGCTCCTTGACCATTTAACTGGAGACTTTCAGCTGGGACCTTGAGCAGGCAAAGAATTTGCCCAGTCTCTGAGAGAGCCTTCTTGAACCTGGTGCCCCCCCACAAAATATTGGACTACAGATCCCATCACTTCCAGCACGGCTGGTTGAGACTGATGGGAGTTGTGTTCCCACACATCTGGGGGAAGGTATGGTCACACCCCCAATCTGTGCAACTTCCCACCCCACAAGAAGTTGCATCTGTCCAAAATCCCCAGTATTAAAGGTACAGGAAACTTGACCTGCTTTTCCTGTGGCCATATCCCAACCACTCAACATACAGAGTAATATTTCAGTTGTTAATATTCTCCTGCTGCCATTGAAGCCAGGAAGACAAAAACAAAGTGTAGCTAAACGTGACATATGAAACATAATGATAATGCTGAAAATAATATTATTATAAATTTCCTCCTACATCATGTACTATCACTGTTTGGCTAAGTGCCCTCCTCCCACCAGCAACAGCAATGAAACGTAAACAACCAAGTATAAAAGATGCTTCAACAGAGAGACCTAGAAATAAAAGAGCAGAGGATGAGTCTTTGGGAAAAGCAACCAAGGCAAGAAGCAAGTTAGAAAGCTAAAGGTTCTGTATTTGGGACTCTCTCACCATAGTGAGATGTGGAAAACTGAGCCGTAAGAACATCAGTTTTAAATTTGTAATTTTGCATTGCTGCTGTTTTTATCTGGTTGAGCTTTTATATTGTATTTTATATTATGGTTTTATACTGTTGTTTCATACTTTGAATGTTTTTAATTTTTGTGAACCACCCAGAGAGCTCCGGCTATTGGGCAGTATAGAAATGTAATAAATAAATAAATAAATAAATAATCAGTAGCTGATCCACACAACATATGGTATAAGGATGCCAGGAGGCCTACCTGGTCACGGAATGCATGTGCAAGGAATATCATCAGGACAAGACCCAAAGAGAGAGGCACACGATCACAGACTGTAGAGGTGAAAGCAGTGGCGGCTCTGATGGGAGTGGGATGGCGAATCCACTCTGGGTTTCAGTCAGAGCCAGTCAGAACTCTAAAAGAGCTATCCAAGGTGTAAAGGTCAGTGGCAGAGCACCTGCTTTGCATGCAGAAGATCCCAGGTTTGATTCCTGGCATCTCCAGGTAGAGCTAGGAAAACTCTGGAGAGCCACTGCCAGTCTGTGCCGACAATATTGGGCTAGAATGGCCCATAGTCTGACAGTATAAAACAGCTTCCTATGCTCCTAAAAGGCCTAGTGATTGTTCTCTCTGTGAACATCTCATCGTTGGAAATATGAACTGACCACTGGGGGGCGGACATGGTCCAATCATGAGTGTGTGTCTATCTCCCCCACCTCCCTGTCCTCCCCACCCCCAACACATCTAAGCATCAGTATGACCCGGGCTGGGACCCTTCTATTCTCCAGCACAGGATTCCTTTGCTAAAGGTTTCAGAGATGCACCAAGCATGTGGACTGCACCCCACTTTCATTATGTACCTTCTATGTGCTTTTCCTGAAAATATTTAGAGCAACATGTGCTTCTGGACACTCTCCCCAAATGAATGTGTGTTTCCGTTTCCAAGGAACTGACTTCTCTTTGTTTCATGATTATTACAGTACATTGCGACACAGAGAGTTCTTGTCTCACCTAAAACTGTGACATTACTGGGGAGCATTACTGGTAAGAACACAACATATTCTTAACGGCTCTAGAGTGGGGGCTTCCCAGGGGATCTTCACAGGACAAACTGGCTGGCCAGCGTTTCCTACGGCTTGGCGGCTTGCTCTAGCGACGAACAGCAGACCCAATAGAGAAGGCCAGGTGCCTCTTTGGAATGTTTTATTGTTAAAATTATGGAGTTCGAAATAAGCATTTACATATACACTGGTATTTCCATATTACGTATAAATTCAATACAGGCAATCTATACATACAACTTTTTCTGGATTGTGATAATAGTGAACAAACAGGTAAAGGATGGTGAATGAGAGGACAGTGAATGCCCATCCTCCTGCAGCTGCCACAGGATCTCCCCTTGAAACTGTTATGGATTCTGCTAGGAGGGCTGTACCACTCATGGGCTATACCACTCATTCTAGCAATGCCCTGCTCCTCAGTGGACCTGCAGTTGCCTCCGGGGTGGCAGCCACGGCAGGGCTTTCATGCCCCCAGCACTAAAGGATAATTAAGGGGCCTTTGCCCTTCACCCAGGGTTTCATGATAGCTGCCCAAACCTGAGTATGCCCCACACAGTGTGTCATCTCCAGCAATGCGTCTACCTTAAACATGGGCTTTTCCTCTTAGACCTAAAGATGGTTTCCAGTTAATTTTTAAATAGAGAGATGATGATGCTCAGGGCTGCCCTAGAAACCACACCATGTGGCCTAGAAATCTGGGTCCCCAATCGCAGGTGTTATGAAGTCAAACTAGGGTTACTCATTGTTCAGGAAATGCACTTGGTACATGCTCAGAGGCACTGTCATCATCATCGTCCCCTTGCATGCACTGGGGCTAAGCCCTGCCATCGAAAACCGTTTCTTGGGTTGAGTCCTGGTGGCACGCATTAAACATTACTCTGATTCCTCTAAAACATCCCTCTCTTTCCTCCTTATGTTGCTCCCCGCCTCGATCCAGAGAGAGAGGCAGGTAATAAATTTATTATTATAATTATTATTATTGTTATTATTATTATTATTATTATTATTATTATTATTATTATTATTATTATTATTATGCTGGAGGCACCAGAAAGGCAGGAATGAGATACCCAGTTAATGGCTGCTGGAAAGCCAATTGCTGAGGAACAGTGAAGTTCTGGATAGGGATGTATGAAAATTACATTTATGTTTGAAAATCATTCAAATACGGCCTGTTTGCAATCCCGAATGTTTGCAAGAGCATCTTTTTTGGGAAGTTTCGCAATTTGCTGGACTTCACATTCGAAAAACGCAATTTCTCCAAGATATGCATTTTCACACTTTATACTGTGGGGTGGGGTGGGGTGGGGTGAGGAGTGCACATTTGGTTGCAGACTTTTCTTAAAATGCACAATTTCCCCCACTTGAAACGCACACTTTCCTGTTCAAATAAAACAAAAGACAGAGTGCAATCGAGCACAGGAAACAGAGCCAGCTGAGCTTCAAGGTGGTGTTCAGAGATCACGAAAGTCATGTGTTCGCCCATCCCTTCCGGAAGGCAAGTAAACAATTATGCAGAGAGACCTTAGAGTGGAAGTAGGACACAGTAGCAGAGAGACCGTTCCATGTTGGGGTTAGAGAAAACGGGTTTGTGCTGATCAGCAGGTTTACTAAAGTGACCTTCGTGAGCGGCACAGAGCCAACAGATTTAAGCAGGGGTAGGAGACAGAAGGGGAAAGCGGGGAAAGGTGGGGAGGGGTCAGCTCCGAGGCCACGCGCTGAGGGGCGCTGCCACTGCCCTTCTCTGGGCAGCCGACCTACCCAATGCCTGCCAGGGCCCCCAGAGCACAGCATCGAGGGAAAGTTTTGCCAATTTGAAGGCCTCAGACTGAATGCAAGCCAATGGGATTGTATTCTGTCCTCCCTCGCTTTCACAGCCCTCTCTCCTTCCAGCCCAATCGCTATGCCAGCTCCGTCACACTGACCCTGGTGAGTGAGGCTGGCGCTGTCAGAGTTAATTTGCTGCTGGCCCCTCTCAGATGCGCTAAGGAGGTCCCCCTCCCCCCCCCCTTCGCTTTCCGTTTGCCTGTCATTTCCTTGCCCTGGCAGTGAGGCTTTTAGACGCAGCCTCCATTTCAGGCTTTTTATGCCATCTCCTCTGCATGAGGAATTCGGTGGCAGAACAAGTCCCTCTAATGGGCAGCTGGAGGGAGAGACCCCAGAATTCCCATAGAGGAAATAGAGCAGTGAGGAAATAGTCCCTGGAAGAAGAGTGGCTGACTCACTCCAGAACAGAGACAGGTTCTGTCAGGCACAGAGCAAAACATGCAGCCTGGAAATCTAAACTCTATCTATCTATCTATCTATCTATCTATCATCTATCTATCTATCTATCTATCTATCATGTTCGGAAGCAAGCTACAAACTCATGAGTCTGTTAGGAGGCCTCATGTACTTCTTCCAGTGCCCTCTATCTCACGTTATTGCCACTGCCACTCTATACTCCCAGGTATCACCTCACTCAGGTCTACTGCCCGTTATTAACCGCTGCCCCCAGCATCTAAGGTTAATTCCAAACATGACCACGTTATTAGTATCCCATAAGAGGCAGCAAGACTGGGTAGACAATCCTTCTTAGACGGTTGTAGAACAGAAGTCTAAAACAAACCCGGACCAAATCTGCACCAAGCAGGATATAATACTTTGAAAGCATTTTGAAAACAGTATATGGAATGTGTCCTCAGCCTCAACAGTTGTCAGCACTGTAATAAACCATTATAAAGCAGTAGTGAAGGTCCTGCCCATCTTTTCATTTGGGATAGCATCCGGTGACCACAGTCAACCCTGTTGGGAAAGGGGTTTTCTTTTCAGTGTTTGCCATTAAACCAAAAATAATGAACGGGGAAAAAACAAATTGAGAGTGGATGAATGAACTACTGTTTGGCTTGTTTCCAAAGTGCCTTTCCTCCATTCTGAGACTGCCTGATTTGGTCCTACTGGCATTTTTGTGATGGAAGATCCTTTACTCTGGGCCTTTTGGGTCCCCCTTGTTAGCGTGCTAATTAAATTATTATTATTATTATTATTATTATTATTATTGTTGTTGTTGTTGTTGTAGTTGTAACACCTTCACATCTTTCCAGATCTTTGCTAGTGCTGAAGGGTTGCCTGGTGTGTCCCAGATGGAGATACATTGAAATGCAATTTGGTTTCCATGTTTAGCATTGCATCTTGAGCAACTTATTCTTTTATAATAACAATGGAATATTATCCTCTCTAACTGTATTTTGTCGTGGATGAAACTTGTTTGGAATGCCTTATTGGCTGACTGAGGCTTTTAACAGAGCATGATCTGAATTCAAGAGTAACTAATTTTTTAGATATTGTTTGGGTTGGAATGTTGGTGAATGATAGACTGATTGAATTGTGAATTGCATTAGGCTGCATTGTTCAATGGGGCAAGTTTAAATTTACTAATGGCAGGGGGGAAAAAAGCAAAAATCCTGACTTATTTTCTCATACAATGGCTCCTCAGTCTGATTATAGTTCAGACTCAACAGGTAAAGGCAACAGTTAGGATGCTAAATCTCATTTATATTAGAAGAATTAAATCTATTCTTTTAAAATCTGAAATTGGCATACTAGAATGCCATATTGATTTTTTTGATTGCAATATTAGTTAAGCACCCTGAGGATGCAGTAAGAAAATGTTAAATAACCTGTATGTTCTGGAAAATAAACATAACAGTGATTAGATACAGAAGGGTCTTATAGGACAACAGAAGGTATTGCGTGACAAATTAAGTATTCAGGAGTAATGGTTAAGTTAGTTAATTCTGCAAGTTGAAGATTTTTGAAAATAACACTAGGAGAAACAATTTGATATGCAAGTTGTCCCCAACAGGCTAGAGATGGAGGAACTTCTTATTTTTGTGGAAAACTTGATAGTTTCTTTATTGGTCTTGTAGGCAGGAGAAGTACGGATGGATGCAGTGTTTAGATTGAAAGTCCCAAAACATTCTTCTAATGCTGTTTAACAATGATTTAAAGCAGTTGATACAGCATATTGCATGGCAAAAATGTGACTTGATGTTCGTTCAATCCTTAATCCAAATATTTTCGGACTTATTACCTGAAATGTTAAGAAAATAAAGTTAAAGAAGATTTTGCTTATATTTCAACAAAATAAGATTGATTTTTAGTTTTTTGCATAATCCCCCCCCCCCCGTGAGACTGCATGTATTTCTACAAGGGAGGAAGGCTATTTATTTATTGTGTAGGTGGGTGGGTGGGATAAGTAGAGTGGCCATTACATCTGTACAATATGATGAATCTTCCTAACACTTAATAGGAAAAATAGGCTCTGTACCTATGTATCTGTGCCTTGATTTTTGAAATAATAATGACAAGGAATGTAATATACTTTCTATCCCTGTCCTGGAGTGTAAAGGTTGCAGCAGCCTCTACAAGATGCTTCCTTGTTTATTGACAAATATATAGCCCGAGTAGCTATTTTAGGAATACAGAAGCAAGCATACAGCCAGTGCAAGTCCCCCAAATCCAAATAAATTTGTTCCCTGTCAAACCCGATGTGCTACTATTGACTACTAGTCATATATATCTACCAAAATTCGACAGAAAAAAACTAGTTTAAACCACCTCCTGACTGATGTTGCATGTGACTCAGGACACATAGACTGGGGTGTGTGTGTGTGTGAGGGAGAGAGAGAAAGATACCAGTGCGTCTGCATGTCCAACCTTGTGAGGTATGACAGACCTGAAGACAGCCTTTTGTGTCATCCTCAGATGTAGTTCTCTCCACCATCATCACTCCTGTATATTTTTAATATTCCTTTTTCTGCCCATGTGAGAAGCCAGGCCCATAGCTTTTATATATGAAGAAAGACAGGGCCCTTTTCCAGAGCTTCCCGTAACATCCTTAACTACCAGGTTAGTGTGTTTATCAAGGACTGACCTCCCCTTCAGACTAGGTGAGAGAATCAAATCAGCTCCAGTTTCCAGTTCAATATATTAGAGAACCAAGCAGAGAAAAGTGAAGGAATAGTCGGTTGCTTTTAAAATAAAATCAAACATCAAACTAGCTTCTCAGGATTCTAAAGTAACTCACCAAAACAGCTTGCAGGTGGGGTGGGGGGTGGATGAGGCTCACCTGGGCTCCAAAGTCTGGCTTGGTTTGGTCTCCACTCTTTGCCAGCCAGCTGGACACAAAGAAAACATTTCACGATGCAGGTATTTCTATGGATGCTGGAGAGCTTCCAGAGACGGCAATTCAAATTGAGCAACCCATAGCCTGGGAGGCCCTGTTCATGCGTCTTCCAGGTGATTTCTACAGTGCCTTTTTAACATAAGCTGAGTCATGGAGGGAGAGAGAGAGAGAGAGAGAGAGAGAGAGAGAGAGAGAACCTGGAATGGGCGGTGATGTAAATTTGGGTGCCTAAGCTGGCCACTTTATTTCTTCTGAGATATTTCCAGCAAGGGTGGACAGGAAAGAAGGCTAGATTCATTACAGTGTTTGAGTCATGGGCTGCAGTGGATACTCTACTGAACATGTCTACTCAGCATGCCGACGCAGTAAGGAAAATTTAATGTTAGGGATTATTAGGAAAGAAATTGAAACCGAAAGAGTCAATATCATAATGCCTCATATAAATCTAGATTGTGGCCACATTAGGAATGTTGTGTACGATTACAGTCATGCCACGTCATAGCAGTGGGAAACATGCAGAAAAAGGCAACTAAAATGATCAAGAGGTTGGAACATATTCTCGGGACTAATCCTCACTTTGCATTTTCCAGTATGTACATCTATTGGGAATATGCCAAAAGAAATGTATTGCTGCAGAGACGGGGATAAATAGCCAGGCAAGTATTTCAAGACATGTTTGGCACAGCAATTTCCATGATGTTTATGAATGTGTCTATGAGCTGTGTGCACCATCTCAGTAAATGGCCACCTAGCAGGATTGTTGGAGCAGTGGCTTTCCTGCACTGGCTTGGGGTTCGGCTAGATGACCTTTGAGCCCCTTCCAGCTCTATGATTCTATGATTTGCAAGTTGCAAAAGACCACCCTCAAACCATTTCCTTACATGCATTCTTTAAAAGGCACATAGACAATAAAGTAGCTTGAAGAGTGCTTGTTTAGGGCCAGTTCTGATGTGTCAGCCATCAAGCTACATTGACCCTTGGAAATGCTTCCACATGAAATGAGGTCTAATAGGTGCATGGAGAATATTCACTCCAGTGCTAGCAAGTGCCAGGAATGCACAACATGACCTGGAGATGCTCCAGGACATTTGAAGTGGGGTGGGGGGGAGCCTTCAAATGGGGCAGTTTAAGCCAGGCTGGTTGTGTGTTGCCTTCACCATGTGGAAGTATTTCCAGTGTTCTCTGTGTAGGGATGCAAGAGAATGGATTCAAATGTTTTCAGATTTCTATGAGTTTGGATTCTGCAGTGGACTGGCTTTTTCTGAATCACATGGATTCTGTGGAACTGCAGAGTGTTGTTGTTTTTTAACTTTGGTGGGGGGGTTGTGCAAATTCACACCTGTGCTAATGCACGTTAATGCAAGTACATATTAACACAACTGCAGATTAACACAAGTAATGCACAAGTGGAACAAAATTCTCTTTCATCCCTACAAAACTCCAATTCTGACCATGAGCATATGACAGACCAAAAGACACCTGACAACCCACAAAATACAGATGGAATGGATTTATCAAAATCCCTATTTTTGAGTATTAATGTTTGATCATTGGACCTTAGTGAACAACATCAGGGGGTTTGGACATTCACCTTCTAGGCCACTTGTCCATTCCTATCTTCAGGCAACTGAAGGTTTCATGGAAAGAGACCATTTAAAGCTTGTGGGGTGTCAGGGCATGGAAGATCTTGGGAGCCTACCATTTTAATTTTCCCATAATGCCCTGGAGCATCCCTACATTGGGAGTTCCAGGGCTTCCCAGACGTAGCTAGGTGGTATGAAGGCCCAGAGTAGGTGCCAGTGCGGCCTACCAGGGCACTGGGATCCTGGCAATTGCCTGAGGATGCCAGGTGCCACCACCAGACCTGCGGCCACTTAAGGCATGACAACACACATGTTCACATCCTTCCCCCACCCCTGTTTTTGAGCATAACAGAATGCATCACTGACTCTAGCTGAAGGAACTTCGCTGTGGCTTCTCTCACTTCTCCTTTGTGCTAGAATGCTTGTTCAACAGCCATTAAGGCAGGAGCCATTTACACCTCCTCCAAAGCCATTAATACTTCATTAACACTAGGAGTTTTCGGTGGCTCCATTCAAAGTGCATTAGAGTTTATTGAACAAATTTGAAGTACGTTGTCTGGTTATATTTTATTTTATTTTATTGTAAACTGTTGCCAGGTGCAACTGTTACTTTCTAGTTCACTCTGCTGTAAGGAATTTGTTGGTTAAAGAAAAACAATCTTTTCCTTCTGAAATTGTAGATGAAAAGGGGAGTGGAATTCATTATGCCCTTAAGTTATTCTGGTCCTGACAGCAAATGCTCTGACCATTAGTATTAACACCCTTACACCCTTTCCAGTGGTTACTGATGTTCCTGTTTTCCATTAATGCACGCTTCTCCACCCTGAGGAACTCTAGATGGGTTGAACCACAACTCCCATCATGTCTATTTTTATTTTAAAAATTCAGCAATAGTGTGCAGTTCGACCGCCACTCCTTCCAGTAGCTGAGGGCCACAAGCCAAAGGCCTACAAAACATTCTGTTGCTTTTCAGTCGTTGTCATGTGAGTAGCATGAAGTGCTCTTGGGTTCTAGCATTATGCCTGAGCTCAGAACACCGGGTAGGATTCCAACATTTGTTTTGATCTATGCATAATGGGCAAGATGTTGCCCGCATGACTGCCAGATTGCATAATGTGTGACTAAGCATTCAAGTGTACCTGTACATGACTGAGTGTGCAGTGGGGTGCATGGGAGCGAGTGATTGAGCATTACGTGCACGTCGTAAGGAAGTGAGAGAGAAAGGATGCAGTTTGGTGTGACCTCACGGAAAGAAAAAGCTTAAGTCTGTGTATGTGGTTGTGTCATGCATGTGTGGCTGTGTTGCTCAATGGTGTGGGGGGAGGTTTCTAAGAAGGAATGTGTGTGCATGAGAGAGAAGGCAGAGAATGTACTTGAGATATTTCAACATATTCCAATGTAATGGAATACTATTCTTCTTCATGGTCTCTGTGCATCACACATATGGGCTCTGCGCCTGAGTGGAGCTCGTTTTGGAAACTTCTATAGCTGAGGCAAACGGTTTTGGCGGGAACCCCTCCCTCACCATCAACTGACTCTGGGTCCCTGCCCTTCTCCTCAGTTCTCTTTCGACCGCCTTGCTGAAAGGATGTCTCGTTGGGAACTTCTGTCTTTCTCGTACGATTCCATGTAAATTGGAGCTTGAAGTAGCCTTTTCACGTGCTAATCCCAAGGTCCCAGTTCAGTGACTTTTGCCTAGTCCAGAAAAACAAGATAAGCGCTGTGTCCCAGGTGGTGCGGCCATCACTGCAGCAGGTCAGGGCATGGAAATACTGTTTCTGATTGCACTATAGGGGCTTCCTTGCATTTTCAGAAGGCTCTATCCTGCCATGTACCTCAGACCCCACCCAACACCCCATCTTCCCACTCATAGGTACAGATGTCTCTTGGTTGGATCCAGATTTAAACTGGATCAACTGGGTTTATGGAAGTGGACATCCCCATCCCGCCTTCCTAATGCAGCCCCTCTAGCCCCCTGAAAAGGCTGCACAGAGAGTCAGGAAACCCTGCTGAATTGGGTGTCTGGGTGGTGGTGTACCCCACGAAATCAGGCAGAGGGAGCTTCTGCAAGCAGAGCCCTTTCTCATGCAGAAGAAAGATCCTGGGTCCAACCTGTTGTCTGTAACAGAAAAGAGAAATTGGAAAGGAAAATTCCCACCAAGCCTACTCTATAGTGGGATTGCAGAGGCTGAAGGAGGAATGCTGACACAGCACTTGACAGGATTAGTCCTGCTTGGGACTCTGGAAAGGTGGAGAAATGCTGGGATCTGCAGCCCAAGGTCACCTTGTTATACAGGCCAGTGCTGACAAAAGCATTAGAGGAGAAAGAAAGAAAGAAAGAAAGAAAGAAAGAAAGAAAGAAAGAAAGAAAGAAAGAAAGAAAGAAAGAGAAAGGTTATCTTTCATATGAATTCATAACCAGGGATTTCATGTGATTGGAAGAATAATAGCTGCCATTTATCTCCCACTTCCTGCTCAAGTGCTTGTGTGTGTGTGTGTGTGTGTGTGTGCATGCCCATGCGCAGATGTTGTGGGTGGAGAGAGCTCAAACCCTTTTTGCCTTCTTGAAGCGGCTAGTGCAGGAGGGTTGGCAGACACCTCCGCCACATCGCCCTAGGACTGAAAGACAGGCCTTTGGTTAAGAGAAAGGAGTCCCATGTGACTGGAGGGCAGTTCCATCATTCAGTTAAACATCTTGCATAGGATGTGTGCTTATAGGCTATAACCCCTCCCACCCTCCCACCCCCACACATCCAGTGCAGGAGTGAGTGAGAACTAGAAGGGGCAGTTTCCAGACAGGGTAGAAGAGTCCCTGCAGGGACCCTGGGGCAGTTTCCAGACAAGACTTCCACCACATTCATGGAATTTTATGAGGGGGTCCAGGCAATGATGTCTTCCAATCGTAATGCTCCCATGTTTCCCCACCATGTTTTTTTTTTCTTACCCGTAAGGAGGGAAAGACAGAATTGCTGCACAGTGTCTTTTGATTTGGTAGCAACAGGAGTCATCCATCTTGTGGCACCCCTTAGGCTACTGTACTCCCCCGCCCTGACGCCAACAACACAACAGTGACCCCTGGGGTGTTTTCACACAGGACCTCAGGCTCATGGGCCTTAAACTCTAAAAAATAAATAAAAAATGCCCTGTACTCAGGATCGGCCCTGCCATTAGGCAGAGTGAGCTGTCACCTCAGGTGGCAGATGCTGGAAGGTGGCAGCAAGTTGCTGGAGGAAAGAGCTGTGTTCAAAGCAGCCTGCTCTGTGCCCCCTAAGCTACCTTGCTGTCTTCCAGTGTGGCGGAGATGCTGTCCCATTGCCAGTGTTGAAGAAAGAGTCAACATGGAATTGTAGGGGAGGGGCATCTTTTTTTTGCCTCAGGCAGCAAATTGTCTTGGGCTGACCCCGCCTGTAGTAAATCACAGATGCACTCTAAGGGAATCCTCACTCACATGGGGAATAAAATTTGTTCTGCAGTCAGCCAAAGAGGAAATCTCGCCCTCACCACAAGCCATGCTGTAGCACGAATCAAGCGTTTTCCCATTGTACGGGGATATCCCTGTCTGCTGGTCTCCAAGGCATACTGGTCCTCTCTATACATGAGCTGCCTTCAAGCATTTCAGGCATTCCCATCAGGCCCCCAGCATTTGACTTCAGCGTGTTGTAAACGGTTTTGAACTGTGCTTTATAAAAACCACTAAGCATGAGCGCGTCCTGATGCCCTAGGACGAATGCGGCTGAGTCCATGAAAACAGCTCTTCCTAGTGGTGCTCTTTTCAGGCCTTGATTTTGCGACAGGGCTGCTGTTTGCTGGGGACGGTTGGGACTAGATGTCCGATTTCATCTGTCCTGGGCAGCTGATACCCTTCATTTAGGAAATATGAGCTGTGCTCCCTGGAAGCATTTCAGACCAGGGAAAAAGTTCTTGCTAAATCCAAAGGCAGGATTCTCTAGGTGCCATTCTGGGCTGGATCCGTACTGATGGCTGTAGTGCCCTGGTGCCTCTCTTCTCTCTCAGTCTACAGGGCCCTGCGGTCAAAACCAACCTGTCCCCACCCCAGAATTAACTGCTGAATGTACTGGGCTGGAAGGTCCCATTACAGTGCAGTTCATTAAAAAGGAGAGCTGTGAGGCAGGATCCTGGGGGCCACGGAACATCATCTGCCACAGTCTCTAGCTGGGCTGAGCATGGGGAGGGGCGAGGAGCCTTCGAACTTAATGTTCCTGACTCGCTCGTGCCCATAAATTTCCCAGCCTGTTTCTGGGGAATAAAAAGTGCTGAGCCTGAATGAGGCAGACCATCCATCTCAGAGCCAGCTCCCTGCTTGGCATGGCACAGAGAAGAGGGGGTGGGTGGCAGGGAGGATGACGGAAGGGGAGGAAGAGTTGTGCAAGAAGGCATTTCTGTGCAGGATTTTGGTCCAGCTCTGCGTGCCAGGCCCAGGCAGCACTCTTCGCGTACTAGAAAGGCAAAACGGGGACATGGGCTAAATGATGCAAGACATTAAATACGTAGCATGCAGCTTACCCCCTTCGGGTTTCAGTCCTGATTTAAGCGGGATCCACTACGCTGGTGGAAGTGGGCCTGCCCACCTTCTCCTTGCTAAGGCAGCCCCTCCATGCGCTCCTCAAAATACAACACAGAGAATTGGGAGACCCTGCTGAATGGGATGAGCTGTGGTGCAGAAGGGGGATCCCCAAGAATCAAGCAGAATAGAGCTCTTCCTGTTGCAGAAGATCCCTTCCTCTCATGGAAGGCAGATCATGGACACAATCCTCTCTCTTTTTTACTTAAAAATTGCCCAAGGCTCCCAGTCCTTCCCCTTCCAGGTTCTTATTTTCCTAAATCCCTCCTTCCTGTGCGGGGCGGGGGATAAAAAAAGAAAAAAAGAAGAAAACTTCAATTAGCACCTATGTCTCAGCTGGTGGGGCAGTAACAGGCAGTGGTTAGAGCAAGAATTGTTGTTTTGGCATGGGGGATGTCACAAAATTCCAGCAAAACATTCCCCCCCCCACTTCTGCTGCTGAGCATAGATTTTCTTTCAACATAGTTTGAATTCTTGCAAAACACGCCACCCACTTTTGTGCAGGATGTTTATTGATTTATTTAATTGAATTGTTACATATACATCCTGCTGTTTCCTCCAAGAAGTTCAAGGCAGTGTACACAATTCTCCTCCTCCTCCTCTCCATTTTATCCTCACAACAACCCTGTGAGGTAGTTTAGGCTGAGAGTCAGCGACTGGCCCAAAGTCAGCCAGTGAGCTTCCATGGCTGAGTGGGGACTAGAACCCGGATCTCCCCAGTCCCAGTCCAACACTCTAAACACTACACCATACAGTTCAGCTCTTCTTGGAGGGGTGTCTTTCTACATTGGACTTAGGGGGCTCTCCATGAAGAAAACCTAGAAGCCAGGAGCGTGAAGGGGTAAATGAAGGCCACATGCTGACATTGGTCTTCAGGCTAAAGGGAAGGCAGGCTCTGAGTGCTGTTCATGGACAATGGGGCGTTCAGGGCTGGGGTGTGGCCTCTGCCCTAGACAGGACCATTTCCTCCCAAACTCCAGCTGAGACCCTCGTGCAGTGTGTGGAGGAGCTTGGGCTATGAAAATGCCTAACTGTTACGAAGCCAAACCTGTTTGGCTAGCTGCCTGCGGCCACCCCCAAAAAGCAGCAGGCTGAAACCTGAAAGAGGGAAGCATTTGGCGTCGCGTGTGGCTAGCCTGCCACAGGAGCGGAGTGGCACGGGGAGGTGCTTTGCATGGCAGGCACTGTGTCGAGCCGAGATGGTGCGGCATCTACTGGGAAGGGACAGTTTGGCATCTTGTGGGTGGTGAGCAGGGGAGGCAAGCGGCGGGGAGGGCGTGATTCTCCTGTTGGAGCCTTGCTTTGCCATCCTGGCATCCAAGGCCACTGACAGGGCCAGGCTAAAGGAGACCATTTCCATACAGGATTAGGTGGGTAGGGCAGGGCCCAGCCCCAGGCAGTGACTGGCAGGGCCCAAGCAAAGGACATGGACGGATGGATGGATGGATGGGTGGGGAATGGACAGAACTATATGATGGACTAGCAGCTTAAGGAGCCCAGCAGCAGGAGCTTGTCATAACACAAGCACGTTACTGAGCAATGGAGCCTGGGGGGCTGGATACATTCTACCACAGAGTCACATCCCACTTTGGAGGACAGCCCTCTCAGAGCTGGCCACCGCAGATGCAGACCAGGAGCTCACCAGAGCACACTGATCGTGCTGACTGGGATGATGGGAGTTGTAGTATACCCCATCTGGAAAATGTCGAGTTGGGGAAGGCTGCCGTAGCACTTTCGAAATGGGATGATGGAATGGGGTGGAGGGAAGCAGTCTGGCAAAAGGCGAGATACTGCTTAAGCTTGTGCCGAGGAAAGCAGCCTCATCGCTGTCCATGGTGCTGAACAGAGCCAGGCAAGCCGAAGATGAGATGGGTCCCTGCCCTGGAGGAGCTTCCAATCTATATTTTGGAGGAGAAGGGAGGGAGAAGAGAGGCAAGGGTAACAACATGTGAATGTGATCCGGTGAAGCAGTCAGGTCTTATTTATATTTATGATTATTTGCCATATTTCTGTACTGTGCCTTCAGCACCACAGTGCATTCAAGGTGGCCTAGGTTTTGTTCAGTTGATCCTGGGACTGGGGCGAGGGGGGAATCAGCCACTGGATTCACCCAAAAAGCACGTTGTGAGGAGGACTTTGAAGGGAAAGGTGGGGAGGGAGATGTCATCCTATCGGTCTTCTGGGAGTTTTGGGCATAGGAGGCTCCGTTTGGTACACTGTTCTGTCAGGATGGGGCAGCCCTTGAAAAGAATGGGGGCTCAGGGGATTCCTAGGCAAATGCCAAGACCTAGATTACAGACCAGGGTGGAGTCAAGCTGTTGCTGCTGTGGGCAGCTGCCCTGAAAGCTTGGCCGGTCCTAGCCACAAAGGTTTTCTGCGTGCCGTAGGCCTGGACCGGCAAGTCTGCCAAGAATCCAAAGGGCCGTTCTTTCAGTAATCCCAACCAGGTGGTCTGTAGCCACTGCTCGGCTGACTGCACCAGCCGCCGTCTTGCCTCCTCCCACTCTGATGGGGTCACCTTGGTTGGTTGCCGGCAGCCAGTGAGTAGCTGGCACGTGGCCAAGCCTGGAAGCGTTTGTTCCCTTCCTCTCCCTCCTTCCCCCGCTGCAGCCTCCTTTCTTGCCTGTTCACTAGGAACCTCGCCAGTGCACACCCCCACAGTCCTATCCCTGGCTGTAAGCTGCTTCTCACTGCCTTGGATGGATGGATGGATGGATGGATGGGCTGCAGAAAGGAAGCATCCCCCCCCCCGCTTCCTACAAGGCGTGGAAGAGTGCATGGTTTGTGGACTGGGCTTCATTCTACTAACACTCTGGACTATGTGGTCATCAACATGGCCTGTTCCTTCATATGGGACCAGATTGGGGGATTTCATCAGTGGAGGCTGGTGGCTCCGATGTCAGTGGGGCGGCAAATCTGCTTCAGGTTTCAGTCAGAACTCTAATGGAGCTATCCAAAGCATTGAAACTGTTTTGGGGATAAAGTCCAGCACCTTGCATAGCTCCTTTAGAGTTCTGACTGGTTCTGACTGAAGGGCCTTTTTTTTTTTTTTAGCTAAAAATCATACATAAGAACATAAGAAGAGCTGAGAGTCCATCTAGTCCAGCACTCTGTTCACAGCGGCTAACCAGTTGTTGGCCAGGGACCCACAATGCAGGACATGGTGCAACAGCGCCTTCCCACCCATACTCCCCAGCAACTGGTGCACATGGGCTTACTGCCTCAGATACTGGATGCATGCTGGCTTACTGCCTCAGCTACTGCTGCACAAAAAATACAGAAAAGTAATATTGTTATAGGGGACAAAAAAAATTCATCACCCCACTGACACTAGAGCCACCAGCCTCCACTAGATTTCATGCTATGTGGGATCACACAAGAGATTCATGGAAGGAGACACTGGGATAGTAATAGGCTTGGAGGCAAAATCTTAGCCATTGATGGGAGAAGGGAGAGCGTCCTTTGTGAGCAGGGCTCTACTGGTGCTGTCAGTGGGTTGGATCGAGAATCTGCTTTCCATGGACAGAAGGGCTCCATGCACAGAAGTTGCCTCCACCTGATTTTTGGGGATCCCCCTCCCCCCACATGCCACCCCATTCAGCAGGGGCCCCCAACCCTCCATGTAGCATTTTCAGGAGGCTGACGGTTGGGGTGTGTGTGGGGAGGAGGGGGCAGAGACGTCTGCTTCTGCCAGCCTAGCTGCACACTCCTAAATTGGGATCCAAATCTCAGATCCATGGGCCACTTGCATGCACACAGGCACGAAATTGACCCTGCGCTTCTTGTCCTGCCTTTTGGAAGCACACCAAGGTCAGACCCAGCTGGAGCTCACCTGGGAGATATCATTGTGCAGAGGTGGATGGAGCCAGGCTCATGGGGAGCTCGCTCTCACCACATCCCAGGTTCACTCTCTGGCACATCTGGTCAAGCAGGGTGTGTGAGACCTCTTGGAGAGGAGCTCTAAACCAGCGTTCCCCAACCTGAGGCCCTCCAGGTGTGTTTGACCACAATTCCCATCATGGTGTGTGAGGGATGATGGAAGATGTAGTCCAACATGCCTGAAAAACACCAGGCTGGGGAAGGCTGCTCTAGACACTGTTCCTCTAGAAGGGCCAGTATACTCCCCCTGTACCCCTAAGGTTGCCAGGTTAAAAATAAACGTGCAAATGGCTGGCACAGCTTCTAGTCCTAGAGGAGGTCCAAGACTTGGAGAAAAGCTGCTCTCCTTTGGGAGTCCATGCTGGCATTGCCAATCAGGTATGCTGTGCTGCTGAGATGATCCAGAGAAGCAGCCAGCAAACCCAGGGCAGATATTAGCTCAAGAGAGCTTGAACACCCTGACTTCATTTAATCTTCTTCACTGAAATTTTTCTAGAGATCTGCTCCTTCTCTAGCTCTGAGCACTTGACAGCATTGACAGCATGAAGCATGCACACCTGTGGCCCAAGAGAGCTGCTGTGCATGGCGGTGCCTGCTGTGCGCCCTGCTAAACCCACCGGCAGCTGCAATGCTGCAGATGGCTATGGCACACTCAAGGCGCTGTTGGGATCAGCTTCTCCTTCAGCTGTGGAGTGTGCGTGTGTCTCGGGGGGGGGGGGCAGGGTGATCATAGGCTGCTGCCTTCTCCCCTTTCATTGCCCCAGCCCCTGGCCAAGCAGTTTCCCCCAGCTAGGCCAATGCATGAGTAGCTGGTGGGTTTTGCCTGCGCCCAATCGATGGCTAAGCTGCGGCAATCATTTACAAACGTCTATTGACAAAATATGAGCAAATCCATTAAGGTAGCGGCTCAGTAACAAGCACCCACCTGATAATTTGATTCTCCCCTCCCTCCCCAAAGCTGGAGACATACAATCAATCCTGCCACTTGCAGGCCGCCTCATTACAGCTAAGCCTGGTCTTGCTGCCGCCCCTGATGGCTCCAATCATTGCACGCAGCAAGGGAGCCCCGCCACTGGCCTAGCGAAAGCCACATGCCAGCAGGAACCTCCTCATGGGCTTTTTTATCCAGTAGCATGAAAGCTGCCTTCCAAAACACAGACGCACACCCTGGCAGTATTCTTTCCAGCATATGTAACCAGTGACATCCTCACACTAATCCTTGCTCGGCGACTCAGATGATCCAGCCTTCATAGCTTTCTAGGACCAGGATGTTCTGCAAATTCACTAAAGCCCCTAAAGTCATCTATAAGTAGTCCTACCTATTGTCTAGCGGAAAGATTTACACAGACTGGACTGTCACTTTGTAGGAAGTAGGGCTCTGTTCAGAGGAAAGCATTCGGTGTAATTAGATGTTGCAATTAGTTGATGTTTATCAAATAGACATGTCTGGCAAAGGAACTCTGCTTCTCTGCCCCCCTCGTCCCCCTCCCACCCATCAACTCGTTATTTGTAGTCATTAGTTGTTGTTATCAAGCAGAAAGAGTCTCTTTTAATTAATCAAGGACCAAATCTCTTTTCTCCATCTGTATGCCTTGAGGAGACCCAGCCCAAGGGCTGAAAGACGGGGCAGCAGTTCATTGGACGGGGGGCTCTTAGGAGGCAGTTTGGTGCTTGGAATAATTCTCAATGCTCAGAGCAATCTATGCACATGACCTCCTGTTGGACTACGGCTCCTATTATCCCCAACCAGTGCAGCCAGTGCCCAACAAGCTGGGATGATGGGGGTTGTAGTCCAGCACACCTGGAGGACCTCAGGTCAGGGAAGGTTGTCTTACAACAACTCTGTAAGTTAAGGTGGTTGTACCATCCCCATATTTCATATGCAGGGGAGGGCAAGAGGTGGCTGGCCCACGGCCACCTACTAAGATCACAGCAGAGGCGAGATTTGAATCAGGAACTTCCTGGCTGTTCACACAGATTAGTGTCTTTGCTACGAGGCTTCAGGAGCTATCAGTGCTGCATGCTTCCCGTAGTAAATCTGCTCCAGCTTAAAATACAGTGTAGATCAGTGTGGCTCTGAACGCCCTCCCTCCCTTTTTGTCTGTGGCCATCTGAATGGCTGGATAATTGCTGCTGTGCTGTGTGTGACAGCAAAGTTTGCTCTGCTGAAAGATCCTTTCTGTAAATAAAGGTAGCCCAGAGGCCCCTAAGAAGCTGGTCAAGCACTAGGCGAACCCCCGGTGTCTGAGACTTCCCATTCTAAAAGATTGGGAGATGTAACCCTAGTCCACCCAAGCAGTATGCGATTAACCCTTTCTGTGGGTACTAGGCTGTGACTGGGAAAAGAGAGGCATTGAATCTCTCAAGGGCTGATGTTGCGCATCTGGTACAGGCCCATCTGCCCTGCACATTCCCAGCTCCTGTGCCTTGGCCATGGCAGGGGAAAGGGACCGCAAGGGGCATTTGGCCCAAGGCACCTGCTCTGGCATTTGGAAATGTTAAGATTGGCTTGCAAATGCCACCTTCCAGCCCGACTCTGCTCTGTTATTGCAAGATGTGCTTTAAGACCGCCGAGGCAGGCAGGCATCGCCTTGTAATTACAGGGTTTAGTCTTTCAGGCGGGAGTGGAGAAAGACAACGCTCTGTTATTGTATGGCTGCTTCAGGGATAGCAGCTGCTATATTACAACAGGTCTCTTCAGGGAAATGGATGCTGCCCTGTTTCAATAGGGTTTCATCCAAATTGCTGGGGTAGGCATCACACAGTTATTGCTGTGCCATGGGGGGAGCATGACAGTGCCATCATCCACAATTATAAGTGCGTTCAGGGATAATATCCTCTCTTTGAAGTTCGCTGCGTCAGCTACCTAGGGTAGGGGTGGGCAGAAGACAGACTGGGATCTCCTGGTAGATCTTTGGGTGGTTTGCGGTTGATCTCCAAGGGCTGCTGACAGCAATTGCAAGTGAAATGGAAAGCAGCAAACAAACTCAGCCATGCCTAAGCACACAAGAGGAGCCCTGCTGGATCAAACAAAAGGCCCATCTAGACCCGCATTCTGTCCCCCTGTGGCCAACCAGTTGCCTGTGGGAAGCCTGCAAGCAGGACATGGGCACAACAGCCTCCTCCTGCTTGTGTTCCAGAGCAACTGGTGTTCAGGGGCATACTGCCTCTGGGAGTGGAGGTAATAATTATGTAGCCATCATGACAAGTAGCCCCTGATAGCTTTATCCTCCAGGAATTTGTCAAATCCTCTTTAAAAAACATCCAAGTTGGTGGCCATCACTACATCCTGTGGTAGCGAATCCCATAGTTTAACTATGCACGGTTTCTGAACTTAGAACAGGGCATTGGACCTCTTTCAGTCCAAGGGGCTGGGTTCCATTTTGGGGGCTATATTCCAGTGGTGGGCAGGGCCCGAATAGCAAAAATGCCAGCATAAGAACATAAGAAGAGCCATGCTAGATCAGACCAAGTGTCCATCCTGCCCAGCATTCTAGTCACACACTAAGCCTTAAGAGGGGCATTCCAACACTTTAGGATGGGGAAAACTGCACAAAACCCCGGAAACCACGAAATGATTGGTGGCTGTGGGGAAAGGGAAGGGGTGTGGCCTTCTGGGGAGCTCTGGAGGGCCAGATTGGGACCCCGGGCTGGAGGTTCTGCACCCCTGCATTTGAACTTAATGAGAGTCCTTGCTTTTCTGCATGGCCTTGCCCTTGGCTTCATACCTGGGGGGAATTCGCACGTCGTACCGAGATCGCTTCTAAGCGACCCCAGTGCGGCGTGAAAGCGATCGTGTAACTTGCCTTTGGAAGAGCCGACGAAGAGATGTCCTTCCCGCTGCCGCCGCCGCCACCCACAGACCTCCTCACCGGCTGGGACGGAGAGTTCGGGGGAAGAAGGTGGGGTGGAGAGCTTCTTCCGCTCTCCACTCCGCCTTCTTCAGCTGAGCTCTCCTCGCCGGCCGGCGAGGAGGTCTGTGGGTGGCGGCGGCAGCGGCAAGGCTGTTCCTCGGCTCTTCCAAAGGCAAGTTACACGATCGCTTTCACGTCGCACTGGGGTCGCTTAGAAGCGGTCTCGGTACGACGTGCGGATTCCCCCCTGGAGAAAGACCCTGCTGCTGTCCCAGCTCAGACTCTGCATTAAGCCCACCCCAGTCTCTGTAACTCCCCCTTTCTCTCTCTTGCTTGCAGGGGAGCAAATGCATGGGAGAGAATGGAAGGCGAATGGAATGGGTTTATATTTCTTTGCCTCTTATTCCCATATTTTGATAATAAGCCTCCAGAGCAGGGAATTATGGTAGATTCAGAGGAGTGGCTGCAGAGGTGACTGAGGTGGTGACGCCCCCACGGTGTGACTTGTGAGTTTGTGCTGCTCTTCCTGTGAGTGCTCTGCCACATCACAGACAGGTTGTGGGATTGCAGCACTTCATCTCTTGAACAGCTTTTGAAAAGTGGGGTGAACTTGGGAAAGCTGAGGCTCAGTTAGCTTTGTGTGTTAGAGGTAACTTTCAGTCAATCAGCAAGAGTTTCTGACTCCCAACAGTTTAGCAAGAGTGGTAACAAAAAGGGTTTTTTCCCCTCCTAAATTAGGCTGCTGAGAACAAGAAAGCTTGCAGGGAAACAGACGTAGATCATGGTTTATCATTTGTGTGTGAAAGGGGTTGTGTGTGAGCTACGGTTCCAGGAATTGAATTCAAAATCCTGGCTTGATAGGTGCTCAAAGGCACTTTGTTCCACAATTCTATGTCTCCCTTTCCTGGGCCACTATTTTGCACCTGGCTCCAGCTGGTGGACTTCAGAGTTCTAGTAGAAAACAGATCTAGATCCTGGCCACAAACCTAAAGTCTGCCCACCCCCATATTAGATCATTCATAGAAGGATTCAGTCACCATATAATCAATCAGAAGCCACACATGCTGGTTGCCATCTTGGCTCTTGTTCTTGTTCTTAATCCACAACCACCATGAACCCTAATAAATACTGCCACAGACCTGCTTTTTTGTTATAAAAAATAACACACAACACAACACAACACAACACAACACAACACAACACAACACAACACAACACACACACACTGAGTGGTGGCAGAGTCTGACAATTGCTGGCAAACAAGCTTAGAAACTGCACTTAGTCCAACATACAGCTGCTACGTTACTAACCGGAACCGACTGATGGGAACCCATCTTGCCAGTTCTTAAACAGCTTCACTGGTTGCTGGTCCATTTCCAAGCACAATACAAAGTGTTGGCATTTGCCATTAAAGCCCTAATTAGCTGGCGACCCAGGAAGGACTGCCTCCTTCTGCATGAATCTGCCTAAACACAAAGAATTTCCAGAGAGGGAGCTGCGTTGGTCTCTTGCAGCAAAAACAATCCAGAGTCTTGCGGCACACTACAGATTAACAGATTTATTTGGGGATAAGCTTTTGTGGACTACACTCCATTTCATCATGCCTATATTATGCACAACATGTTCTCCTGAGTTGCAGATGCATGTGTGTATTTGTGTAACACACACACACACACACACACACACACACATGGTAGAGGGGTTGTAAAGTGTGAGCTCAGAGGAAAATGAAATGCAAGAAGGATAAACAGTGAAAATCATGTTTAGTGGCTATTTACAAAACAGTTGTTGCTGGTAACACAAACAGAAGAAGACCCAGCTGGATGAGACAAGGGTCTATCTAGTCCAGCAGTGCCACCAGCTGCCCATGGGAAACCCACAGGTAGGAAATGAGTACAATAGCACCCTCCTGCCCATGTTCCCCAGCAACTGGTGTACATATGCATACTTCCTCTGATATTGAATATAGTCATCAGGACTAGTAGCCATCAATAACTTTTACCTTCCATGAATTTATCCAACCTACTTTTAAAGCCATCCAGATTGGTAGTCATCACTACATCTTGTGGAAGTGAATTCCATTGTTTAACTATGTGCCATGTGAAGAGTTACTTCCTTTAATCTGTCTTGAAACATCCTGGCCTTGGGGCTCACATTGGCACTGCACAACAAGATCATTTCTGGGGCCACCTCCAGATGTCCCTGCATTCTGGTGTTTGGGAAGCACCTACCAGGGAGGGGGGCATTTTGGTGCTGGCACCCTCCCCATGGAGGAGCCTTCCCCAACCAGGAGCCTTTCAGATGTGTTAGAGGGGGCTGATGGGAGTTGTAATCCCATGTACCTAGAGAACACTGGATTGGAGAAGGCTGCTCACTTTCCAAAGGTGGGTGGTACCACGGAAAAGTGGAAGGCTGCCCTTGAGGCTCACCTGGTGTTGACTCCAATGTCTTTTTGGCTCATGCTGAATTCGGATATACTCTGTTACTACCCATTTATGCATTTAGAGTTCTGCTGGTTTTATCAGTCATATGCGATTTACGGCTTTTATCTGTTTTTTACATGATCATTAGCTTAGCTACTCTGGAAGAAGTGATGCTGAAGGGTGTGACAGAAATCCCTTTATTTATTTATTATTTATTATTTATTTATGTTAGACAGCCCTGCTGAGAAAGGCACTCAGTGTTATAGTTACCTTCAGGGTGAGGACCGAAAGAAAGTATAAATTGAAACTGAGTCAGGGAAAGAGAGAATCGCCTTGAAAGCCAGGGCTTCCAGGTTTGCTGCTATTCATCCTTAGGATTGATGCTTCGGGGCTAGTGCTGCCTGCCTGCCTGCCTGCCTGCCTGCCTACGTGCCTTCTTGCTCACTGCCGGTTCAGCCTGCAGATTTGTACATAGACAGATACTAAACGCCATCCAAGTCTCCAGAGCTCTCTCCTCCAAAGGAAACTCAAAACACCTGCAGCCCTGGGTAATCTCAGAGGAGCGTGTTTCGCTGATTTCTCTGCCAGGGTAAGTGTCCTCCTATGCTCTTATTGCCACAGGAACATTGGGAATTGCCCTATACTGAGCCTGACCATTGGATTTCCAAGCAAGCCATGGCATCTCTCCTGGCTTTCAGACTGGAGTCGCTACCTTGGAGTGCCTTGCCTTGAATCTTGGACATTTTGCCTGCAAAGCAGGTGTTCTCCTAGGGCGCTATGGGGCCCCTCCTCCACCTTCCTTGCCATCCCACAATAAGCTGGAGCTCCTGCACCTGCCAGACGGATGGAAGCCAGTCCCTGTCAAGAGAATCATCAGGGGAAGGGAAGGCGCTGAAGGCAGCCCTGCAAACACCATGCTTCCTTTGGATAGCTTAATAGCCCTGGATGGATGATTCTGGCTGGCTAGCAAGCAGGCTGCCTTCCTTCCCTCCCTCCACCACAGCTGGGACTGAACAGGTGGCAAAACACACAGAGAGCAGGAGGGGAAGGGAGCTGCAGCACTGACAACTGTGCAGCAGTGTCCATTCATCAGCCAAGCCATTTACAGGCTGTATAACTCCACCTGTGCTACCTGGCCCCGCACAGCAGTTGCAGCAGGAAAGTGGCCCTGAGAACAACAGGGCAGCTGAGCAAAGCTAGCAGCCCCCCTTCTTATGGCCTGTCACAGCTATCAGCTGAAATCTCCCCCTCCTACCTCTCGCTTTCCTGCACATAGGAAGCGACTTCTGGCTTCACTGAGCTTTCATGGTCCATAGGGATCCACTCTGTGGCGAGGCTGGCATTGCCAGAGCTACCTCACTGTTGCATGGTGCTAGAGACTTGGGCTTCTCTGACATTTGCTCCATCCCCGCCCCCCAGCAGGTCCCATCTCAGCAAGGAAGAGATCTAGACGATTGATCAGATTTGCCCCTCTGCCCTGGTTTCTCTCAAATCCCTTTGGCAACGCTACATATGTGGTAGGAGGGAGCAATGATGCTGATTCATTGGAACGTACAGAAATGTCAAATTACTCATTGCCTAGCTAGGCAGAACTGCGCTCAATGCGCCACAACAGGGCTGCCACCAAAAACAGCATCCCCGTGCCAAGTGCTTTCTTGAACCTCTTTCCATAATGTTTAGCCACATGCACCCAGGCCATGACATCATGGGGACAGGATATCTACCCAGGCTATGTTGACATCATTTGCCCATCCTCATTCCATATCATTGGCTGATTTAAGGCTGATTTATAGAGCATTGCATTTATTTATCAAGGTTGATTTTTTTTCTTTGAAAAGCACTCTCCCCCTCCCCCTCTAAAAAACCCTAATCAAGAGGAAGGTGTTTCTTTTTATTTCCATTACAGAAGAAAATGGCAGTGCTGTACATACTCTAGGTAATCTATATGAATTGGAGAACTCTGCTAAATTAACTACTAACCTTTCCCTGCACAAAATCTCCAACCTTCAATGCATGCAAGAAGGAGACATGGGGTCTGAGGACTAGAGCAAGCATGTACTTTTGGCTCCCCTGGAAGACTTTTACTCTCCCGTAATGTGCAGACTGAATCCCATCCTCCCTTCCACCAATACAGACTTTGCCAGCTCCCTCCAGCATAGCGCTGTGTTTGGTCACTGCAGAAGATGCCGCTGGAGCTGTCAATAAAAGATGCACATTTCTGCAACCAGCACAATTGTCTGAGACATTAATTAACTTCAGAGTCAATCCTTCGTCTCCAGAGATGCAGGTGAAGAGCTGGGATTTAGGTCACTAGCGAAACGAGTTTGGTGGTCTCTGTTTCTTTTCTTCTTTTATTTTGTTTCGATTTGTTTTTTAAAGAGTGCCGTTAGAGGTTTGTCTGTAGCGTTTTACGTCCTAACACACATCCTGACTTGGGACTGTAGCCATTGGCAAGCTTTGTGGCTGGCACGGGAATTGCAGGAAAAGGGATGCACACATTGGGTCTGAGGAGCATTGGCAGTCCTTGATAGGGTGGGAGGAACAGCAGGGCTGGGACAGCAACTGCCTGTACATGGTGTGGACTATAAGAAGGGGTCAGTAGTGCAGCCCTGCAAGGGGAGGGAGCCTGAAGATAGAACAGGAGGGGAAGCATTAGTACCAGGTCAAGATGAAGCTGCTTCACTTGAGGAAAGTGTTCTGGTCATACAGGAGTGGAGAAAAATCATGAATAGGGCTCCTGGGTACAATCCCACCATATAAGCCCTGGGCATGGAATTCAGCATCCAAAGACACTCAAGTGTTTTGTTTAAAAAGCAGGTTTCTAGCATTCCAAGCTGGGACTTTAGCCTGTGTCGATGTGCTTGGTGAAATTTCAGAAGGGTGGTGGAAGGGGCTGACCAGAAATTTCAGAAGGGTGGAACCAGGAAACGGGGCTTCGATTCCACTAGAGCAGGGTTGGGCATATTGTGTCCCTCCAGATGTTTTGGCCAACAACTCCCATCAGCCCTAGCCAGCATAGTCAATGATGAGGGATCATGGGAGTTGTAGGCCAAAACACCTGGCTGGCAACAAGTTGTCCAACCCTGCTGTAGAACCCCTTGTTTCTCCCATATGTTGCAGAAACAAAACGTTGCAATATAAGCAAATTTATACACATTTGCTTAACTTGCACCAGTTATTTCAGTTCCAGAACCATTTCTTGGCACACACAAAATTCTCTCTCTGTGTGTGTGTGCATGTGCACATGTGCTTAGTGCAATCTATGCAAATCCCAGGACTGAGGGATCTGCAGAAAAATAAGGGGCACACTGGTCAAATGGGAGTGAAGGCTGAACTTAGTGCTAGAATAGCAGAGATGGAGGATCATGGATAGAAATGAGCCCCTGGGGCAGCTGTGGCTGGCTTGGGTAAGGAGAGGAGTGATGGGCAGGGTGGGTGCAAGTGTGTGATCCTGGCAGGGGGGCTGAACAAGTGCTGCACATCAGGATTGATGTGCAGAAGCAGAGCTGTATCTGTATGTTTAGAGCTGGCAAGACCGGAATAGTAAAAAGTGCTGCATTGAGGTGCATTGGCAGAGGTGCGTCGGGATGGGCAGGAATATGACAAGGTGCAGCAGCAGGTCGAGGTGGGATGGGGCTGTGGGGGGGCGGAGGGCAGCCGGCAAGGTCCTGCCGACCCTCCTGCTGCTTCTGCTCAGAACAGAGGCTTTGCGGAAGGCACTCTGCTCTGCTGCCTTTCTCTCATGCACGCCACCCTGTTGTTATGGGGTTGCCCTCGGAAGGTGCCACTTTATGCTCATGGGCAAATGAAGCTTCTGTGCATCATGGCGCAATCTCTGCAGAGGGAAGCGGTTAAGATGCTCAGGAAGCGGTGGGGGTGGGGGGTGCGAGGGACATTTACGACAGAGATGGGAAGATAGCTACTCTGAGGTAGGGGGCACAAAACACTCTAGCGCAGCTGGAGCCCACAACTGGCCTGCAGCATGCTTTTAGGTGGGCTGCCCAGCTGCCTCCAGCCTGCTCCTCCCTCCCAGCCAAGGGAGAATCCACAGGTGTTTTTGCATCCTGCAGCAAGTGAAGCCAAACTGCAGGAGGCACAATAGTGTTGTTCTGTGAACACAAGCCTGCTCTCCTGCAGACAGAAATGGAAGAGGAGGAGGAGGAGCAGCCGCCCCCACCAGTGGGTTTCAGGTGAAACACCCCCAAGATCTATGGGTGTAGAGGTGTCCTATTTACTCTTTCCCTGTGCAACTGACTATTGGACATGCATTAATACATTTCTAGAAAGTGAGCCATATTAGTCTGTTGTCGACATAACGGGAGAAACCTGTAGCATGGTGAAGACTTAAGAGTTTTCTGATGAAGGTCCTTACTGCTCCCCCCTCCCCCCCTCTCTCTCTCTCACACACACACACTTCTGTCCTTTGCCCCAAGCTGGAAGTAAAGTAGAGTGACTGACAGGTCCACCTTCTAATCCTAGGGCATGTTTTACCAGGGCTTCTCCAATCACTGTGCTTTCGGGGAAGGCAAGGATGAGAACATAAAATGGCCATTCTTCCAACACCACCAGGCTTCGTTATGAAAAACCCTTAAACTGGTATTCAATCATAACTCCCTAGCTCCTGTCCTTCTGAAACTTTGCAAATTTCTTGCCTAGGAAGTCCTCCATTCTACAGGCTATTTTGATACAAATTGCCCCTAAACTAGGGGTGTGCACTCCGCCCTGGAATTATCTGGTAACCACAATCATCCGCAGAGCATTCAATCTTCCAGAGTAGAGATTGGCCACTTCCAAACCCATTGATTAATATCAGAGCGGAGACGTGCCCAATCAGAGCTTGTAAAGTCTCCGGAATTATCCTGCTGTGTGTGTGTGTGTCTCAACTGAATATCTACATGTTTTGAAGACACTGAGTGAGGTGAGAGGTAGCTTTGATAATGAATTCTGTGGCTAACCAATTAAGAATAGCCACAGCGCTGTCCCTGACTCTGTTCTCCAATCGGAGTGTTTGGGGGAGTGGGAAACACTAACTGGCTGCTGATTCTGGCCATGGGGTGGGGTGGGGGGAGAGATGGAGCGTGTTTCTGCACAGACTCATAGAAGTCAATCATCCACATCTCCACAGTGTGAAAGTGCTGCTGTGCTGGCTGGCTGGCTGGCATGGTGAGTGAGAAAGCTTCTACACCTGAGTCAGGCACAGGCAGGCTCTTTATTTCAGTGGCTGGGTGCAAGGGTGGGGTGGGGGCTCTGTCCAATAGATCTGGAGGGCACCAAGTTGGAGAAGGCTGGAGTGGGGAATTCAAAAAAAAAACCTTAAAAATCAAGGCATGAATGGATCTGATTCAAAGTTGGGAGGGCTAAAGCACTCCTTAAGAGCTATCACTGTGCCAAGTTTTATCTCTTTATCTTTAAAAATGAGGGAGCTGTAAGCATTTCTGTTTATACCAGTTACCCAATGCTGAACAGTTCTTCAATGGGTAATGCGATGAGGGTGAGGTGGCTGCTCTGAAACTGAGGCAGAGAATCACCTCTATGGAGCTCCAGATCAAATTTTGAGTCAGAGAAGACCCACTTTGCACACCCCTACGCTAAACAGGGGCGGGAGAGGAAGGGGAAGCAAATCACCCCCTCCCCAATTTGAGGACTCCCCTTCCACATGTATACTTCTGAAACTTTGCAGGTTTCTTACTTCAGGATACCTCTGGTTTGTCTGTCATTTTCAGAACAACGGCCCACATAGAGGTATAAGGATGTCCTCTTTGGGATACCCTCAGATTGTCAGAGCTGCTCTTGCATGAAAACCCCTGTACCTACTCATCTGAAACTTGAGGTTCAACTCCCTCAGAAAGGACAACTATCCCTGCAAATTTCATCCAACTCTACCAAGAGATTAGGAGTTGGGTCCAAATTTAGTCACATGTAGAATAGAGCCATTCAAATCAATGGGCCTTAAATTAGTCATGACTAACTCAAGTGCCATTAATTTTAATGAGTCTGCTCTAAGTATGAAAAAGTCTGGCTCAACCACAAAATGTTATTAAAGTTCAACACACACACACACACACACACACACACACACACACACACACACCTATTGTTCTGACATTTGGCATGTGTAATTCCCCTAAGGGGCTACTATGTCTGCAAATATCTTCCAGTTCTGACAAAGAGAAAAAGAAAGTTATAGCCATTCTTTGACTTCCCATGATAGCCTCAGATCATGGAAAATGGCATGAAGCCTCAGTTTTCCTAATGCCAGCCCAGGTCTGTTACCAGAGTTGAAGCGGATGGCCTCCAAACCATTCTGAGCCCAATTGGACCCTTTTCTGAAGTGCCAAATAAGTGAACAAGTCGAATCTGGGGATCAGGACACACCTGTAGTTTCCAGGCAAAGAGACCAAGTGGGCACCTACTAAGGACAGGGCCTTTTTAGTTGTGGTGTCCCAGTTATGAAATGCACTTCCCAGAGAGATTCAGCAGTTACCTTTTGGGTTTTCTCATAAGCCTTTTAATTATATGTTTACCACTCACCATTTTTATTTTTTTTAGGCTATTTTCATACTGATTTTCTGTGGTCTTGTGCTAGTTTCTTTAATGATCTTGTGCTGTTTGTATGCTGGGTTTTTATACATTTTCTCTTGGTTGTACTGTTTTAAATCTCTTTCTGTGGTGGTTTTTTCTCTCTCTTTGCCTTTCATGTTGCATTTATAAGTTTTGTCAGCTGCCCAGAGGACTTGTTGATGGGCAGTGTAAAAATGCCACAGACAAATATTAAGCATGAGAATTTAGAAGAGGGAAAAGCCAGCAGGATTGAAGCAGGCTAAGTGAATGCTGCACACCAAGTAAGCACCAAGACTCCAAAGGGAACAGACTCAGACTGTCAAGGAGAAAGGGGGAGGGGAGTTTTCTCCACACCCAACAAATTCTCCCAGTCAATATCAAGCCACTTCTGCGCTTGGGAACAATCTGTCATGGCAACAGGATTCTTCCTGCCAAGTCCTCCCTCCATCCCCTGCACACCCCACCACTTCAAGACTGAGCTCATCACCCTTGTTGGACACTTGCCTTGCCATTAGAGGAGCAATACAAACTGCACTCTGCCCCAGGGCACATACTTCTCTGCTGTTCATTTATGGGGAACTGGGGCCTCTGTGTCCTCCTCACATTCCTGGGCGATTCAAGCCAGCTCTGCTAATCACTTTGCATTCAAGTTTAAGTGGGGTAGTATGCCATGTTCCCATGGCAACCTCCCCAAGCCATACAAGAGCGGAGTGGTTGTTTTTTCTCCATATATATATATATGAGAGAGAGAGAGAGAGAGAGAGAGAGAGAACAAAATGACAAGCCAGCGACAAGATTATCTAGGTGTGCGAAAGGCTAGGACAAGCAAGCAAGTCCTCTGCACAAGGGTTGGGACCAGATATGGCTAGGAACTCTTCTCATCTCCGGCTTCTCCTGTTCAGATCTGGTGTTTGTTAATAACAGTCTGTCCAGGCAGGGAAGAACTTAAGGCTCAGCTGGGTGAGGAGTCCAGAGCTAGGCAGGCTTGTGGTGCACAATGTGAAGTCCAACGTCAGCACCTTGGTCAGCCCACTGTGGGAGCCCAAGAAGATGGGTTCAACCACCAAAAGTGGGTGAGTGGGATGGGAGTAATCCAGAGTGTTGCTCCCGCACTGGTCTGCAGCTTAGCAATGTCTGGTCTACACCTGCAGCAGAATAAGGTGGCAAGTCTTCTGGGATGGTAGAATGGCCAGTACCACTCAGATTGGAGGTGAGGGGGTGCCATTTTTGAATGCTCATATGGAAGACTCCCTGCAAGTAAAACAAACTAGCCCAACAAGATTTTTTTAATAAATACAGAGGAACATTTAAAAATGGCACACACACACAAACTGGTACTGTCCATTCTACCACCTCAGGAGTTTACTGCCTCCTGTTGCATCTGTAGACATGGCCTCCACTTATTACAGGGCAGTGTGTTCCCTAGGTCTCACCACCCTAAAGGAGCTCTGTTAAGGGGGATTCATTCTCAAGGTGTGTGCTTTGGCAGAGGTGTGATGTCTCCTGTTGTCTCTACAACTGGTGTAGTGGTGAAGATAGGATTGCCAGAGATGAGGCAGTTTCTGCAGGAGACAGCAGGAGGGGATCACTGGTGTTTGAGGATGTGGGCAAAGAAACTTCCTTGGGAGCAGTGGCTGGAGGCACCACAGTGCTTCCTCCTCCTCCTCCTCCTCCTCCTCCTCCTCCTCCTCCTCCCCCCCCTAGAAATCTCTGATAGAGGTGCTTCAGTGGCAGCTTCCTGACATGGGCCAGGAAGAGGACGTCTACCATGCTTGGGGCCCCCAGGATTCCTCTGCTGGCGTAGACGTGACTGATTCTGGGTCACAACAACACAGCTTCCCTTCTCTATTGCCCATTGTGTAGTGAGCTGAAAGGTGTTGCATGTACAGGGCTGGCCCAACACATTTTGTTGCCTGAGGGAAGGACAAGATGGCGGCACCCCTCTCTCACTATGTATACAAGAGATAGCCAGACTGACAGCTGAATCTTTGTTTGACACCGACAATGGGCCAGTGTGTTCCTCTTTGCACCTTGGGGGCAGCAGGCTAGCTTAGAGGGTGCCAGGCCTGCCTGCCTCATGGCACACACAGCTCTGTCCACCATCATCTACTTGCCACCCTAGCACCTGTCACCTGAGGTGACTACTTTACTCTGCTTAATGGCAGGGCCGGCCCTGTGAGTATGACGGCCGCGAAGGTTGCCAATCACAGGACCTTTCCTCAGAACTGTGTAGAAACAGGATTTGGAAGACAAACTGGCACAAACTGGTCTCTCTGGCTAGGAGACCACTTGCAAATGTGGCCAATCCTAATTAAATGGCCCATCAGGCAATAGATGTGCAGTCCAGGCCTGGATGTGCTCAATCAGGCTTGCTCCCACAGCACTGCAGCCTTACAGCACGGCTGGCAAAGTTAAACCAGTTGCTGGGAAAGACAGGGTTTGTGAATTTCCCCCAAGGCAAACAGAATAAAGGGGATAGTTTCACCCCAGAACTTAGGGTCATCCCCAGGGGCAGGACAAACAAAGATTCTCTCTCTAGGGCTCAAGTTTCAGAATAAGGAGGGGATATTGAATCCTTAACTTAGAACCAGGAGCACAGATTCTGATCTAAAGTGAAAGGTAGAGGTTACATGTGTGTTTAAATTTGGGTGTTTCTCCTCTCCACTGAATAATCGCAGCTTGTTCCCATGGCTCTGCATTGCAAGGGCGGAGTTTCCAGGCAAATTAAAATTAAAAACAACTTGCCATGAAGAGGTAATGAATGTGTTTTGAGGGATACCTCCTCCCTTAGATGCTTTTAAACACAGCAACAGCATTGAAGCTGGAGGCAGCTGAGGAGCATGATCAGGGGCTCGTCCTGACTCACCCCACCTTCACAGATCATTTCAAATCATGGCATGACTGAGTGCTACCTCCAGTAGACGGGAACACACAGTTCCATGGAAAAAACCAGAATGACTTGTGCATGACACAAAAGAGCATGTGGCTGAACTACCTGGGATTCCTTCTTTCTGTGCACAGGCTTTGTTATCCATGGGTAACAACCTTGGGACAGTAAATCTAATATATTAATTGCTATATTTGCATAGTGTAAACAGCTCCCACCAAAGGCAATTTGTTTTCTTTGCCAGCTCTCATGAATGCACTCCTGTATTCTCACACCATGGGTTTCTCTATATTAAAGCAAAAATCCTGCACCCTTACCGGGCTTCCTTCTTGTGGAGTTTTTCTGGGATTACAACAGGCACACTACATGTGCCCCCCACTCCCCACCCCTTTATTTTGGCTGCTTCCTTTGTGGGGCAGAAGTTCCATATGTTCCATTTATACAGACAGCAGATGGCACTGCAACACTGAAGCAATGTTGCGCTGAAATACACCAGCACTTTGATGGTGGTGTGTATTTGTTACTGCATTTTTGCCAAATTAAATCATGGCAGAATAAAGAAGAAAAAAAGACACAAGAAGCACCGGAGGTTGACAATGTCATGAAAAGGACCTGCAAAGTTCAGCGAGTAATTGATCTTGATCACACCACATAAGCTCTGAGTGAAGGAGCCCTAAATCTGCTTTCCCCAGCCTGGTGTCTTCTTTCTGACTACAACTCCCATAGTCTCTGACCACTGACCATGGAAGTTGGTAGTCCAAAACATCTGGAGAGCACCAGTTGGAAAAGGCTGCCATGTATAGTTTCAGAGGGGTTATATAAAGTGTCCCTGGCATGGTTATCCTGTGTGTACAATCATAATATAAAACTAGAGCAACAGCAGGCCAGGCACAAGGCCTCTCAGTGCTTGAAGCAAAAGAGAAGATGCACAGCATGACCCCCCACTTGTCCTGCACCCCCAGACCTTTATCTTTGCCACCCTGCTGCCATGTCAGCTCTATGGAGAGTCACACAGCCAGGAGAAGGGGCTACGGAGCTCTTGCGGGATTTTACATGGATCTGTCATGGGAGTCCATGTGGGGCTCTCATAGGAGATCTTCTGGCCACATGCAATGAGGGAAGCAGCATGGGTGCAACTGTTCTATAGAGCCCCCTGGCTGTTTTCTCTCACTGCGGTAAATACCATGGCAGGAAAGCAGCTGGCAAGGCTCTCCAGAGCACCCATTTGAGGTGTGGTAGCGGGTCCTCCTGGTGGAGGGAAGGAGCAGTGCAATGCAGTCCTCCTCCTGTTCCACTGCCTGATGTGGGCACCTCACACTGCTTTATGGGTGGGCTGGCCCTGAGCAGTACTCACTTCCAATCAGAATCTCATCTGCTCACAAAATCCTTCCTAAAATAGTGAGTTTTACAACCCTGCTTAAAGGACATCTGCACTGTGCTCTCGCAGCCTGATCTGACCTCATGCAAAAGTGCTATGCGAAGTACGGCACCTAGACCTGGACACATGTATGGGTCCCAAGCTATTAAGGGCTTTCAGGTTCAAAAGCAGTGTCTTGAATTGGACCTGGAGACTATGCAGCAGCCAGTGCAGTTGCTACATACCCCATTAGATGTGGGCCTCATTTTCAAGGTCCTTGATGTGGACTGCTGGGAGAAAGGAGAGGCTCGGAAAGCATGGAACTTGTATGGTTCTAAGATCCTTTTACAGTGTCCCCACCTTCCTTCCCCATCTCTCATAGCCCCAAGTCCTTTCTTCTATCCAGGCACTGAGTCCGCAATCCCAAGCTCAGCATTAAGTATAGCAAATCACCATTTCCCTTAAGAAGGAAGGAGATTTATCTGGAAGAAGTTTCCCAGCTCATAACCATGAATCCATCAGCTGCCTTTACTGGCCTGCTCAATCTTTCATAACTCCCAGTTAAGGACATGGCATGACAGGTGGATAAAGGATGAAATAGGAGGGTGATAAGTGGGATTTACGGGGGATCCCTGCATGTGTGGCTGGGGGGAAAAGTTGCTTTCATGCTTCACAGGAACACACTGCATCCATGGCTCTTCTCCATTGGCAAAATCACTGTGGCAGGAGGTTAGGCCTCATTAGACTTGAGTTAAGTGCAGTTGGTTCCATCCAACTGTCCTAAATCTCAGTGGGAAAGATACAATCCCTCTTTCCCTGTGAGGTACCTGGTCGCATATCCCCAGGGGCTATATTGAACCTGAAACTATCAACTCCCTTAACCTAAGTTCCTTGGGTGAGATTTCTTTGGCAGGAAAGATAGTGCAGGCCTGGAGCATAACTCCTCATGCCCTGTGGCTCTGAACTGTGGGAGGGTCAAAGTCCTGGCCAATGTGAATACAGAGTACAGGAAATCTGACAAATTAGCCCATCTGCCTGAACAAGAAGCTCTTAATTGAAAAGAAGGGGAATGAGAGGTATGTTGCCCAAGACTCAGAAACAAGGGGCAGTAATCATCACATCATCTCTTGATCTCCTGTCAGCTGCAGTTTCAAACAGGGTTCCAGTTCTGGCAAAGTTTAAGATTGCCTTCCCCAACTTGTGATGATTTGGCCTATAACCCCCAGCGTTCCCCAGCCTACGTGGCCACTGACAATGCTGGTTGGGAGATGCTGGGAGATGCAGAACAACACATCCACTTGAGGAAGGCTGGATTACAGGAATGTTGTGGAGACTGGCCTTTCCTTACTATTACTATTTATTATTATTTATTGCATTTGTATGCTGCCCCATAGCCGAAGCTCCCTGGGCAGTTCACATAAGATGAATACTGTCATGAGCTTCAGAAGGGTCCCAGCAAGAAGCACAACCTCATCTCTCCAATGTCCTGACAGTCAAACAGGGGTCCAGAGGCAGCAAGTTATAATTCATAGCCTTGAACATGGATGTTTCATTTAGTCATCATGGCCAACAGCCACTGGTGGACCTATCCTCCCACAAGGTTCTTTTTCCAATGCCTTTTTAAAAGCCGTCTAAGCCAATGTCTGCCAACACATCCTGTGGTAGTTAGTTCCATAAGTTAATGTCTTGTATGAACATGTCCTTCTTTTTGCCTGTCCCAAACCTACCACCCATTTATTTTACTAGATGAACCTGAGAGGTAGCATTATGTAAAAAATCCTCATCAATCTTCATCCTCATATTTGCCCAGTCAGGTCCAGACCCCAGACTGGATCCAGACTTGGAGAAGACTCATTGAAATCAATGGGACTGAAGCCAGTCACGACTAACTTAAATTCCATCGATTTCAATAGGTCTATTGTGAACCTGACTAAGTCTGGATCCAACCCCCCAACCCCACCCCAACCTTTTGGGCCCCATTCCTTTTATCCGCAATTCCTATCCAGCCTCCAGATTCTATTATTATTATTATTTATTTATATAGCACCATCAATGTACATGGTGCATTGTAGCTTGCTGCCTTTGATGTTGCCCTTCCTTCCCTCAGGATCAGGCACATTTTTTCCTCCTTACCTTTTGATATGAAATCTTGTACAAGGACTGATCGCCTCTCCTGGCTTCCTCATACATGGGACACGACGGCAGACAATGCCTCTGTGTTTCAATCTCCTCTCGGTCACGCTGATTGCACACTCTCTTCTCTCTGGGTATGCTCTGCGTATGCATATCTGTGCATGTGGCTTCTGTCTATAGAATACACTTCTGCTCTTTAATCATTTATTCTGTATTTGTTGGATGTCTGTTTTAAGGATGTTCAAAAGTGTGGCACCGTCGTGGAGGCTCCCCAACTGTTTTGTGAATTTGGGGGGTGGATGAATAATCTCTCCTATTATATGCCCTTACTTTGAAGGCGGCCTGGGCTTCACGTAACATTTCACAAGGGTTACCATCAGAATCAGATCAATTCAATTTCCTGTTTTAGGACCAGCGTATGGCATTCTTAATTAAGTATCCACTTCATTAGATAATTGGCCCTTTCCTTTACTAACAGCTTGATCCTATGCACGTTCATTTGGAAGTAAGTCCCACTGAGTTCAATGGGGCTTACTCCCAAGTAAATGTGCATAGTACAGCCTAAAGCAGATGTAAGGACATGGCCAGATATTCATGGGTGGTGGGAGAGAGCTGGTTTTGGAATCTGCCAGTGTCCAAAGTAGAGAAAAATGGAAACACATAGGATTTTTCAGGGACTGAGTTACCCAGCAAGGTAAGTCCATAAAATATGTATATGACAGGGCTCTGTTTTGTTTGCCATCGACCTTCACAAGGAAGTCAAATCCTGAAAATTACAGAGGGTAGCCGTGTTAGTCTATTGCAACAAAAACCAACAAAGGGCTCATCTACACCAAGCAGGATATTCCTTTATGAAAGCAGTATGAAAGCGGTAAATAAAAAGCAGGAGCCACGCTATTGCTTCATAGTGGTATTGAAGTGCACTGACAACATTTGGGGCCCATTGACACATACCATATACCACTTTCATAGTGCTATATCTGCTTGGTGTAGATGAGCCCAAAGAACCTTATGGCACTTTAAAGCAAGGGTCCCTAACATAGCGCCCACAGGTGCCATTGCATCCGGCAACCCAGGCTGAGGGGCCTACCGAGCTATTTTCCTCCTCTGCAAGTAAATGGAGCAATTCCGCCATTCAATTGTACAGTGAGGGAAAACTCCTGCTTCTCCTTAAATGGCTGCGGGCGGGGGGATGGCACAGTGCGCCAGGGGCAACAGGGTCCTTGATGTGGGGATTGCTTCCTATACAAGCCAATGGAGATCACTCCATTCACTTGTATGGAGACCAAGCCCCTCACCCTGCCAAAACTCAGTTGGATGGAAGTGACGCCCACCCCCCTAAGGACCCTTGGAGCAACAGGACCCTTGGCAGGAATGAGCCTCACCCTGTCCAGCTGGTTTTCGGCAGGGGGCTTTTTCTCACCCCATGCTAATACATGGAGAAATCCCTCCATTCAGTTGTGTGGGAATGGGGAGAGAGGGAGAAAGAGAAGCCAAAGAGAGAGGGGGGAGCAAGCAGTGCAGGGTGGGGGAAAGAGAGATGGGAGGGAGGGAGAGAAGGAAAATGGGGTAGAGATGGGGTGGGAGAGAGAGAGAGAGAGAGAGAGAGAGAGAGAGAGAGAGAGAGAGAGAGAGAGAAAGACTGACTGACTGACTGACTGACTGACTGACTAGAGGGGGTGGAGAAAGAACCACCAGTGTGGCTGGGGAGAGTAGTGGGGCAAAGTTACCAGAGAGAGAGAGAGAGAGAGAGAGAGAGAGAGAGAGAGAAGGAAGACCAGTCAGAGAGATTTCAGGGAGGGAGGGAGGAGTCAGAGAGACGGAAGGAAGGAAAGGAAATAAAAAAAGAAGAACCAAAGAGTGAAAGGGAGGAAGAGGAGATAAAAGGAAGGAAAGAAAAAGGAGCCAGGGAGAGAAAGACAGAGAGTCAAAAGGAAGGAAGTGGAGCCAGAGAGGGAAGAGAAAGAAAGAAAAGCCAGAAAGAAAGAGAGGAGCCAGAGAGCTAGAAAGATTCAAGGATGGAAGGGGGAAGAGAAAGAGGAGAAAAAGAAGGGGATCACAGAAAAAGAAAGAAATAGATGGGTGGGGGAGAGAAAGTGATAGAGAAAAGAAAGAAAGTAGCCAGAGAGATGTGGAGAAAGAAAGGGGAACCAGAAAGTGTTGGGAAGAAAGAAGAACCAGAGTAGCAGGAGGGGAGATAAAGGAACCAGTGAAGAAGAGGAGCCAGAGAGCAGGCGGGAGGGGAACCAGAGAGATAGAAGGAAAGGAACGGAAAGGAGCCAGAGGGGCAAAAGCAAGCAAACAGAGCGGGGGGGGGGGGGGTGAGCCACAAAGGTGGATGGAAGGACGGAAGAAAAAACAAAGAGGACCACAGAGAATGAGAGACAGACAGAAAGAAAGAAGCTAGAATGATAGCACACACAGGGTGCACATTCATGCTCACACATACTGTACACAGATAAGATGGCATTTCTAACATTTTTGTGATTGCTCCCCCACCCCTTACTGCAGTCAATTTGCAGTGGTAGCATCCAAGGTGCTTTTTAAAATGCCAAATGCACCCATAGGCCCCAAAAGGTTAGAGACCTCTGCCTGAAAGACTGGCAAATGTATTCTGCAAAGAGACTATGTCCTGTCTGCATTGATGCTTGTCTCCTATAGTCAGCTCATGTTTTGGCCCCCTGCTGATAAGACAAAATAGTATAGAATAATACACTAAAAACCAAGCATCACATTCATGCGGTTTAGCTCTTGCTGGACTGTGCCACTTCCAACTGCAGGCGCATGTCTGCTATTTCCCTACCCTGGATGTGTTAACAGAAAGAAAGATGGTTGGATTCCCCTGCAAAGCTGAGTAATGACTGCACATGAAAGAATTGTCTAGGAAAAAACCTTAAGACTAAAGCTGAAATCCCGAGCACACTTCCTAGGGACTGAACTCAGTGGGACTTAACGCTGAGTAAGCATGCTTAGGATTGTTCTATAGATGGCTCCTTAGGATCCCTTCTCCAGTGTATCCTCCATTCCCAACTCCTTGTGGGAACTATAGCAGCAGCTGCCGCAGAGTGGCATAATTAAATGCTGCCATTAATCCCGTCTCCAGGCTTGAGATTTCTGCTGTTCTTTTAAGCAAGACAAGGTGGGGGAACTCAGGCATGTGGGGTGCATGACAACCATTGCTTTTGTTTGCAGAGCAACGAGTGCCTGCTTTTTTTGTGGCTTGTAAGGCACTTGCTGCAGACAAGTGTGTTTAATGGCACTCCATACTGCGGCAAGAGCGTCCACCCTCTGTTGTTTCCCCCAGCAAAAGCACCATGGAGGCACTCCTCCACACCATGCAGAGCAGGGTCGGCTTCAAAGGATGCTTTTGCCCCTGAGGAGAGTGACTGCGATTTGCTGCCCCAGTGGTTCGTGGTCCCGGGTTGCACTGCCTTGTATAATCCATTGAGATGCTCCATTCCATTGACAATTGGAGCATCTCTTGAAACTTCCAATGAATAGTTGTCTGACCGCCGAGAGTTACCTGACTCTGATGCTGCAGAGGTCTGAAACCAGTATGATTACAATGAATGAAAATCACAGATCTGGTTTTAAAACAGTGGTGTTTTCTATTAAGGTTAGTTTTATACAGGAAACCGAAAAGGGAGGAATGAGGTAATCAACACTGATAGAACGGATGGCAGTACTTCAGAAAGCAGGTGGGAGAATTCCAATTTGAATGCTCCCTTACATTAAAAAAAAAGAAAAAGAAACCCCAACTCCCTGCAAGTAGAAAACTAGCATGCTGAGGAGCAAGCTTCCTTCCTTCCTTCCTTCCTTTATTTATTTATTTTATTAGTTGCCCTATAACAAATTCTTCTCAGGGTGAGCTACATAGGGATAAAATACTATTCAAAATTTAATAAAATCCACAGACATCACATAAACATCAAAAGCAGCACACAAAAACTAACAGAGACTAAAACTCCCATTTTAAACTAGCAAAGCTTAAAACAGAACAAGCAACAACCATGATGGATCTAAAAAGTTTCACAGAGTTAAAACAACTTTAAGATGCAAACAGGGCAGCAAGAGTATACAACCATTTAAAAAGCCTGTGATAATAAGAGGGAGTTGCCTGGTGATGAAAGGACATTTGGATAGGCATGAGGAGGCAGATCTCTCTGGGGAGGGCATTCTATAACTTGTCAGCTACCACTGAAAAAGCCTGCTCAAAAGTAGCCCTGAGGACTCTCTGAACGGAGCCCCTGATGGCAACCTCAGGGCACAGGTAGGAATTTATGGAAAGAGGTGGTCCTTCAGAAACTGTAGCCCTAATCCATGAAAGGTTTTTCAGGTTAAAGCTAGCACTTTGAATTTGCCATTCTATTTAAGTCCTATGCCTGCTGCGCTTTCCCCCCTACTTAATAGGAGAATTCTGAAAAAAGTGATCGCCCACCTGCAGTCAGTCTATTTTACCATCTCATTCTGTTGCATTTGTAGACAGGGCCTCAAGCCAACCTGAATCTGAAGAACACTTTAAATAATAAAAAAAAGACAATAGGGGTTTGTCAGTTTGTTCAGGAAATATGTCATTTTCTTAATGGTAAAGGGAATCTTTGTTTGCAATGACTGCTTTTCATGGAACTTGTAAAACAATGCAAAGGTCTGAGTTATGCTAAGGGCTGACGCATTTAGCCACCCCTCCTACCGGGCCCGCTTTTTCTCTTTCTCTTTTTGCTTGTGGCAACTGCCTACTCAGGGCAAACTGGTTGTTTGCCTGCTCTGCCATGAGTGGAAGTTGCACAGCACTGCTCGAATGCTCACGTTGAGGTCTGTTGTCACGTGCAAAATTGCAGCATCTGCTTGTAGCAAATGAAACAACCAGTTTGTCACAAACAGGAAGCCACTCCGAGCAAAGATTATTATTTTTTTTAAGTGATTGAGACCAGGCTGAATGTGTGTGTTTGCTTTGTACGTTTTGCCAATTGCCTTTGTCACAACGCACTGCCAGATCTGAGCGGTGTGCCCATTTTTCTGCCTGCTACAGTCAGGTAAAGACAAGAAGGAGAGCTAAGCCAGCTGTCTCTGAGGCCAATCTCAGTGCCTTGGTCCTGCAGCAACACAATATTTTTATATACAGAGTTTGTCAAGCCAGACAGGGCTAATCAAACACACTCACTTTCTAAGTTCAAGTGGAACCTTCTCCCTCCACTCCACTGGACCATGGAAGTTCAGCACGTTGTTGGGAAAGGCAACAGATGGAGATACCAAGAATTAAACCTTCTGCAAGCAAAGCATGTGATCTATCACTGAGCTAGGCCCCCCTTCCATACAGGATATAAGTGCTTATCAAAATAGAAGATGCCCGTTACTTGATCAGAGTTAGGGTCTCTTCAGATGGGGCAGGGGGTCACATTTCCTTGCCATTGCTCTCTTCCTGGTTCTCTTTCACATTTGAAATGAGCACAATTACACAGAGAGGAGAGCAGTGACCTCATGGCCTGTACATTTCAATGGACAGTGTCTTCTAGTGGACATTTTATAGCGCAACCTCAGAAGGGTTGGGTTTTCTGGAGTTTATTTTGTGACGCTAAAACTAAGAATAGGAGCAGGAGATGCTCAGGAGGCTGACTGTGCCATCAAAAGAACCCACAAACTTCTGTGAGTAACAACTGTGCTATAAATCACTTGTTTAAAGAAGCTCTTAAGTTACCAAGGCAGCAATCCTACAAACAACTTTCTGGAGAAATACAATATTTCACTAAGTCATACGTATTCTGAGAAAACATGGGAAGAAATCATGCAAGCGGGGAGGGGAAATCAGTACCAACTTTTCTTAATATACCAACAGTTTTTAAGGCTACTGTACCATGAACCTTTCCTTGGTTTATTCTTCATGGCCAGCCACTACAGTGCAAACCTGAATGTATCCACCTTTCCCCTTCAGTCAATATGCAATATAGAGGAAGTGTATTACTTACTCATTTGTTTTGTAAATCCAATCTGTGTAACCTTTGGAGATTCCCTTATGGCTGATCAGCTTTCCGTTTCCAAACAATGGCTCCTGTCTTCCATAATATGAATCAAGCACCTTTGTAAGTTACTTTCCCCAACCTGTAGCATATCTACAGGACGGAGCCTTACAGATTTTCTCCCCCCATTTTCTTTGTTACTTGCAGTCCCATTGTTCTTTCCAGGTTGGGCACTCAGCATTGATTCTTCTTTGTCTGTATTATTTTTAGGCTGAATGGTTAATGTTTTGTTGGGGGGGATCTACACTACTGCTTTTAAAGTGCTTTAAAGCACTTTGAAAACGTTTTGAAAACTGTATATGCAGTATGTCCTGGGCCCCAACAGTTGTCAAAACTGTTATAAAGTGCTTTAAAGTAGTAGTGTAGATCCCTCCTCGGTCCCACAAAATGAGACAGAAGAGTAGCTTAAAATGATCCTATTTAAAGAGGCATATTCTATGCTATACGCAAATGACTGTAACTAAGCCCTGTTATTTTATATAATATACATATGCAGACTTAGGAGGTTGCAGTGTTGTGCAGGAGGGAGGGGTACTTTATCTTTCCTCCACTAGCTATTTTTCTGCTCAAAATTGCACCACCAATGTGCTTTTCTCTTGTGGCAGAAAAAGCAGCTAGGGAGGGAGAATTTTTGAACAGAATAACAAGTGGTGGGGGAAAGTATCCCATTCTCTCCCCACCCCCATCATTTCCCACCATAAAATTGCAGCTTCCCCGAGGTTGTTTTTCATTTAAAGAAAAATCCGGACTTCATTATATGCATCTGCATGTAGCATACAATTGGTTCCTAAATTCATCAACAAAAGTTTATTTATAGTACCTGTACAGTCTAAGACCAATCAGCTCAGTGCTTAGAAGGACTTTGGAGAATTCCTAGGCTTACCAGCAACTTTTGCTAAATCTAACTGCATCACATACCATAGGTGTTTGAATGAAACCAGTCAAGCAGATCAGGATGTTTTCCATAAAAACAGTTAAGACTTGCTTTTTTGTATGTGATTCTGAATAGGAATAAACTAATATCATTACAACAGTGTCCACAGCTTCATTTCCTACCTAATGATGTCACAGGTGTCTCTGTTCTAGCATTTTATAGTTTGACTATGGGCAATTACACACAAACAGCTGCCCTGTGGTGGAAGCTGTAAACTGTGCCACGTAGACTATAGCAGCGGCTTCTGTCTCTTTGTGGGGAGCCTTTTGTATGGAATGATTCAACACCGAGAAAGGCCTACCTTTGTTAACCCCCCAACCCAATGAGAAAATCCACTATACATATGGGTTTGTGGATCCGTCGATAAGAATGGCTTGTTTACACGATGATTTAAAGTGTCTAGACATGGTGGCTGCCCAACATGCATAGCTATCCAATAACTCCATGAACAGACCACAGATGTATAACCTCTGCTAAGAGCGCATAATGCCATGCATTGAACCTGCCGCATCTCCCTCCCTCCCCCCCTCCCTTCATTCAGCTCTGAGCATCCTGTGCCAGGAGTGCTCAGACCTCCTCCTACTTTCTCAATGGCAGCACCAAATGGCAAAGCTGCTGAAACGGCTCTGAAACTACCCATTGACTTTGCCAGCTTCCTTGGAGTGAAAGCACAAACGAGCAATTGGTATCGTTCTGGAAACAGCCATTCCCTCTGATGCTTCTCCAGTGACAGCCCTGAGTGGCACTCCGCAGCGTGCCAAAGAGGGCCTTTTGTCTCCACGCTCCTGCCTGCAAGGAAGCCAAGTGGCGCTCTTTGCCATGCCGACAGTTCATAATCCCATTGAGATTTCCCCCTGATGGTTGTCCTTGTCATTCCTCATACACTCAGGCTCCCTGGAGTCCAAGGCCCTGCTCCTGCCATGCTGCTCCTTGGGGTAGCTAGGATACCATAAAGCTCTTGGCAACCCATCCCCAACAAAAGACCCTCTTGCCTCTCTGAGTCGATAAGAGAGTGGATATGAATTCATCCCTTCTGCTCCAAGCAAAGCTTTTCCCCTGTGGGTTCTCTCACTGTGCCCACATTCATGCCAGGCTTACATGCCTGTGGAATAGCCCTTTGTGGGAGGAAGGTACATGACTAAACGCAAAAGATGTCCCTGTTTCCGGGGCTTGGCACAGACTGGCTCCATGGCAGCGTTGCTCCAAAGTTGGCATTGTGTTGGTCCAGAAGATGGTATATACCTCTTTGAGAGAGGAGTGGAGGAGAAACCAGTTTCTTTATAAGAAGCTGTAATTTGACCATTCCTGAAGAAACATAATGTGGCCCCAGACTAAATGAACTATAGGCCGGTGGCTAACATTCCCTTCCCTAGGCAAGGTGCTTAAGGGGGCGGTTGCCTGGTCAACTCCAGTCACTCTTGGATGAAACTGATTTTATAGATGCATTTCAATTAGGTTTCATGGGGAAGGGATTTTTGTTAGAGAAGGCATTCTCTGAGATAGCAGAGAACCAGGCCGTGTAGAGTTTTAGAGCCCAAAACAACATACTGAAATTGAGCCTGGGAATAAACTGGAATGCAATGCAGATGTTTCAAAACATGTGTAATATGTTCTCTCTGACCCACACTTCTAACCTTAGATTTAGGCTCTCAGAGGCTGTCCTGGGCACTAGCAGCATGGTTTGCAACCCTGCCAATTCAAGGATTTGAGATTGCACTGACATGCGTAGGCTCTTTCAGATCTTCCACTGAACATGTGTAGGAGGGAAGGGTGTGGTGGGCAGGCATAAACCACTCTAACCTCTAAACAAATTATTATTATTATTATTATTATTATTATTATTATTATTATTAGTAGTAGTAGTAGTAGTAGTAGTAGTATCCCGCCTTTTGCTCAATACTGGGCCTCAAATGGGTAAACAAGGGCCATGTCTTGTTCATATTTCACACCCAAGCTGTATATTCTAATGACTTGCCCTGTACTAACATTATCATAGAGATCTTGCCTATGGGCAGTGTTGCCAGTTCTAGGTTGCAAAGGATAAGACCCTCCAGACCACCTCCCTGCCAGCTGACTCTTTGGAGTTCCTCCCTGGAGGGCTGCACAGAGACAGACTGATCAGCATCCTGCTCTGCCGTCTAAACCCAGTCCCCTGCTGTGTGTCTGCCTGGCTGCACTCATTGCAGGAACTCTGCTCATTCTTGCTGGCTCTCCAGTTATGCAGCGCAGCTGGCACCTGTCCCCTTTCCTCTTCTCTCCATCTGCTTGTCATGGTCTGAGATGAGCCTATGACAAGTGGCTGTGTGCACGCAACATCCACTCACTCACACCCCCTCCTCACACACGCACACAGCCACGGACCACCTAATCCTGTGTCCCTTCTGTATCCCTAAGCCCATTCTGAAACCAACCCACACTCTGCTGTGCTCAGTCTCCTCTCCAAATCACCCCATCTCAGCGTGCCAGAGATTTGACCCAAATTCCTAGCATGAGGAAGCAATTTTACATACTCACCCTTGCATTTTGGCCTTTCCCACATTCATGAAACTCCCACCCGCCTGCCTGGGGTGGAGAGAGAATCCTGCAAGTATTCTCCAAAGAAACAGCAGCATGAAATGATTTCCCCTACCCTTCTCTACAATATAGCGGATTATATGTTAACTGGCTGGGCCAAACAGGATATAATGCCCAATATGTGTACTTATGCTCTCTTGTGGTTTTTAAATGCCAGCTAGGGGCAAAAGGCAGGTTTAACACTTTTCCCCACATCTTGGTCCCAATTAAAAGCAGCCTTGCAAGTTGTTAGTTGTTCCATAGGGAAATCTTATATATAACAGCTTGAGGGATACAATGCCAGTCCAAGACATTTTGTGTTCTAAAGGTGAACCCAAACAGTGCTCCCCACAAATGGTCAACACTTTAAAAAGCCGTGTTGCATTATTCACAATCAATTCTTGCCTTCATCTATTACCCACCATTCTGCAGGTACTATCTGAAGTGGACACTTCACCCTGCTGCATGATAGGACTGGCCCTGGGTGGTGCATTTTGAATGGGGGGAAATAGCTAACTCCTTCTTGATCACCACCATTGTCCTAACGCTATTGGCAGGGTGGTGGTGGTATGGCTGATATTAGTTTATTTAAAAACAACAACTAGGAGATCCTCATCATCACAGATCTCCCACAGACCTTTCCTACAATGAGGGGAAATAAGAGGGACAGAGGGAGCCAACTACCTCACTCCATTTCCCCCTTTCCTCCAAAACGTGTGCACAGGAGGACAGGTAGTCACTTGTTCATCTGCATACCACCATCTAGGCCCATCCACCTCTTGCATACAGTTCGTGCAATAATGGTATACTAATAGCACAATCCTATACTCATGTTAAAATTGGAGTGGGCTAGGGAGAGACACTACTGCTATGCTTAGGGTGACCCTATGGAAAGGAGGACAGGGCTCCTGCATCTTTAACAGTTGTATTGAAAAGGGAATTTCAGCAGGTGCCATTGGTATGAATGCAACACCTAGTGAAGCTCTCTCTTCATCACAACAGTTAAAGCTGCAGGAGCCCTGCCTAGTATGACAAGATACAAAAGAAATCAGGGCTCTTGCAGCTTTAACTGTTGTGATGAAGAGGGAGCTTCACTAGGTGCTGCCTGCATACAAATGACACCTGCAGAAATTCCCTCTTCATCACAGCTGTTAAGGATACAGGAGCCCTGTCCTCCTTTCCATAGGGTCACCCTAGCTATGGTGGCAGAACAGCCATTGTGTCCAATGTGTGCTCAGCTTAGGAGAGGAGGGAAAAACAGACAACAGGGGAAATGCAAAAACAGCATAAATAGCTTTGGCTATTGGGTGGTATAAAAATGTAATAAATAAATACATAAATAAATAAATAAATAAATAAATAAATAAAATAAAATAAACCAGTAGACACGCCTACAGCATCCCCAGAAACAGAGCTGCAGTCCACCAATAAGGGACCGTGCTGGTGGCGATACAACACCCACATGCAACGCAGACATGGAGGGAACCAACCCAAATAGCCAAGCTTGTCCAACACATCACCATGCAAGGCCAACAGCCACAGGCACAGTCAAGAGAGCCCAGGGATGAGCCTGCCAATGGGACACAGCGGAGGAATTCTACAGTGTGAAGGAGATCTGGGCCCTAGCCCTTGAGGACTTTCATTGGGCAAACAATGAATATGGAGCGAAGCCTTTCCCTGCAGTCTCAGGGAATGAGGAAGAGCATATGGCAAAAGATGTTACCTGAAGCAAAGTGGGCAGAAGGTAAGGCTGTGGGCCACTGTCTAATTTCTGGTGAACAACTTGGCTGCAATAGTTCCTGGAATCCCCCCCCCCAAAAAATAAGCAAATTCTGGCCTAGATAAACTTTTGTTTGATTCAGCAATATATTATGTTCTTAAGCAAGAAAGCATACCTGACATATATTAGATACAGCTTAACTGCCAAGAGACCCTGAGAATGAACTTTTGCTTTGTGCCTGGCAATAGCAACCTGGATTCCCTTTCAGATAAGATTGCTACCTTTTACCTAAGAGGGGCTCTGTGCAATAAGACAAAAAAAAAAAGTGACATGATAGGCAGAAATTCACCAGGTGTTTCATTCCTTGTCAAGTGCATTTCCATGCCAGGGGCACCAGTTGGTTTTCTCCATCTCACATGATAGTTTAAGGGGGGGGAGTGTTCCTCCTTCCAAATAATTTATTATTGTTCCTTTCGCAAGATGACAGAAGGTTCAAAGGAACACAACCTGCTGGGCTCAGGACAAAGGAAATGATGTAAATGTGTAAGAGTTGATCACAGGATAACAAGCCAAAAGGGGTGTGTGTCTGGTTCTATTTGCTGCCATGATTCCCCTATGATTTTGAGAGTACATAGAATATTTCCCCAAGTGTTTGCTGGCTCATCGAATTTGTCCCAAAATGGGATGCTGATTGTTTTTTTTTTTAATTTTTATTTATTTTCTACACTATATAAACATACAACATTACAATAATAATAATAATAAAAAGAAAAACATCAAACAACTGCTACATACATATTGAATAAATGTTGAGTACATATATGTTGAATAAGTATTACCTATACATTATCCTACTACAACATCATCATTCCTAACGTAACCGTGCACCCCCCACCTCGGGATCATTCCTGAGTCCAAAATCTGATCGTTTCTTCTGCTGGCGGTTTCCCACTTCCCTTAGTAAACACAAATATTAGGAACTGTTTCCAGATTCCTTCAAACTCATTTATTTTAGTTACGCCTTTTCTCCACTTAATATTACATGTCAGTTTATCATTAATGGCTATATCCCATACTTCTTTGTACCATTCTTCAATAGAATATTCCCCTTGAATCTTCCAGTTCCTAGCTACCATCAATCGTGCTGCAACCAGCAAACTCGATATCAGCTCTATAGTTTCTTTTCCACACTTTATATCTTCAAATAGTGACAGCAATGCAATCTTTGGCGTTTGTTCTATTTTCATTCCCACTATTTCTTCAATTTCTGAAAACACCATCTTCCATAATCTTTGTACATATTTGCATTGCCACCACATATGTAAATACGTTCCTTTTCCCCCACAACCTCTCCAACAGTTTGCTGAATGCTGATCATTTATCTTATTCAATCTAATCGGGGTTAGGTACCACCTCCACAAAATTTTAAAATAGTTCTCCTTTATTCTCACTGATAAACTTCTCAACACTCTTTGTTTCCATAGTCCCTCCCAACTCTGTCGCCCTATTTGTACCTTCAAATCTGACTCCCATACCATTTTCTCTGAGTTCTCTCTAAACTCCTTTTCTAACAATATTTTATATATTTCACTCATTAACCCTTTTAAAACTATACTACCTCCTTTACCTTTTTCCTTATTTGCTATTAACTCTTCAAACTTCGTCATCTTTCTGCAAACTCTATTATCTTTAATCCACTTTTTATTCCATTGTTCTAATTGCCCATATTCTAACCAAGATAATTTTTTCTCCTTTAACAATTTTTCCATATCCTCTCTTGTTTTTATATCTCTTAACCAATCCTTTAGTTTCATTTTACTTTTCTCTTTTAATATTTTACATAATCTACCCTTCAGATCCTCTGGGAAATTCTTTAACATTATTATCGGTGCTAAGGGAGAGTTGCTCGGAAGCAGCTTCCCTTTAAATTTACTCCAAATTTCCCATTGAGTCCTTGGGATGCTGATTGTAACCTTTGTTGATAGGTTTCTTCGCACACAACCAAGAGATTCTCTGCTATGCCAATGTGTGTGTGCTGTGCTGCATGCGTTTCTGGCCAATAGACTTTTTCCAGCTGTGGCTCCATCAGCTTTGGGCACATGTAAACTTTTGTTTTCTGGTCTGCCTACCTCAGCTTAAGCCTATATTATATGTTTCTCTCCACTGACTTCCTCTATTGTTCCATATTAAATTTGTACTCCTGCCCTTTATGTCTCCTCATGGTCTTGCTCTTTCTTATCTATCTTTATTACTTTCTCTCCATTCTCCTCCTTGGTCCTTCTGCTCATCAAATACAAATCATACTAAACCTCTCTTACACCGTTTTTGTTTCTTTACTTTCTTTCTCTTGGAACTCTCTCCGTTAGATATTCAGCTGGCCTGTGATTGCTTGGCTTCAATAAAGTATTAAAAATGCCTAGCTTCTTCTCTTGCATTTCCTTCTTGAAATGCAAGAGTTCTATTTGTGTGTTTCCATTCTTTCCTTGTTATTAGGTTAATTATTAAATAGTTTAAAACCCTTTTGCTTCCTTTTAGTCTCATCCAGCAAGAACAAAGTTCCCCTCCTTCCCCATCCCCCTCCTTTTCCTTCATTTTTTTTTCAAATTGTGAACTAGCACAATTTGATTCACGAACAGTAGTGCCTAGTATATATTAGGCATTTTATAAATAGTAAATGATGATGCCATGTGGGCACTCAGTGATCTTTGATGGTACAGATGGGACAGGGGGAGATGGACCACTTGTTCCAGGGTTTCAAACACACACAGGCAGACCCTGGTGCCTGAGCATGGATGGAACAGCGAGTTGGCAGAGCGTGGACTTCTAAGTGCGAGAGGGAAATGGGGCTGTGCTCAGAGGTTTTAAGCACTACTATCTATAACCCAGTGCAAAGCTATCTGGTGGCATTCTCCAAGGGGAGGCTCCTGGAGGCTGGCCACAGACCAAGTGCTGTTGCTTGCCCCTAGGCAGCCTGCATTGAGACAAGTGGGCTCTGTTTCTCTCTGCTTCCATGGATGGGTGTTTCCCCCTGCACCCCTGTTCCCTGGTAGGGACTTACTTCCAAGCCTGTCAGAATTACTTTGTCTGATTGTACCTGCTGCAGAGAATCAACCCGATTACCTTCCTTGATGTAGATTTATCTGAACAGCTGAGGGCGGGGGGACTCCATTATCACCAGCCCAACTCTCCCAGAGTGCATGTAGCTCCTGACAGGTGAGAAGAAGCTCTGCAGTCCGTGCAGCTCCTGCTGCAATGGCTGAAAGCCAAGGCCTGTTCGCTTGTAGGGCACGTGGGAGCTCTGTGTCAGATGGAGTCATCAAGGCACGCAAAAGGTTGCAGGAGGGGAACATAAGAACCTAAGAAGTGCCCTGCTGGATCAGACCAAGGGTCCATCTAGTCCAGCACTCTGTTTGCATAGTGGCCAACCAGCCCCTCTTGATATGGTTTCCACTGGGCACACCACATGCTGGCATGGATAACCACCCCACACAGTCTGCTTTTGGTAGGCCACTTCCCAAGCCCATCATCATATGTTCCATGGGCATGGCTGCCTGAGCAAAGGGCCAGAGCATGCTGGGACTGCCACCTGGTGAGGTGCTAACTTGGATTATTTAGCATTGTTAAATTGTGATTAGCTGGAAGCAAAGCCCAACCATGGAGGCAATACTGAATCACATTACATAACACCAAAGCAATGCCATGGAAAGGATTCCTAGTCTGTGAAAGAGAAGGGGAAGGCATTATGCAGGGGGTAATGTGCCAAAGTGACTCACCTCCAGTACACAGGACAGTTCCTTGGAACCCACATGAATATGTTCTGTATACCTTAACGGTCGGATAGGTTCCCCCCTCCCCACTACTTCTATTCCTACCATGAAGATCCAGGGAGCACCCTTGCCCTCTAAGAGTGTCATCAGACCGGGGGGGGGAGTTGTGTTTACCTACCATTGCTATGGCCCCCTGTTGTTGTCCCACAGTAGCAATGATGTCTTTACACAGGAAGAGAAAGAGAAAGTAGCAATGACCACATGGCCCATTCAGGGGGCATTTTCCCCAGCACACAGCAGGAAATGGCAGCATATTCCAGTTTTTTTTTTTTTAAAAAAAAAGATGGATTAAAAGGGGTCTATTTTACGATGGGAAAACAAGCAGACGGAGCGGCAGGTGCATGGGATGCAGGCGATGTCAAAAGGATGTGCGAACATCTGTAAGTGGGCAGTAGTGAACATGCAATAAAATGCTCGTCTGATGAGGCTCTAAGTCTCCTGAAAATCTTCTGTGAAAGGAACTGGGATTCCTTTTGTTTTGGGGCCAGCAGAGCTTACTACCTGAAGTGGGGCAGCCATTTAATCATGTTACGAGAGCAGACAGCACCAATTTCTGGGATAGGTGTGGGATAGCAAGTTCCCCCCTTCCCAATACACACGCTTAGGAAACAAGCTGCCATTTGTCTTTGTCACAAGCATGACCTGGTTCTCATCCCAGCCAGAGACACAAGTTTTGGAAGGAAGGAAGCAAGGATGTGCACATTCATGGTAGCCAGTGAGAAATGAGGGACAAGGGCTGGGGTCAGGCAGAATGGAATTGAACAGAGAGCACAGACAGGTCAGAGACTTTGGATCAGTTAAAGGGCAGGAAGGGGAGGGGATCAATGGACACAAACAGGTCAACAATATTGACATCTGGCAGCAAGCACAGAGGCTTGCAGTAGGCTGGGCAGGAACAACCCTTTCCCCAGCCTCAATTGCACTCCTGAAATCCTTTCCCCACTGCTCTTCATCCACATTTTCCCTCCACCTCTTGCAAGATCAGGTGCACTTGCTTCAGGGATGGTGTCTTTGTGTTGAACTGTAATGAGATTTCTGCTTGGCTGCGTGGAGAGAGGATCCAAAGCAGACGCTTTTCAGTGTCTCTCCAAGCCATGCTACCAGCCAGCCTAATGTAACTGTTTTTCTTTCAACAGGGTTGGCCCAGCTTCTGTGGGCTGAAAACCTAGCCTTTGTAGCAGAACTGGTATAGGTATAGGATAGGGCCAGGAGCAAGCACCACAAGGGCAGTTATCCTAAAAACCTATAAGAAACAGTGGCATCTATTGGATATAAGAATAAACCATAGCTTAGTGTTACATGCATGAGCCTGTTCCTCCCTCTCCTCTCCTCCTCCAGTGCAGGCGTCCGAAGCCTCCACTTCCAACAAATCACTATTTGTTGTTTCACCCAAACTGAGAACTGCAGTTAATTTTAACCTTCATTTTTCTGAACAAACCAAGATAATAAAATCATGGTTTGAAGTTGGCTTGCTTGGACAAATCAGAGTGAACACTAAGCACAGTTTGCCCCAGTTCGGGGGTGGGGGTTAACAGTGGTTAGTTGAAATTGGAAATTGATTCTTCTGATCTCCTTGCAGCAGTGCCAAAGGAGAAGAGAAAAGGAGGCGCACACGAGGCTTCTTCACATAGCAATAAATGATAGTTTAATGTTACATCTAAATGCAGCCTCAGTGTGCATATATGAATATATGAGACACCAAGTGGGAGGAGGAGCCCCAGTGATGAAGTATATCAGCCCGAGTGACAAAGCATCAAAGTAAGAAGAAGTGAAGTTAAGCACCCATATGAGTCTAGCAACAGAGCAAGGAAGCCAGGTCAGTCTAATCTTCCTTGTACTCCGCTAGCAAATAACTTGGTTTTCCAGATAAACAAATCCAGTAATAACAATAAAGGAAACAGCTATGCAGGTAGAAAGCCAGGAGTCTGGAAGCAATCTAGTTTATTACACTGAGTGTCACATGTACGATTATATGTTACATGTATGACTATCTGCCTGCTGGACAGAAATCATTGGTCAATGAGCTCATGACTCTCAGGGTACAGGTCTGTTCTCTGGAAGCCAAGGCTGCAGACCTGGAGAAGCTGAGAGAGGCAGAGAGGTTTGCAGATGAGACCCTCAGAGACATGATAGCAGCATTCCAAACCCTGAGTGACAGCTCCTCATTGGTCATGGAGAATGTGGGTGTTGGGGAAGGAGGATGCCACTCCAAGGAAGAGAGAAACAATTTCTTAAAAGGGACATTTCTTAGAGGATGAAAAAATACAATCATGTGCCAAGAATATGCGCCCAGGGAGCTTGTGGTAGCAGGAGATACAATCATTGAAGACATAGGCAGCTGGGTTTCTGATGGGTGTGTAGACCACGTGGTAAATTGCCTGCCTGGGGTGAAAATTGTGGATATCATGCATGATCTAGATAGCTTGGTAGATAGTGCTGGGGTGGAGTCAGTAGATGGTGGTGTAAAGGGGAGTTCAGATTTGTTAGGCACTGGGGAACATTTTGGGACACAATGGGCCTGTACAAAAAGGATGGGCTCTACTTGAACCAAAATGGAACCAAACTGCTGGCCTTTAACATTTAAAAAGTGGCAGAGCAGCTTTTAAACAGAATCCTAGGGGAAAGTTCAGAAGAGCTCAGAAGCATCCGGTTCAGGCTGTATCACCCCTAGGGGATGAAAGTAATAATGTTTCTGATAATCTGTATCATAAAACATGATAACCAGCGGAAAATGCACACATCTGGAGAGGGACACCATGTATAGGTGGTTCTATGCTAAGGCTAGAAGCTTCCAAGGCAAAATGAGACAGTTGGAGTGCTTGGTTTAAGGAAGAACTCAAATGTAGTGGGCATAAAGAAACCTGGTGGAATAGAGAGAACCAGTGGGATATGGCAATCTCTAGATACAAACTAAATAGCAGGGATGGTGACCCCTGGGCCATGGATCTTAACTGGCCTGCGGAGTTTCCCATCTGACCTGCAGAGGATTGGTCTCCCTCCATGGAGCTCCCCCCATCCCTAGAAACTAGTGGGGGCTTGGGGAAAGGACAGAGAGAGGAATCCCCACTGTTATTTACCATTAGTGACCAGAGATCAAGCAGCGATTCCCATCCCTCTTGGAAGGGTGAGGAGAGTGCAAAGTGCCTCTCTGGCCAGGACACTGGGTGGCGGTATGATCCTCCATCCAGGGAGATTTCAGTGTGTGTGTGTGTGTGTGTGTGTGTGTGTGTGTGTGCTTTCCCTGGCAGCATGCATAAACAGTGCACACATGCATTTCATTATGTGTGATGTGCACACCAAACCTAGGAACAAAGCCAAGCCAGCTAAGGGGACTGAATCAGCTTGGCTTCGCCTACCCCACAATCTTCCCAATGGGAGAAGATGCAGGACAAGTGAAGCCAGGGAAAACTCAGGTACACCAAATCCAAGCCAGATTAGTCTTCTTTGAGGAGCAAAGGGAATTGAGCAAGCTTGGCTTGGCTTGCCCTGCAGTTGCCCCAGTGATTAGCCACCCCAGCCAGGAAAGCCCATGCGCAGAACATCTGGGTTCCTGGCCAAAGCGTCAGTTGGGGGAGCTTCAGCCAGTGCTTTGACTTGGGACAAGCTCAGGTAGCGGTACAACCTCAGAACCGAAGTCCAGGGCCTCACAGCTCAGGAAGTCCCCAAATGATGATGGGCAGCAGTAATCAGGGGCAGCAGCATCACCTTGGCCATTAAGGGCACACTGGGCCAGACGCCGGGTGTCGCAGGACCCTTCCTTCCTTCTTACTTTACAAAATATTTTATGGTCAGGGAGCAGCAGGCTTGGCATTATTACAGACATTCATTTTATTATTTTACTTACGAATATATATTTCTTTTTCTATAATAAAACGGTGCTTTTTCCCAAGTGTTTAGCATTAGGGCAGTAGAAGCAAAGTCCTTTTATTCCCCTAGTTATAATGGTGCCATGATTTAAGAGAGTTTCAAATGTAAAACTGCACGTGCTCAAGATTGTTGCTGTTTTAATCTGGGTTGGGGAAACTGTTTGTTTGTTTTTGCTTTAACATATCAAGAATGCAGAAGCAATTGAGGGATGGTGTGGGGAGATGTGGAAAAAGAGAAATGTTAATTGCATGCTTCACAATTGATGTAATACACATGGCTGTCTAAAAAGGGCCCCTGTAAGACCAGTAAATCCCGGGTCTAGAATTACCTACAGTAGCTTGCACCGCTGACGTCAGGGGCCGTGGCTGCGCCCCCAGTGACATCATTTGAGCCATGGAGAGCTGAGCAATGTGTTAGACAGCAGTGTTCCTCACCTGAGTGTAGTGGATTAGAGACAGGTGACCTGAGATCACTTCCAGCCTTACAACGCTGTGATTCGGCTGTGACTCAGTGCTTATTAAACTGAAGGGCAAATTATATGGCCACTGTGTTGGTTTAATTCAATCGGTGCAGCCATTGTCCCCCCCGCCCCCCCTGCCCCTGCATGGACTGAACATGCACATGGGAAGCTGGTCATGTGCATCAGACCTCCAAAAGCACACACTGACAGCGTGCCATCGATAAGCCGTGGGAGAAAATCCACAAAGCTCATTGTGAGCAAGCTAGTGATTTGTGCAGGTGTCAGGCCAATGCACATGACCAGTTTGCCACAAGCACATTCGGCTTATGCAGGCTGGGGGTGAGCGGGGGTGGGGGAGGCAGTCTGCGCAGTTTGTAAAACAAGCCTCCAAAGACTGGGACAAATATGTGTAAAGATTGTTTCTCTCTGCATGATGTTCAGCTGAATTTTGTACGGCGATAAGCCACGTAGATTCCCTCTGCCACAATACGATTTCCTTTCTGACAGCCCTCAGGGAGGCCCCTCCATCTGCATGCCTGCCCAATAGGCTCAGGGTGTTTTCACAAGTGATGCTAAAAATGGCTTTTAGTCTGGAATATGTCATTTGTGAATGTTATTAATGTGGTATTGTAAAAAATAGAAAAACGAAAAAAAGAATGACATTTTTAAACCGAATGCACAAACTAGGCTTCACATTTGCATTAGAGATGCTTAAGCTAAGTCAGCCTCATTTGTGAGTATTTCTTTAGCACAGAGGATAGATTTTAGTATATACCAAGGAAGATATTGTAAACATCTCTGTGTGTAAACATGTATGCTCATATTCAAGGGTAGCTGCAATTTCAGGATCAACTCACATGGGTTGTGCACCCATTTATCATGTTCACCCTTTCCTCAAATTCCCTTTAACAGAAGCTAAGCATGGTTTATTCACAAATTTTGAATCTAGCCACATTATGATCCATGTCAAGCTGTTCCCACCCCCCACTCTCTTTTGGGTGGGGTGAGGGGCACCCACCACGTCACATTTTGGGGACGGGGTGTATGAGTACACAGATACATTTGCACAAATTCAACGTAAAAACCTCACATCCTCAATTCAGGGAAGAAGAAGAAGAAGAAGAGGAAGAAGAAGAAGAAGAAGAAGAAGAAGAAGAAGAAGAAGAAGAAGAAGAAGAAGAAGAAGAAGATGATCATCCTATCATTCCTATGGGAAACGTGAAATGAGAACAAATTGAAATGAGGCGAAATGCAACAACGGTCTGGAAGCAACCTTCATAGTAAGAGCGCATTAGTGTTCTTAGGCTGTGCTGAGACAGCTACTTTCTGCAGTGCTGGCTGCAGACTTGAGTGTGAAGTCTGATGTGGTGAGATAGTGGTCATGGCTAGACTAGGCCTATATGCAGGGATTGTCCCGGGATCATCCCTGTACATCCAAATGACACGCACACGGGATCCCGGGAGCAGGCAGGGACGACCCCTCCATTTGCCTGGTATAATCCTTAGGTCTAGCTAAGGCCAGTATCTGCAATTGCAAAGGAAGCACAAAATTATGCGGGGGGGGGGAGCACTAAATTTGGAGTGGGCCCCCCACATTGGCCCCACGGTTTGCCATTAGGTATACAAAGACTCAGTACAAGGATTGGCTTTTGGGCCTTGGGTATGCCTGCTCACCCTACCTGACCTCAGCAAAGGCCTACATTTGGAAATACCTCTAGCCCCCTATTTCAGGCATGGGATCTAAAGTTCAAACATCCATGCACATCACTTGATTACTCACCACAATAGTTAACAGATGTAGGCATCATCAACCTACTCCAACGAACAATGCTGTTTGCAATTATGCAGAGTGGTGTGAAAGTTCTGCCTGGGTCATCCAAGTATGCAAGTCACTGCGTCATGCAGCAGTAATACAGTGATGAACATACATCTGTGAACCAGTCCTCAGTTTACATTTTATGGCTTCATCCTTTGTACCCAACATTTGCTTTCAATGTTATCATTGCAAGGACCACCTGACTGCAAATAAAGGGGTGTTGCTTCTATTTGTTTATTTTATTTACAATATTTGTATAACACTCCATATCTAACAGATTCCAGAGCAGTGAACATCATCATCAGTCATCATAATTGCTCTTTGCACTAGTCTCTGGATTGCCCTGTGCACAATCCCTGCTCCCACTGCCATACCCTTGAGCCTGCCTGACCCGTCAAGACCCGTATTTTGAACAGTGTCATAGAGGGTGCTGTTGCATTCATGTCCTGCTTGTGGGTTTCTCATGCGCAGCTCTTTGGCCACGGTGTGAACAGAATACTGGACTAGATGGACCTTTGTTCTGATCTAGCAGGGCTCTTTTCATCTTCTTACATAACTGGAACAAGCCATCACAAATCTGTCAGAATTTTTATCAAACCCTTCTTTCAAAGAGCTCAGAGCAACAGGCAAGGTCCCCACCCACCCCCTTAATCCTCCAAACAACCCTGTGAGAGTAACAGGCAGTGACTGGCTCAAAGTCACCCAGGAAGCTTTGCAGGTTTGCCCCCACCCAGTGCAAAGCCAATGTCGCTCTAGCCACTACACTGCACTGTCTCACAAATCTAAGCCAAAGCTGCAATACTGTGCACAGTTACTGGGGATCGAATCCGACCCAACTCACTGGGCCTTACTTCCCCGCAGACGTGCGTGCGTGGCCGTGGGGGTCGGGTGGCGAGGAGGGAGCCACACAGGAGCGACAATTCTTGCGAAGTGTGTGAGGCTGTGATTGGCGGCGCTTCCCCCGCTGGGAGAGGCGAGGCGGCTGCTTGGGATAATTGGCTTTCAATCGGTTTACCTCAGCACTCAACACCTCTCGCTCCCCGCTCCAGCTTCGCCGTCTCTCCGAAGCCACCCGGAGCTGAGCAGAGCCCGCGTTTCTCGCGCCGGGGAGAAGGAGGGGCGTGGTGGGGGAAGAGGGCGGGAGGCGGCGGCAAGGTAAAGCGAAGGACTGGGTTTAGCGAAGGCTGCCCAGAAGCGAAAGCCCTCGGCCCCTTGCGGACGCCGGCGTCTCCGGCCACGGCTCACAAGCCACGTGCTGAGGAGCGACCCTAAAAAGATGGAGTGCAAAAGGAGGCCGGGGGGGGGGAGATGAAGAGGAGGGAGAAAACGGAAAACTCTCAGCCCCCTCCCCTCTTCTTCCACTCCCCACCCCCACACCAACGCCAGCCAGCCACACACGCTCCTAGATGACCTGCTTTTGAATACCTCGTGGAAAATGGAACAGATTATATGCTCATCAAACGAGGAGCAGAAGTAGCGGCCGGGAAGTGGGGGGACTTTCTCTTCACCCACTTTCCCGCCAAACACACGCAGCCTTTTTAACTTGGCTCCTAAGCGAACTCATATTCTCTCTCTCTCTCTCTCTCTCTCTCACACACACACACACACACACACACACACACAAACACACACGCCCCATTCCTTCAAACCGGTGGAGCCTCGTGGCTCCGATTTCGACGGGGCAGTGAATCCATTCTGGGTTTCCGTCAGAATAAGCCAGACCTCTAAAAGATCTTTCCAAGGTGCTGATCCCGAACCCCAAAATAGTTTCAGCACCTTGAACAGCTCCTTTAGAGCTCTGGCTGGTTCTGACTGAAACCCAAAATGAATTCACTGCCCCGCCGAAATCAGCCACCAGCCTCCACTGCTTCCAACTTGTTTCTCCCTGGTGGCAGCTTGCTGAGGGCAGATAGATCTGGTTGGTGGTTAGCCCAGGCCGGAAGAGTCTGAATGTAATAAAATAAAATCATAAGCATGAGGACCTGTGGCTTGCTTGGATCAGTGATTTCTCAGCACAGTGGTGTCGTGAAGCACTGGATCTGTGATGGGACTATTTAGACATCGGTGTGGCAGACCTTGAATATTGTGTCCAGTTCTGGGCACCAGACTTCAAGAAGGATACAGACAAGCAGGAGGGGATTCAGAGGAGGACAACGAGGATGATCAGGGGTCTGGAAACAAACCCGTATGAGGAGAGACTGAAAGAACGTCATGTTTAACCTTGAGAAGAGAAGGCTGATGGGAGACATGATAGCACTCTTCAAATACTTGAAAGGTTGTCACACGGAGGAGGGCCAGGATCTCTTCTCCATCATCCCAGAGTGCAGGACACAGACTAATATTTATTTTTTATTGCATTCGTATAGCGCCCCATAGCCGAAGCTCTCTGGGCAGTTCACATAATGGACTCAAGTTCCAGGAAGCCAGATTCCAGCTGGACATCAGGAAAAACCTCCTTACTGTAAGAGCAGTATGACAATGGAACCCGGGAGATTGTGGGTTCTCCCACACTAGAGGCATTCAAGAGGCAGCTGGACAAATATCTGCCAGGGATGCTTTAAGGTGGATTCCTGCATTGAGCAGGGGTTTGGGCTCGATGGCCTTATAGGCCCCTTCCAACTCTACTATTCTATGATTCTCTGACTGAACAGCTGCAAAGGGAAGCAAGAAGGGGATAATTTCAGGCAGGGAGACCGCGGGAAGGAGTGTGTGTGTGTGTGTGTGTGTGTGTGTGTGTGTGTGTGTGTAATGAATCTCTCCTTAGCCCACCACTTTCCCCCTGAAAGCCATACAGACACACCGCTTTTCTCCCAGCTTGCCTTATTTCCAGTCTCAGAAGCTGCCTGGGAGAAAAGCCAAAGCCAGTGGGGCAAGGGGGACCCTAGGAAATGTTGGGCACCCACCCACCCCCGCCCTGCCTGCCACCTCTCAGCTTAAAATCACCCTCCAGCCCTCTGCTTTATGGCATAGTTTGGCACTGATCTTTTGTTATGAATTTCCTGGGCATAGATGCGAGCCATGATTAGGCTGTGGGTTTGGGGCATCTCTGAGGGTTTTGAAAGAGAGAGAGAACTAGAGAAATCATGAGGAAAGTGCTGCAGCTGCCTGGCTCTCGCTCGCACACAAACCTCACCGGCTTGAAGGCACATGTGTATGGCAGACCGCTGTGTCAGTGTTGCTGGAAGGCAAGGGGGCATCCTTCATGGAGCCTCGCTGTGCAGCAGGTGCACTGCAGGGCCAGCCACGATGACAGCTTGCTTTCCTCTGGATAAGAAGGAACGGAGACTCAATCTTCGGATACGCACTTACCCGGGAGTAAATCCCATTGAGTTTGATGGGGATTACTTCTAGGCAGACATGTTTAGGGGTTTTCATTGAAAAGGTGGGGTGTCTTGTGAGACCCAAACCTCTAAAGGAGGGCTGTTAAAACTTTTTCAGCCCAAGGGATGAATTCCCCCCAGGAACACTTGGGGGCTGCATTCCAGGGGTGACAAGGCCAAAGGCAAAATAAACTGGGCAAAAAACCCAGCATATTTTAGCTTAAAGCTCTTCCTGCCTGTGACTAAGCCACAAGAGAGGTATTTTAGAATTGTGGGGTGGGGGAGGAACAAATGCCAGGAAACTAGCATAGGGTCAATTGGTGGGGGGAGGGAACAGGGCCAGGGCAAGGAGTGTGGCCATCTGTTGGACCCCAGAGGGACAGATTGGGTTTCCAGGAGGGCTGGATTTGGCCCCAAGTCTGAGGTTCTCCATCCCTGCTCTAAAGGAGGAGCAGATTGACCATGCACATTCCCTGATGAGCTGCACAGCAAGGAGGAAAGCCAGATTTTCATGGGGTTTTCTTTTACATGCAGACCCTAAAATCCGCTGCCTGTCACAGCTCGTCACATCCATGAATCTTTAAAAGAGGCGGTAATTAGACCACTCCTGAAGAAGCCTAATCTGGACCTGGAAGATGTTAACAACTACAGGCCGGTGGCTAATATCCCTTTCCTGGGCAAGGTGCTTGAGCGGGTGGTTGCAGGACAACTCCAGGCACTCTTGAATGAAACGGATTATCTAGATCCATTTCAATCGGGTTTCAGGCCTGGTTTTGGAACGGAAACTGCCTTGGTCGCCCGGTGGGATGACTTCTGTCGGGAGAGAGACAGGGGGAGTGCGACCCTGTTGGTTCTCCTGGACCTCTCAGCGGCCTTCGATACCATCGACCATGGTATCCTTCTGGATAGGTTGTCTGAACTGGGAGTTGGAGGTACTGCGTTGCAGTGGTTCCGCTCCTACTTGGATGGCCGATTCCAGAAGGTGGTGCTGGGGGATTATTGCTCTGTGCCGTGGCTCCTAAGCCATGGGGTTCCGCAGGGCTCTATTTTATCCCCTATGCTGTTTAACATATACATGAAGCCGCTGGGGGAGGTTATCCGGAGATGTGGACTGAGGTGTCATCAATATGCGGATGACACCCAGCTCTACCTTTCCTTTTCATCAAACCCAGGTGAGGCAGTGACTGTTCTGAACCAGTGCCTGGGCACGGTAATGGACTGGATGAGGGCTAACAAACTGAGACTCAATCCAGACAAGACGGAGGTACTGTTAGCGGGTGGTTCATTTGTCCGGCGAGGTGATGTTTGCCCTGTCCTGGACGGGGTTGCACTCTCCCTAAAGGATCGGGTCCGTAGTTTGGGGGTGCTCTTGGATCCAGAACTGTCACTTGAGGCACAGGTGAACTCAGTGGCAAAGAGCACCTTTTATCAGCTTAGGCTGATATACCAACTGCGCCCTTATCTGGACAGTGATAGCCTAGCTACAGTTATCCATGCTCTGATAACCTCTCGTTTGGATTACTGCAATGCGTTATACGTGGGGCTGCCTTTGAAAACGGTCCGGAAGCTTCAGCTAGTACAAAACAGGGCAGCCCGTTTACTAATAGGGACTGGCTGGCGAGATCACATTACGCCAGTCCTTTTACAACTTCATTGGCTGCCAGTCCAGGTCCGGGCCCGATTCAAAGTGCTGGTATTGACATTTAAAGCCCTAAACGGTTTGGGGCCAGGTTATTTGAAGGAACGCCTCCTCCCATATGTACCTACCCGGACCTTAAGATCATCTACAGGGGCCCTTCTCCGTGAGCCCCTGCCAAAGGAAGTGAGGCAGGTGGCTACTAGGAGGAGGGCTTTCTCCGCTGTGGCACCCCGATTGTGGAACGAGCTCCCCAGAGAGGTCCGCCTGGCGCCTACACTGTACTGCTTTCGTCGCCAGCTGAAGACCTTTTTATTCACTCAGTATTTTAACACTTAATTTTAACTTAAATTTAAATTATACTGTCTTAACTCTGTATTTTAACCTTATATCAATTTTGCTGCGTGGTTTTATCCTGGTTGTGCTTTTTATATTGTATTTTGTATTTGTATTTTTAACTTGTTGGTTGTTTTATGATGGTTTTAATTTTTGTGAACCGCCCAGAGAGCTTCGGCTATTGGGCGGTATAAAAATGTAATAAATAAAATAATAATAAATAATGAATCCTGCGACATCACACTCTTTGGCTTAGCAAAGCAGGGAGCTTCCTTCACCTGAAACCCCAAGTCTTGCAAAATGTGAAGATTTTTCCACCAACCATGTCACCTGAGCTAACTCTTTCCACATTGGTTTGTTGGGCTATTGCCCTGCATGAACCAAGAGTTCACCCTGCAATGTGCCCATCTAACCAGTCCCATTCATGTAGCTATGCCTTGTAAGGAAGCTTGCCAGCCATGGCTGAATCCCTGATAAACTTCTAAGGAACCCCAGAGAGGAACTCCTGTGCTCTTAGGACAAGAGTGGTCAGCTTGTGACCCTCCAGCCCTAGACAGCATAACCTATGGTGAGAAATCATGGGAATTGTAGGCCAAAACATTTGGAGGGCCACAAATTCCCCACTCTTGCCTTAAGAAAACACTTGTTTCTGGAAACAGGCAGAGGGGCACCCCAGTGAGAGTATCTGCAAGATCTGATTCATAAGACCCAGTTAACATTGGGCAGTAATTCAGCCATCCAGCCCCTGTAAACAAGCCTGCACAAGAAAACTCTGCCTGTCTTAAGATGTCCCTAGACCTCACTTACACAGATTGACTTGCTATTAGTTCTCTCATACACAGCATGCCCCCCACCCTTTTATGCCTCCCCAGCTCTTGGAAAGCCTACACTGGCCACATGGGCTCAACAGCTGTCAGAGCCTGCAAGAAATTTCAGACCTGATTGATTTAAATAAGGAAAAAATCCCCACCATCTTGACCGAGTGACACAGCATCGATTGCGATAGTGGGAAAGTGGCCATCAATCTCCATGCTGCCTACCCACACTATGGGAAGGGAGGAGGCAGGAGCAGGTCTCCCCCTCCTAAAGGATATTAAAGAAATGAACCACAGCAAGGGAAGGGGCTCACTTGTGTTACCTGCACTGAAGCCAAACTTGACATGACAGTGGCAGTCCGCTGTTTCAGAACCCTGAACTGTCCCAATCGTTTGGAAATCAGAGTGTTAAAAGCAACGACGGTGTGCGGGTGAATAGTGGAGTGTTGGATCCTGCTCTCCCTGAATGTTTTTCTCCTTGGTCAAGTTTCAATGCTTGAATGGCTGGGAGAAAATTGCTGAGAAAAGCCAGGAGGGAAGGAGTGTGCCCATTTGCATTTAAATTTGGACACTTGTCAGGGCTCAGCCATGGACATCAGTCTGGGGTGAGCCAGGAATCAGGAGCTGTGGGACAAAGAGTAAGTCAGAACCAAAGGACCAATGATGAAGTTGGATCAAGAAGCAAGCCAGAAATCAGGACCGAAGAGCAAGTCAAAACTGGGGAACCAATTAGGAGCCAGGATTAAAAAGCAAGTCAAACTGGAAGACAAAGGCCATTTCTACACCAGTAGAGGGAAGAGGATCTCGTGATATCCTAATCATGAGATCCTCCCCGTAGTCCACATGTGGGTGTGACATCCCAGGAGGAAAGAGGGTGTTCCACCCACCATTTTTAAAATTTATTTTTTAAAGGAGCTGAGCACATGTGTGCTTCAACGAAAAGTGAGGTGGTTTAATAAAAAAGAAAAAGGCCCAACCCAATCCTCCCCACCCCCGATTCCTCCTGGCCTGGTTCCTTCTCTCTACTGCTCCCCACTACTTGCAGGGAGGAGAGAAGAAGCCAGGATGGGCGGACACACCTCCCATGGTCTCAGGAGTCCCTGTGCATCATTTGAACGCACAGGGACTCAGCTGTGACCAGCCTGCATTTTTGGGCTGATGTAGAAACAGCCAAACTCAGAGGCAGGATCAAGAGGCAAATGAGGAGGCAAAATTAAACAGCAAGGCAGGAGGCAGGACCAAAGAGCAAGGCAAAATAGGAGGATGAACCAGGAGGCAGGATCAAGGAACAAGCCAGAAGTCAGGACCAAAAACAGGATAATGAACATGGCATTGCTCAGGGAAACCCCAGTTCCCTTCAAGTGTTCTTGCATGGAGGAATCCAGCAGGGCTGCACCCGCTGGTCACACCCCTCCTTTTTGTCCCCCTTCAGATGTTACGGAAAGGTCTGAAGATGGAGCCTTCTCTGTGTGCATAGGGTCCCTTCCGTGGTTTAAGGTCTTTAAAGGATCAGATGTGCATAGACCTTCCCCCCAATGTGTGAATGGCAGTGGAGGGAGGTCTAGTGGGGACATGATGGTGGGGTGGTGCCAATGGGCACCCCCGGCTCTCTTTCTCCATGTGACTGCAGTTACATGGAGAACACCTGTCAGGGAGCTCTGGTTGCTCAAACAAGGCTTAATTGGAACCCAAAGCCCTCATAGTCCTTGTCTAGGAGCATCCAATGACAAACCTGGGAGGGCAGGGTCCGTCTACAGCCTGAGAATACTAAGCTGCCTAGGCAGATGCCACAGCGTGGACTTCAGTGGCTCATTATGTGGCAGCTGCACACAAACCCAGAGGTTCCTGGTTCAAGCCCCAGCTGCTCATGACAGACATAGACTTTTCCCTTATGTGATTTGGGGCACATCTTATTTAAGATGTGCGGTCATCCGGAGCTTTGGAGTGTGCTGTCATCAGTATGCTGACGACACGACACGCAGCTCTATTTCTCCTTTTCATCTTCAGTAGGAGAGGCTGTGGATGTGTTGAATCGGTGCCTGGCTGTGACAATGGACTGGATGAGGGCTAATAAACTGAAACTCAATCCAGACAAGATTGAGATGCTGTTAGTAGGTGACTCCGCTGACAGGATGGGGGGTGTTCTACCGGTTCTGGATGGGATTGCACTCACCCTGAAGGAGCAGGTTCGTAGCTTGGGGGTTCTTTTAGATCCATTATTGTCACTTGAGGCTCAGGTGACCTCACCTTCTACAAACTCTGGTTGGTGGCCCAGCTACGCCCCTATCTAGACAGAGATAACCTGGCTTCAGTTGTCCATGCTCTGGTAACCTCCAAGTTAGATTACTACAATGCACTCTACGTAGGGCTGCCTTTGAAGATGGTTCGGAAGCTACAGCTTGTGCAAAATACAGCAGCCAGATTGATTTCGGGAACCAGAAGGTTCGAACATATAACACCTGCTCTGGTCCACTTGCACTGGCTGCCTGTATGTTTCCGAGCCCAATTCAAGGTGCTGGTTTTGACCTATAAAGCCTTACACGGCTTGGGACCACAATACCTGATGGAACGCCTCTCCTGACATGAATATACCCTGTCACTACGTTCAACATCTAAGGTCCTCCTCTGGGTGCCTACTCCAAGAGAGGTTCAGAGTGTGGCAACGAGGGATAGGGTCTTTTCGGTGGTGGCCCCCAGACTATGGAATGATCTCCCTGACAAGGCTCACCTGGCACCAATGCTGCTATCTTTCCGGCACCAGGTTAAGACTTTCCTCTTTGCCCAGGCATATGGCGGCACATCTTAATCACCCACATGTTTAGTTTTTTAATAGTTTTTAATGCTTTATGTGTGTATGTTCTGTGTTTTAGAATTTTAAATTTTGTATACTCGTTTTTATCTAAATTTTAGAATTTCTGTAAACTGCCCAGAGAGCCTTGGCTATGGGAGCGGTATTTAAGTGCAATAAATAAATAAATAAATAAATAAATAAATAAATAAATAAATAAGACAATGTAACATGGATCTTGGCCTTTCTCTAGGGCTCTGTGGCAGGTTCTCATATATCCCACTCCCACCCAATACCTGCATGTGAGACCTTTAGGTTGGCTGTATGGCCATCAAGACAAGCAGCTCTCCTTGCACTGAAACCTCAATGAAGGATGCTGTTTCCATTCTGTGAGGATAGCTCTATGGTGCCATTTGGGTCTGTGTGGCTTGGAAGGGAGCATCGGAGGGAAAGAGGCAACTTTGTGCTGTGTTAGCAGGACTCTGAATACAGCCTAGAAGCGGGGGGGGGGGGGCAGAGGTCTGGGAGAGTATCCTGCGCCTCTCATTTCCCCTTAGCCTGCAGCACCCAGTCCCACAATGATCTGCCCCTGTGCATTCCCCCAAATATGCTGCTGCCCTGCACTTCGCCTTCCTTGGCGCCCCCTTTTTTGCCACCTGATCTCACATGGTGAGCTGAAGGCAATTCTGGCCCCACTGCTGGTAGCCGGCTTGTTTACCAGCAAGACCACGGTAAATTAGCACTCTTAACCAGCATTGCACATCTCCTGGCTGAGCCAATGGTGTGTGCACAGGGCAGAACTACCGGGCCATATGGAACGGCTGCAACAGCATTGGCTTCGTATTTTAATAGACACTTTTTCACCCCCAGCATTAAACGTACTTAATCTGCTCTTGCAAATGGCTAATTTTGAAAATCCTCTTATCAGCATTAGCTCCTCAGCACTGGTATTTATTTACTGTTCATTTTCATAATCTTTACCCCCCCTTCCCCCTCCCCCACTCATGTGACTGAGTTCTCTATTCAAATGGCTGGCTCCATTTCAGAGAATCCTGGTGGAGGAGAGAGGTGGGAGAGGAGAACAGGCTGGCGGGGGAGGGGATTGTCATGTACTGTGATGTCATCCTGGAGACGCAGCAAAAAGGACAATGGACATAAAGAAGAAGCCTGTTTCTTTTGTTCTGGATCAGGCAAGCAATCCAGCATCTAATGACAACCTTGAATGCACTTGGGTTGTTGCTCACTAATGTGCATTATATAAACAAAGAGCAGAGATGCAACATGTTGCTATTCATATAGATCTGTGTTCCACCCCCAAACCTTTTTATGTCCTCAGTATCTGCTTTCACACATCATGCCATTAAGGATGAGAATTCATGGTCTTTTGTCCATAGCTCTCGCAGAAGCTCTTGTAGGCTGCCTGGCTGCCTCTACAAGAAAGTGGTATGTTTTGAACTGCTTCACTCTTTCCTTCTGGATTAATTACCCACAATTGTCATTTCACCTTGTATTACTTAACCTAGGCTAAAGATGACTGCCTAGTTCGTTGTATTGCAGTTTTTAAACCATCCTTTTTAAACCATCCTTTGAGATGGTGAAAGATGTGGCACCACTGTTTCACCACATGTTTCTGGGACTGTTCTCACAATCTAGGTTAGCCTCATTTAGAGTGTCCTAATGACTATTCTCATGGACTAGAACAATCCATTCACCATAATTCATTCTCTTAAAAATGGGGAAACACTTCCCCTTTTGCTATTCTTTAACCACTTTTTCCATCTCAACAAGATATAATTGATACGTGTAATAAGAAATATGTGCAACACAATTCTATGCATATTTATTTAGAAGTGCCACATTATTCAACATTTATTTATGGAAAGCATTTTTACCTAATTTTTTCACCAAAAAGGGTTCCCAGAGTAACTTCCATTTTTAATCAATAAATACAAAGTCCTTGCCCACAAGTTTATAATCTGATAGACAAGACAGAAAAGGAATAGGGAGGAGGGAAAGGGAAAAAAGCAAATTTAGGCACTAATTCTTCAAGTTTCTATGGGATTTACTCCCATGCAAGTCTGCATAGGATTGCAACCCGGTCTTCAGAAGGCTTCCTATATCTCCACCTCAGCATTTTACTCCATCTTGGTTGGGTCTTGGATTTTGAGAGATTACAGCAAAGCAGTCTCCCATATGCAACTCTGTCTAATTCTATCTCTTCTGTTTCATTCCCAGGTAAGTAACTTTGACTTGCTGATGTTCCCCTAACCCCTATTCAATTGTTTCTTTTCAGTGAAAAAGATCTATGCACCATCTCCTTGACTGGCAACTGGGAGTTATTCTTAGTGAGAGATGAAAGTCCATCCTGGGCCCGGCTCTTCTCTCCTCTGTCTTGCTGCAGTCCCATATTCTGTCTGTGGAATTCAAATGAATGGCAGCACCCATTATTTATTAACTCTCACCCCATGCAGCATTCTCTGAGCACCTCCCTCAGGTTAAAAAAGAAAGAAAAAAGAGCATGTCTTGGGTCTCCTGCTCTGTACTAACTCAGCTCGAAAGGATCACGTCTTCCCCTTGGGCAGCAGAGTTCAGTCTGAAATATTAACATATAAGGAGGCTGTCAGGGGCAAATCACAGAATGGTCAGTCGAGTCGCACAGCAAAGCGAAAGCAGCCAAGAGTTTGCAGAGAGAAAGAGCGAGAAGAGACACGTCTCTTGTCTTGCATGTCTCTTGTCTTTCACATGCATTTTCCCAAATATGTCTTTCAGACAATGAACAAATGCTGCCAGCCTCTGCTTTGGGAGATGAGGTGATGAGAAGAGAGATCAGGAGCCATCAGCCTTCCCAAAGCTTCCCAGCTAAGCCATTGGTAATGAGCAGTGATGTGGGAAGCACTCGAGATAGGCACGCCACGGTTTAGGATTCTGTTTTCCTCTGCATTATATTCCTTCATGTTTTCTGTTCCTTTGATGCTGTAAGGACCCTAATTTTCAGCAGTGGACCTAACTGTGAGCCAAGGGTAGCCTCTGGCTGTAGATCTGGGGTGACATTAACTTAAAAGTGGCAAGGCAGGAGTCAGATCTGACCCAAGGGGCACAACTTGCCAGGAATCTCTCCTGTGCATGTTGTTAGCAGAACAGCAAGAACCTGACAAGGGCTGAGCTGTGTGGAACCCTGGCTGAAGGAGCATGCTTTACCCTGAATAAACCACACTGGGGACTCTGGGTCAAAGGAATAAGAAAGCTTGCATTTATTGCGGGAAATACATGTTGCAAAAGATGGTCCCCAACTCAAAATGGAGGGAGACCCCCCAAAAGAGGTCTTCTCTCTGATTGGCAAGAGCATGAAAAAGAAAAAAGTAGGAAGTGAGGTCAATGACACTAAGGCCACAGCTAGACCTAAGGTTTATCCTGGGATCATCCAGGGTTCGCCCCTGCCTGAGCACTGGATCCCCTGTGTGTCACCTAGATGAACAGGTTTGAACCCTGGACGATCCAGGGATAAATCTTAGGTCTAGCTATGGCCTAAGAGTATCAATCTAGCATCAGAAGGGAGGCCAGTATGGATTGGAGGACAGTCTAGGAAGCCTGGAGTTCCTCTTTCTATCTATTCCTTTTCCATGCAGACAGATTAGCCCTTTTCTTTGCTTTTCAAGCTGGCTGAGTTGCACCCACACTTCCAATACATGTTCCATGTAGGGCTGCACATGCCCTACACAGAGACTTGTGCAACTCCCATTAATTTCAGTGTGGCTCATGCAGGAGAGCTTCACAGTGGATTATGCTCCTCCCTGTTAATCAGTGTGAGGATCATTTATTTATTCAGAAGATTTATATACCTTGCTGTGACAAATCCAACCTTCTCCACATCCCACTTCTCATTTCTAGAAATGTCTCCGAACAAAGGATATGCCCAGACAGGGTCAGGTAGCTATAGGCCAAAATCTGTATTTCTGCACATTCCAGACTGGTTCTTCCTTTTCAAAAACCCCACCCCCACCGATTCACCTTATGTTAACTAGGTCCATGCAGGAATCACCTGGAGGATGCATGAGCATTTTTTCTTGGTCTCCAACTGGCTGGCAAAGAGAAGAGACAAGAAAAGCTTAAGCCATACTACGGAGCCCCAGGTGGGCTTCATCCCTCCCCCACTTGCAAGCTGCTTTGGTGAGTTATTCTTAGGATCCTGATAAGTCAGTTTTAGTGAGCCAGTAAAAGCAACTGGCCATTTCTGAAATATTTCTCTTTACTTGGATGCTGGCATTGATTAAGTTCTTTGTCTCGTCTGAAGGATGGTGTCTTCCATGCAATGGACTGGTTGGCATATATGCTAACTTGGGTTTTAAGAAGTTCACAGGAAACTCTGAAAAGAGGCTTACAAGTGTATAAGACTCTATTCTTACATATCCAGGACATAAGAGTTAGGAAAAACATGAGTAGTGGCAGAGATACTTCTGGAATATAAGCAAAAGTTGTCAGGCAGCCTGTCCTACCTCACAGGGCTGGAGGTGCAGACAACTGTTTTGTCACACCTGCCTTTCAATCAAACAATTATCAAAGTGGCTTACAAGCAACAGGTAATAATATAAAGCTAGTGTGGTGTAGTGGTTAGAGTGTTAGACTGGGATTTGGGAGATCCGGGTTCTAGTCCCCATTCAGCCATTTATATATTTATTTATTACATTTTTATACTGCCCAATAGCCGAAGCTCTCTGGGTGGTTCACAAAAAATTAAAACCATAATAAAACTACCAACAGGTTAAAAGCACAAATACAAAATACAGTATAAAAAGCACAACCAGGATAAAACCACGCAGCAAAATTGATATAAGATTAAAATACAGAGTTAGAACAGTAAAATTTAAATTTAAGTTAAAATTAAGTGTTAAAATACTGAGAGAATAAAAAGGTCTTCAGCTGGCGACGAAAAGAGTACAGTGTAGACGCCAAGCGGACCTCTCTGGGGAGCTCATTCCACAGCCAGGGTGCCACAGCGGAGAAAGCCCTCCTCCTAGTAGCCACCTGCCTCACTTCCTTTGGCAGGGGCTCACAGAGAAGGGCCCCTGTAGATGATCTTAAGGTCTGGGCAGGTACATATGGGAGAAGGCGTTCCTTCAAATAACCTGGCCCCAAACCGTTTAGGGCTTTAAATGTCAATACCAGCACTTTGAATCGGCCGGACCTGGACTGGCAGCCAATGAAGTTGTAAAAGCACTGGCGTAATGTGATCTTGCCGGCCAGTCCCTGTTAGTAAACGGGTTGCCCTGTTTTTTACCAGCTGAAGCTGTTTTGTACCAGCTGAAGCCATGACATTCACTGGGTGACTTTGGGCCAGCCACCGACTCTCAGCCCAACCTACCTCACAGGGTTCTTGTGAGGGTAAAATGGAGAGGAGGAGGAGGGTTAGGTATGCCACCTTGGGCTCCTTGGAGGAAAGTACTATTCATCTCTGCTTTCCAGTTGGCTGCTGTGTGAGTGCGACTCCTATGCCTATTTCTGAGATTGCCAATTGAATGCAAGAAAAGAGTCAAAATGTGCCAAAGCTCGAGCTTTGAAAAGGTCTTGTTTTAAAGCCGCAAAGGCCTCCTCTTGAGCTGGTCTCCATTCCCAAGTTTCCTTTAACAAAAAGTGGGACATAAGTATAACAAACAAACAAATAAATAAAAAACCACAACACACACAAATGCTCAGCCTTAGTCCCCCGGCCAATGGACAGGGGCAGAGTTTGCTTCCCTTTGATTCTGCAGTCCCAGGGCAACTAACTGGCAGCAGGAGCTAATTGTTTGTTTGTTTGTTTTCTGGAGGAGGAGTGGGGGAAACATAGATTCCTTATGGCTGCCCCTTCTCTGGCCTGTGGAAGGGGCTACTTGGTCTCCCCCTTGCCATGCTGTTCTTCCTGGGAAGCAGGAGGCGCAACCTCCCAATGGCCAGTGGCCAAGGACCGTGTTTCTGCTCACCAGTCCCAGGGAAAGTGGCAATTGGAGCCAAGCGTTCCTTGTAGCAGAAAGAGTGGGAAGCAAACCTAGGATATGTGGGGTGTGAGCCATTTGGATTTTCCATCTCAGGCACCAGAATGACTTGTGCCCCTCCTGCTCATTTAAAGACACGTTCTTGGGGGCTTTACAACTTCAACGACGAGACCGGATGCTTCCCCACCTTCTTGACACCTTCAGAACCCACAGCTTACTGCTTCCAAGAAAACAGTGCCCTAACCGTCACCACTCTCAGCAATTCCACATTCTCTTACAAAAAATGCACAGCTCTTAAGATGCGGCTATCATAAAGCCAAGAAGAGGGCTTATTTAACAAGGTCTTTGATAAAGATTCAAATAGCAGCAAGTAGAAGGATTGGGAACAGATGGTTACAGAGAAAAGGGGGGGGGAAGCACACACCATCAAATGCATTTCAGAGCCTCTGCTTATTAACACCATTCTTTCCTGACTATGTCTCACCCAAACGGTCAACCTATTCAGGGCTTATCCACAGGGCTGGTGCCAGACTATTTTGCACCCTAGGCAAGGCGAGCTACTTGCACCACCACTCTAAAAATTGCCATCTCTAATTCAGCTGTTCAAGAAGAGTTTCTGAACTATTATATTTTCATTTTATTATGTTTTTTCTTAAAACAGCTAATTTGTATAAAATTGTGACCCTTAAAGGGAGTATTGCACCCCTCTGAGGTCTGTGCCCTAGGCGGCTGCCTAGTTGGCCTAATGGTAGTGCCGGCCCTGCTTATCCAGCCAAGTGAACTGAAATCTAGCTTTGCTGAGACGCTCCTGCTGGCGCCGCTTTCTTCCATAAGAAGTCAAAATGTGTCCCTCCCATTCCACCAGCATGCGTTTTGTTTTTTGTTTTTTCAGAATTATGCAGCCCGATCCTGTCTATCCTCATTATCCCACTGAGTTCAATGGAGTTTACTCCCAGGTTCATCTGCGCAGGAATTCAGCCTTTGTGTTTTTATGAAACCAGAGCATTTTGTTATATATTCTGATAATCTGCCATGGGTTCACTTCCCATTTTTGCCCTGGATTCATCAGTCTGCATTGGGAAGATCCAGCCCTGTTTATAGACAACTTAAAAGCAATGAGGCAGCAAGCTAGAAAAACTCAAGGAGCAGTGAATGGGAGGGGCAGGTCCTTATGCATTTGTTGGGATTAGGAGAGAGGATACATGTTGCTCCTCCCAAATAGTACACAGAATAGATCCCGATTGGTAGCCACTTGGCTGACCTACATTGAAAGATATAATCTCTCTTCCTTCAGTTTTGCTGTACTTCACAGGTGTCCTTTTCCCAATTTTAACCCTATTTTACTTAGGCTGCAACTCTATACACACTTAGCTTGGAGTAAGCCTCATTAAAAACCTTGGACCTTACTTCTGAGTAGACATGCATAAGCTTGCACTCTTAGCTCTCAAAATACTACTATATAATACCCCTGTAGAAAATCCAAGTCTCTCACTGTGAGGCACATATCATAGGCCACGTTTGTCGATATGTGGGCCCAGTTCTCACTTTGGATGTCAGACGGCTTGTTGGATTAAATTCCTAAACAAGCTCACACTCCAAGGAAATGGGGACACACTCTTATGCAAAAGGCCATACCTTGGTGCTAGAGCACCAGGTGTGCTAGAGCGCAGGGTTCAGTCCTTGGCATCTCCAACTAAAAAGTCTCTCTCGACTAAGGAAAGATTACTTCTTTGTGTATCCCTAACAGTCAGGGTAAATAACACTGGGCTAGGGAGATCAATGCTCTGCCAATATAAGACCGCTTCTTATATTTAGACTTGGTTCTCATCAGTACACAGCATAGTGAGTGAGCTTTTGAGTCTCACAGAACTGTTCCTCAGTTTAACACCCAACCCAAGGAAGAGTTCTGTGGAACTCAAAAGCTTGTGCAAACTTGGAACTGCTGCCCAATACTGTTCCAACTTCCACAACTTTTCAACACCTTGAAAGCTAGAGGACACTTGCCAAATGTACCAAGTCTTTCACAATGAAGTATATCTTACCTACCAGTCATGCACATGAGCCTTGGGCCAAAAACAACCAATCCCTGGGAGTTCTTTCAGTCTTATATACCATATTTCTTTGATTCTAAGACACACTTCCCCCCTCCCCCCCCATATAAACATCTCTAAAAATGGGGTGCATCTTAGAATCGCGGGTGCGATTATTATTCTTAGAATCAAAGCTTTTTTTCTGTTGGTGGTACTGAAATTAGTGTGCGTCTTAGAATTGATGGCGTCTTACAATCGAAGAAATACGGTAGTAGCACAGAGGCCCCACCTGACCCAGAGATGTTCTGTGGCTCCCAGCACCACTTTGAATGGGAAACAGGAACACTGGACTATTACTATGCTGGCCATACGAGCCATTCAGGAACTGGACCAAACCTTGATTGAGCTGAAGGTGTTGGGAGTGGGAAGCAGTAAGGAGAACTTCCATCCAGGCTAGGCAATCATTCCTTTGATCAAGGAGATTCTCCACTCACCCAACAGATGGTGATATCCCAAAGACAGCAATAGTGGTGGTGGTGGCAGCGGGTGGGACTCCAAAGGGAACTTCATAGTAGAGGCTGGTGACTCCGATTTCAGCAGGACTGTGAATCCATTCTGGGTTTCAGTCAGAAACAGCCAGACCTCTAAGCGACCTTTCCAAGGTGCTGATACCTATCCTAAAACAGATTCAGCGCCTTGAACAGTTCCTTCAGAGTTCTGGCTCGTCCTGACTGAAACCCAGAATGGATTTGCAGCCCCACCGAAACCGGAGCCCACCAGCCTCCGCTGGAACGTCATGCGCCTCAATCCTGCAGCACCGACAAACGGAACGAGCGAGGAGGAGCCCAGGCGGCGCGTCTAGTCTGCGTGTGCTCGGCAGAAGCAGCGCCTCGCCTGCCCGCTCGGCCTCCTGCTGCTTTAGGAAGAGCGGGGGCAGCAGTAGCGGCAGCTCTCGCCGGCGGCCGGCTTCGGTGCCCGCCTAATGCATTGTTTATTAGCCCGCGCGCCCTCCTCCGCTTGTAACTCAATCGGGCAGCCTGCAGTAGCTTGGCTAATACAATGGCGTTTAATAATCGTATTCCACTTCCTTAAACACCACACAAGTGAGTGAACGGGCGGGCGGGCAGGAGGCGCGGGGCCCAGCCATTCATTATACATGAAGCGCAGATATACCTAGCTAAATATTTGATGGGAGTTTAGAAAAACCCCGGCGCTCCGCAGCCTCTCCCCGGTTGTGGCGACCGCTGTGTGCGCGCCAGGAGGCCGCCAGGGCAGGTAGCAGAGCGCGCCGCCGCAGGCCAACGGAAAGTAAATGGGAGACCGAGGCATCCTCGTCTGGCACTGCCCTCCGGTGGGGGGAAGGGGCCCAGTGTGGGTCCAGGCGGTGGAGGCTGGTGGCTCTGATTTCGGTGGATTTCTGGATTTCAGCAAAACTCTTTTTTAAAAAAAGCTTTCCTAAGTGCTGAACCTTATCCCCAAAACGAGTTCAGCACCTTGGAGAGAACGTTTAGAATTCTGGCTGATTCTGACTGAAATCCAGAATGGCTTCAACGCCCCACTGAAATAGGAGCCATCAACCTCCACTGGGTCCAGACAATGGGCACGGATGGCCAGGCAAGCCATGAAGGTGAGGATAGGATGAATGAAGGGCTTAGATGACCCTTCGCAAACCCGAAGCTCTAGAGATGTGTTGAGCTACAGTTCCCATCATCCCCTGCCAGCCCACAGCTCGCTGTATGTGGCCTTGGGGCAAGTCACTTCCTCAGTTCTCGTGGCCCGTGTGCCGTCGTAGGAATGAGAACAGCCAGACCTCTTTCTGCCGGGATGAACACCATACTTTGCCAATGAAAAGTTCTACATGCATGATTAATAGAGGCTAAGCTAGACAAAGAAAAGGCCAGAAGGAAGTGGGGGCAGCGCAAGAAGTGCTAATGAAGGAGTGACCTTCCAGGTCAAGGAATCAAAGGCAAATATTGCTCTAGACTTGAATCTACACAGTACAGTCCGTACAGATTAAACCCAAACTGCTGCATATGTAAATATTTGGCTGCCATGTCAAAAGCAAAAGATATGGGGATGTTCTGCAGCTGCGTTGCTGGTTCAGTGGGACTGAACTAAGATGTTATGTTCTGGGGTGAGTGGACCTGATTTCACCAATGTACTCAGGGGCCCAGTCAATTGGAGGGGGGGTGGCTGTAGTGGAAAAGTTGAGAGTCTATTGCTTTGCCTGCAGGTTGTGGGGAGGAGGGTGATTGATAATGTCACTGAGTCCTTGTCAAGATGGCGGTCCAGCCTTCCCCCAATTTGGTGCCTTCCAGGTGTGCTGGCTGACAAGTGCCATCATCCCTAAACAGCATCTGGAGGGAACCTGGCTGGGGAAGGCTGCATCTGACCATGAGTTGAGAGGACTTGCACAGCCTGGAGAAGAATGTCTCCCAAGTGCACGATGTCCCTGCACTTATCTGGCTGAAATGGCTTGGGTATTGCATGTTGGCGTCCAGACTGCAGAGTCTGAGCAAAGTGCAATGAATCCATTCCATATCTCAGCTAGAAACTTGTTTTAAGTGGAACCTTCAACCAAGGGATCCCCCTTATCTCTAATGCATACCAATATTCAGTGAAGTGTGTGCTGCTAATAATAATAATAATAATAATAATAATAATAATAATAATAATAATAATTCTGTGCTGAGAAAGCTGAATTCTGCAAGCTGTACTTGACTTGAATTCTGCAAATCAAGCACAACTGCAACATTTTGTTTATCTGGCATGGTTTCTTTGGCTTCTAGTCTTGGGGAGAGGTAAAGAGCTATGTACGACAATGAACACTCACTTTCTGATCACTAACTATCCTGTTCACGTTTTGTCACAGAACATCTGAAACAGTGGCACAGGGTGTCTGTCTTCTAAACATTCCTTTGCCCATTGGGTATGGTAGTGTTGCTCTCAGGAATAATTTGGAATCCTGAATCTCCAGTCTTATCCAACGAGGGCTGGTGGGATGTGCTATATAGGTAACGTATCACTTGGGCCAAGAAGAGACAGCTATTCCACCTAGGCAAGGAAAAGGTGCTTGCTAGCCAAACAAAGAGAGGCCCCACTGAGTATCTCATCAAACCAAGACATCTCAGTCCATGCTCATTTCTCATGCAAGTCGTTTAACAGGCAGTTAATCCCCGTCCAATCTCCCCCGCCCGACACAATCCAATTTAATTTAGAGAAAAATCACACAAAGGCTGTAACATCCAGCTTATCCCTTGAAATGCAATCGCTCTGTAGAAAAGAATTAATTTTTAATTCCATCTTAATTACCCAGAGTAATAATCCATTTACACAGACCAGTGCGGTCAGCCACATGCATTCCGCCGCTCTGGAGGGTCAGAGTCACGTGACGAATGCCCTTGTCAGCTGACCAGCTGAACTAATCAATCAGAGGCAATTATTATGCCAGGAGCCCTGAGAGAGTCTGGAGCCATCGATTAGTCCCCTCGGATTGTGCGGCGGTGTCTTTCCCCATTGCTCACATTTAATTAGTAATTATTTTGGCACTAAGCAGCACCATGACACTGCCTTTGCTACGATGACCCAAGACTTTGTCTGGTACAAATCGGTCCTCCCTCTTCAGCAGCAGCCAACACTGGGATGAAACGATCGCTTGGCGCCTCTGCACTACCTCCTTGCATTGCTGTTTCATCTTGACTTTCATTCTGTTTTGGATTTGCCCACTGAGCACCTCAGCTCACGCTCCTCCAGTCCCTTGCCCTCCAAGCCCCTTGCTTCTTCAGTGTGTTTCAGCCTGGTCCCTCCAGTCCTTTGCCCATGGACAGATCGGTTGTACAGGTGACCATGCAATAGCTCAGTAGGTGTCATTCACCTACTACATGAACTGATGTCCCAGTAGGTCTGATTCCTGACCTAGGCCCAGGCCAGGTACTCTCCTCCTCTGGTGAAGGTTCTGAGACCAAAGACCTCATGGGTTCCTCGTGTCTCCAGCATTTCCATAAGCACCCCCTCCTCACACACCCCAAAAGGCCATGCCAGTGGATCCTGAGGCACCAGCAGACGAGGCTCCTGTTGAACATACCTCTGAGGAAGGAAGAGGTTAAGTGACAACCAAACTCTAAGAAGTTAAGAAGAGCTATGCTGGATCAGACCAAGGGTCTTTGTAGTCCAGCATTTTGTTCACACAGTGGCCAGTCAGCACCCTCCCATCCATGTTCCACAGCAATGGCTGTACATAGGCTTACTGACTCTGCTACTGAGAGCATCAAGGCCAAAAGGTACAGGCTCAGGCGTGCTCCTGTTGGCAAAGCACATCTTGAAGGCCCAAAGAAACTCAGCTCTTCAGAAGTAGGAGGGCACCTCAAGAGTGTAGGATTCCTCAGGAGCAGGATGCCTGGGGAACTGGGCTAACAGTTTGCAGTTGGGTCTGGGTGGGGCTCTGAAGACAATGGGGGCTGTCTTCACAGTGCTGGGTTGGCACCGCCTCCCTCCGATACCTCACAGTTTCCCTCTCCCAGGGTGGTGTTGGGTAATCCCAATGCTGAGAAGGGAGTGCGGGCTTGCTGAGCAGCCATCGATTACTAGAGCTGCCCCTTCCTCTTCCTGGTGGAAGGCGACCAATCGCTGTTCGCCCACCAGCCACCTCCCACAGATTGGCCCCACAGTGACATCAGAAGGTGGAAGAGCCATGCTGATGTCACTATGATTGAAAAAAATCAGGGTAAATCCCCAATTTTTTCAATCTGCAGCTTCACGGGAAAGCCCCACAGTGGCTGTGAAGCTGTGCCTGCATTGTCTAACTGATGCAGTGGAGATCCGCAGCCACCGCTGGGGCTTTCCCTGAGTATAGACAGCCCTCAGGCTACATAAGCCTTTAGTTCTTAGCCCTGTCCATTCCTGGGATAGTGCAGGTCCTGTGAGCTTCAGCTGTACTTCACATGTGTTTGACTCCCAGCTTTGCCTTGTTCCTGAGAATGTGTGTCTCCCTTGGGGTAAAATCCAACATAATTCCTATGTAAAGAAGACCATTGAAATGAATGGGGTTTAAATTAATCATGACTAACTTAAATCCCATTCATTTGAATGTGTTTACTCTAAGTAGGATTTATGTTGGATTTTACCCTTGACTTCCTCCTTTGTTTTTGAACCTGAGTTTGCTCAACAACCAAGCCGCGGATGAAGCTCAAGTAAAACAGTAGGCCGGGCAGTTGAAGGTTGATGTTTAGGGCCTAAATTGAGATGGATCATGTCAGCAGGGCTTAGCTCTGGCAATCAGCCCTTACTTAAATTACTTGTGGAGGGGGTCAGGTTCTAATAGCCATATTTGCATCCTAATCATTCAGCAGTGCTGTTTTTCACATGCCAAAGGAAAAGGAAAAGGAGTCAGTGGAAGTACATGAGAAGATGTAGGTAGGACCACTTTTGCTTGCCACAGGCATCTCAGCTCACCCACCCCCATCTTCTGCTTGTGGGATGTTATAATCTGAATGGTACCCACTAATCCCTTATGGTTATACATAACCATAGTTCAGTCTCAGTACAGGAGAACCAGCACCAGCCTTGCCATCTTGCCTAACAAAGAATCAGATGGTGCCAGGAAAGCACATGGAGCAAGAAAAATGGAAGCATAAGATTGCAAGGGACCTACGGTAATATTTGCCCCAAACAACCTTCACTAATCTCGTGCCTTCCAGATGTTTTGGACTACAACTCCAAGCCCTTTGGCTTGGGACAGATGGGATTTGATGACCAAAACATCTGGAGGGCAGCATGACAGGGAGCTTTATCACACCAGCGTTATACTGTGCAATCACTGCGATTTGCATGCACTCAGAAGTTTTCCACCTTATAATCTGCTTTGATTGTGAAGTACTCCCATGCATACTGCCTTAATTGTGCTATAAAGCCAAAAGATTCACCGTATTTAGCCCCAACTTTTTGAGTGTATCTCCGAGCGGCCGCTGGGGCGCAGGAGCAGGATTTTAAAGAAATGCTTACATCTGTGTAAGCTTTAAAGATAAAGATACCAAAAATGGCACAGTAATAGATATTAGGGAGAGCTTTAAGCATACCAAATTTGAATTGAATCAGGTCATCCATTGACTTTTTATGATTTTTTTTTACATTTCCCCCCTTAAACTCACTTCCTGGTATGCAAAGGATCGCTGTCGGCTGGTAGCAAAAACAACAACAATCGTGAAAGCTTAGCGCTATGGGGATAATCCGAAGGAAGCAGATACGTGGGATGAAGCTCAGGATCTACACTACCACTATAAAATAGTTTATAACAGTAGTGACAACTGTTGAGGCCCAGGACACACTCCATATACCATTCTCAAAACATTTTCAAAGTGTCATATTCTGCTTGGTGTAGATCTGGCCCAAGTTTGGAAGGGTTGGTTTTGGCAAATGTTGGGTCCTTTGCAATCTTACACTTCATTTAAACTTGCCTCCTGCTTTGCTGGTTTCATCTGATTCCTTCTCATGGATGATGCACCACATACAGAATTGACTGCATCTTCATCCCACAAGCCTACTCATGTGACAATAGTAGTGAAAGGTGTCATACTAAGAGGAAAAGGAGGAGTATACATTTCCTCCTTCTGTTTGTCACTTTTATGCATAATCCTTAGTGCCAAAAATGAGAAGCAGGAGAACTGTGATGGAGTCTTCTGGCAATTCCTCTTCTCCCCCACCCCTTAAAAGTAGGTGGTGAGGAGAGATTAGATTAGGGTTTTGGTGCTGGGACAAGGGGATTCAACCCTTTCTCCTATCTAAATTCCTTCCTAAAGCTATTTTCACCATTGGGGCATTGGAACAAATAGCAGGAGCAGCTTTGCAAGGTGTGATGTGGATTGAGTAAATGCACAGTGTGGAGCACTTCCCACTTTCATGACTGGTGAGAAGTCCAAATGAGAGAGAGAGAGAGAGAGAGAGAGAGAGAGAGAGAGAGAGAGAGAGAGAGCGCACTCTGGAGACTTACAATGTCTTAGAAATCTCTCTCTTATTTACAAGTATAGAAGCTGCAGACATCGTGGAAGCAAATAGATTCCTACAGCAGGCAGAACTGACATCAGCTGTCCAAAACAACAGTGTGGTTCTCTGTGGTCTCACCAGCTTGCTTCCAGGCCAGCTGAACTCACATCTCTGCCCCCCACCCTCCTCCTCCTCCTTCTTCCTGGCAAAGGGGTTCTAAAGAACTGAGTGCTCATGCACTATTTTGTGACATTTTAATTCAGCTTTCCCTGACCTGGAAAAGCCAGACAGGCCTTTGCCCAGTCTGGCTGGGGATGATGGAAGTTGCAGTCCAACACCTACAGAGGGCACTAGGTTGGGGAAGCCTGCTTTAGTTGTTCCTAATTAAGGTATTGCCCAACCTAATTAAGGTATTGTCGTACAGTTGATTTTGGGTTTTCAAACAGAGCGACAGCAGATCCCTATACTTTTTGCGTAGTGCTTTTTGTGTAGCTCTCACTCAGATTCAAACTGCAGACTATGTCCTCCTCCTCCTTTCCCTCTCCCTCCGACCCATCCTCCTGCTGAACACTGCTCTCAGGCCTCACCCTCCAAGTAAACTGCCCATTCAGGAAAGCATCTCCGGTCCTTCGCTCTCATTGAGGAGATATCAACCAATCATCACTGTCTAGTAATAAGCAATCAGCTTAACAAAAGATGGTCACCCAGAGGCCATAACATTACTAATCCCAGGTACAGGGCTGTTGCTGGCAGCATCTTTTCCTAGGGATTTTTATTTTAATGCTCAGCACTTGAGATTACCATGTGCATCCAGGAGTAAAGCTGATAAGGGCCAGGAGGCTGTCACCTTGGGTGGCAGCGCAAGCACGGCCTCCCCTTCGTTGCCACTCCTGCCTGCTGCACAGAACAGCTCGCTGACCTTTCCCTGCATCCCACAGATTAGCCCAGTGAATGCTGTCTGCACACAGGCAGGCCTTGCTACCTCCGAAGCGGAAGAAGGCGGAAAGCAGCCAGGGAGGCCTGAGTGGGCAAATTGTGCAATAAAACGATAAGAGGAAAGGCTCCTGAGAATCGTTTTCACAGCCACTCTCCGCTGCGGCTCTTCCCCAGATTGAAAGCTTCCAAAGTTGTCTGGGGCTGGAATTGTTATTGATTCAAAAGGTTTATACAATGCCCATGCATCAGGGCCTGCGGAGGGTGGGGGTGGACACCATGGTGGGGAGCAACATCTCCATTAGTGCTATGATGACACCCCCTCATAACTACAGATATGGTCAGGAGTGTGACAGTTTGCTTTGGAGAAAAAAGGCTGTTTGCTTCACTCTCTGTTGTATAGAGTGACCATTTAGAAAGGAGGACGGCTCCTGTCCCATTAATAGTTGTATAGAAAAGGCGATTTCAGCAGGTGCCATTTGTATGCATGCAGCACCTGGTGAAACTCCCTCTTCATCACAACAGTTAAAGCTGCAGGAGCCATGACCTCTTTTGTATCTGGTCATGCTAGGCAGGGCTCCTGCAGCTTTAACTGTTGTGATGAAGAGGGAATTTCACCAGGTGCTGCATGCATCCAATTGAGACTTGCTGAAATTCCCTTTTCAATACAACTGTTAAAGATACAGGAGCCCTGTCCTCTTTTTCATATGGTTACCCTAGGCATGGGTGCCATCATGGGCACTGCCCAATGGCACATGAGTTGCAGACAAATGCTATATTCCTCTATTCAGCAGGGTCAGTGGCATTTGTGATTAGGTGGCTTCAGCTTTACAGGGGGAGGTTCTCCTTGCTTGGGACAACACAAAAACACAGCCTGTAACAGTATCATCTATATGAGCCCTGCATGACAGAGCCCTGGGTAGTAGCAGCTGCCATAATGCTAAGAATGTGAATAAAGTAACTGGCAAGAACATAAGAAGAACCAGGCTGAATCAGACCAAGGATCCATCTTGTCCGGCACCCTGTTCACTCAATCATGGCTGATCAGCTGTCAACAGGACAGCTGATAAAGTAGCAGGGCACTTTAAAGTAGCAGGCCACAAGCAGGGCACTTTAAAGTAGCAGGCCACAAGCAGGGCACAAGCGCAACAGCACCCTCCCACCCATGTTCCCCAGCAACTGGTGTACATAGGCATCCTGCCTTTGACACTGGTGGTAGCATCAGGAGCCACTGATAGCCTTCTCCTCCAGGAATTTGTTTAATCCCCTTTTAAAGACATCCAAATTGGTGGCCATCTCTGTATCTTGTGGTAAGAATTCCCCAAGGAGCCACCAATTACAGTTTAAGGTTGCAAAGGGTGCAGAGAAATTTGGGGTTGTGGGGCATGGCGAGGGGCATCACAGAAGGGTGAGCCAAAGAGGATGGATCAGGCCAAGCTGAACTGATGCACACAGACAGAGCGATTGGATGCAGCCACTCGGGGCTTTTGTATATTGTGTGCAGAGACGCTGCGTGAAGTACTATAATTTTGATTGTTTCTTGATTGTTAGCAAGAGCTAACTAATAGTTAATCATGTTCCATGTTTATCATCAGCCACTCTGCTCTTGTAGTTGGTGCTCAATAACTGGATACCCACGATGGAGCTCTGCCATCGAAGATCCATCTGGTTCTTGGCAGTAGGTGCAGAGAAGGGACTCCCCAGTTCTTTTTCTACAGAGGATGAGGCTGCAATCTGGTCATCTTTGACAAGAATGTTGTTGTTAAGGGAAGAAGCAGAGAAAGGAAACAAACTGGAGTTTGGTGGTGGTGGTGGTGGTGGTGAGCAAAGTGCCTGCAGTGTGCCAGGGACTGCACAAAAGCCAATGAATTCAAGCCAGGAATTTATCCAAAGGAGGGTTGACAATCTCAAACAGCCCTTTGGATGTGCTTGGACTACAACTTTCATCACTCGGCATAGCTGGCTGGGGATGGTGGGAGTTATAGTCCAAGTTGTAGGTTAGGCTGACCTAACACATGCCCAAGGCTGATTCCAGTTTCCTCTTTGTCTAATTGCCTACTTTTGTGGCCTTTTCCTTCAGCTCAGTCGGAAAATCTAAGCAAATCACTAACCCAAGGCTATGAAAAGTGGGGAGGAAATGGGAGAATGGCTACATTACTATGAGCTGATTCCCATGTAATGAGAAGCCACCATGGGTGAATTTCCCTGTTGCAGTATTTTGGAGTCAGCAAAAATGGAAAAGTGGCACCCCCAATTTGAGTTATGTATCCGTGGTCTGGATCCAAAAAGGAGAGGTTAGACAGAGGAACAGAAGATGAAAAAGAGATTTAGAATGATGCAGTTAAGAGTAGAAACTCTAGAAGTACTTTTATACTGTAGTTTTGTAGTTTTATACTGTATGTTTATACTGCAGTTTTAAGCTTTTATATTTTATATTGTTTTATGCTGTACTTGTGATTTTAACTTTTGTGAACCGCCCAGAGAGCTTTGGCTACAATAGAAGAGCTGAAAGCCTCAGAGTCAGAATACGTTTTGTGTAGAAGAAGAACCTTCCTGGGGAGAGAAACCGGGACAAGAGGAGATACAGCCTTCTGACATCCAGTGAGGATGGGTTTGGGGAAATCTCTGAATTGTTTAATTCGTTTGTGGATTCCAAAGAGCTCCAAACTAACTTTTAAACTATGTTCCTAAGTTTTAGCTTCTGAATGATTCTCTTCGCCCCCACCACATCCCTGTTTTGAGGAAAGTTCTCTTTTCTAGGTCAGTACATAAAGGTTGTTGACTGAACTGAAATTGTAGATTTGAACAGTTCATACATCAAAGTTCTCTACACTCAAAACACCCCGAAATAACACCTGTTGGGTAGTAGTTTGATCACTTCTTCCTGGTGATGAAGTGAAGTCAATGCCTTTTTGTCTGCGTGCAATTGGGCAGTTATTTTAATTGACTAACTTGTGAATAAATGGGAAATGGTTTTAAAAATAAAAATCTCCATTTCTTAATTTAGGAACATAAGAAAATTTGCATCATTTGCTCATGTGGGGAGTTTGGAATATGTTTGCTTGTTTGTTTTATTTTGTGATTTGTAGTGAATTCTTTTTTAAAAAAAATATGGGGCTGTTTGCACATAACAGCAGCAAATTGTGGGTTAATTGGGTGCATTCTGTAGTCTTTTTGATTATTTAACCCTTGATCAGGATAAATTGCTATGTGACATTGAAATCTGGATACTAACCTGACTACTAATTGCAGACTACTTTTGTGATATTTTGCTATTTTGTGGCAAAATGTGGATTTTGGAGCTTACTCAAAACTATGCCCAATTTTGCAGTCATCCCTTATTGCCTATTCAATTTGCATTGGGTTAAAATGTTACTCATTGGTACCTCATTTTCCATGGATAAAGAAAAGCCCTGATTTTGTATATGCATGGTGGGTGGTGGGTGGGGGGAATGGTTTGAGGAAGATAAGACAGAACACCATTGTTCTGTACTAGGAGCCACATTTTGGTAATTTTCTAATCATCATAGCTCTATGTATGTCTGCCCTATTGTTTAGCCTTCAACACCTAAACTAGGACAGAATATTAGTGAGAAAACACATTTTTAATGTTTTTGTATACTCCTGAATTTGTGTCCCGTTTTCACTAAATAAACCTTCCCCCCCCCCATCATTTTGCCCTAGGAGATTATCCTTTTTGCCCCAGGATATTCACAAACTCTGTCCTAATTCCACATAACCCAGAAACTAGTTTTCTGTTGCTTTTATGACAGGGTTTGGGAGAGAGGGTGGTGAAGAAATTGAGCCCACCGTGTTAAATGAGAACTGAGTATTTAGACATCTCAGCAATTCACCTTTGCCTAGGTGCTTTCGTCCCACTTTTCTAGCCAAAAACTGGTCAAAGTGGATTACAGTTCAGTTAGCCAAGTAGATTGGTGTCCCTGGAAGTGAGGAGGTGCCAGAGTTCATTCAGTTACACTGAGTAAAGTGCCTGTGTTTCAGTGGTACAACAAGGTTGGACCTTGGGGCCAAAGTTGAATGTAAAAAGAACCCTGCTGGATCGAACCAAAGGTCCCTCTAGTCCAACATTGTGTCCACACAGTGACCAACCAGCTGCCCACAGGAAACCCACAAGCAAGTCACCGGTGCAACCATACCCTCCCGCCCACATTCCCCAGCAACTGGTGCATATAGGCAGACTACCTCTATTACTGGAGGTCGCACATAGCCAACAGGGCTCATAGCCATTGATTGCCTTCTCCTGCAGGAATTTGAGAGCCTTGAAGCCCCGGGGTGGGGGACAAATGACCACCCAGGGAGAAGTAGGTGATGAGGACAGTCGGAGCAAATACCATTTTATACCTGTTGTCATGATGGTGCTATGATTTAAATGAGCTTAAAATGTAAAAGACTCAGGACTGGCAACTCTGCACATAGGACTGGTGAGAGGAGAGAAGTGGGGAAGAGGACTCTCCCACCATCTACAGCAGCCTGCTGCTCATTGTTTGTGGCCTGCAACTGCCCCCCCCTCCCCACTACCTTCCCTGGTGTCTGCCAGACACTGATTGCAGAGTGGGAACACCTGCCAAAGTTTTCTCCAGCCACTCTCCGATGTGTGGTATCTGCAATGAGCTCTATGTGGGGCTTCCCTTAAAGCTGCTCCGGAAGCTGGAGCTAGCAGCTCGGCTATTGTCCGGAGCTGCCCCTTTCCAGCATGTAACTCCTCTGCTGAGGGAACTGCACCGGCTGCCTATTCGCTACCGGGCCTGGTTTAAGGTTCTTGTACTAGTGCACAAAGCCCTAAACAACTTAGGACCAGGATACCTGAGAGAGCGCCTTCTCCCCTGTTAACCTGTCTGGTCACTGAGGTCATCCAAGGGCCTGCTCCTGGTGGTCCCACATAGACCTATCATCCAATTGGAGTTCACCAGGGGAAAGCCTTCAGTGTGGTGCCCCCCCTCCTATGGAATTCCCTGCCTCTGGAGGTCAGGCAGGCACCAACTTTGTATTCCTTCCAGCATCTCCTGAAAACGTTGTTATTCCAGGAAGTCTTCCCTTAATGACCAGCCGCAGCTTATTTTGCACTTCATTTCTTTTAAAAATCTATTTTAATGTGTTTTTATTCTGTTTTATTCTATTTTATCTGTTCACTGGTCTGAAATTTTTAATGGGGAGCAGTGTATAAATATTGTAAATCAATCAATCATCAATAAAACTCCACATGATCAGAGTATTATTATTTTAATATATATATTAAAACAGTTGGCAAAACAGTTTTATTGTAACATATCAGGAATATTCATTGTAAAGCACAGAATGGTGGTTGGGTGGTGAGGAGAGAAAACATGTTAGTTGCATGGTGATGCACGTAGCTGGCTAACCTCCACCGCCCCACCGCCAACCAAGTAAGACCATTAAGTCCAAGGTCCAAAATTGCCTACCGGCACCCCTGCTGTGTATGAAAAGTCCCTACTCCCACTGTTTTTAAAATGGCCCTCTGGCTGGATCAGATGCTAGATCTATTACTGGATCTATAAGTGCTACGTTTCCATGCTATAAGCTCATTTTCCATTCAGATCTAATTTCTGGATGACTGCACCAAAAGAGGACAGGAGCCCAAACTTAGCAAGGACAAAAGGAAGATACACAATATCCCAGGCCTCTCTTTCTAGAGGAAGGCTCTCCCACCTGGCCGACTCTCTCTCAAATGAAGAATAGGCTCTGTCCAGCCTTTGTCCCCATAGACCGGCACTTCAACCAGTGGAGGCTGGTGGCTCCAATTTTGATAGGACTGTGAATCCATTCTGGGCTTCAGTCACAACCAGCCAGAACTCTAAAGGATATGTTCAAGGTGCTGAATTTATTTTGGGGATGTGGATAGGCATCTTGGATATCTCATTTGGAGTTCTGGCTGGTTCTGATTGAAACCCAGGATGGATTCACAGCACCACTGAAATCGGAGCCACCAGCCTCCACTGATTTGAGCAGAACCATTGGTAGGCCTGGCCTCCATGAGCCTGGTGTGTGCGTGTGGTGTGTCCAATTGCTTGGCATGGAGCAGTGACAATGTGCGGCTTGGATACAGAGAGACCTTGACCTTCTTAAGGGACCTTGAGGAGACCAGCCTCTCTTGAAGCCCCTGACAAAAGCCAGCAATACTAGGCCAGGCCGAGCAAAGGGTGGCAGCAGCTATGCATGAAAACCCTCTCCAGACACTACAGCAAGCGTCCTCTGCAGCTCTTCAGCAAGAGGGAGAGCCGGGGAAATTGAAAGTGATCGCCCCAATCTGTATTAATTAGAGTCTATTAACTCATCAGAGCGCACACAGGCGGCTGCACGGGCCGCTTCCCCCATGAAGAGAGCTGCCACCACCATCTCTTGGTACAGAGGGGAGCAGAGCCGGGCAGAGAGCGCTTGGACTCATGCTCAGAACGGGGCTCGGCCCTGAGATACATGAAGCCTGGGCATAAAGTGCACTCATGGGGTTAGGGTAGGGTGGGGTGGGGGTGAGCCTGACAAAGGGTGACCCTATGGAAAGGAGGACAGTAGGGCTCCTGTATTTTTTACCAGTTGTAGAGAAAAGGGAATTTCAGCAAGTGTCACTTGTATGCATGTAGCACCTGGTGAAATTCCCTCTTCGTCACAACAGTGAAAGCTGCAGCAGCCCTGTCTTCTTTTGTATCTGGTCACTCTAGTAAAGTTACAAGAGCCCTGTCTTTCTTTCCATAGGGTCACCCTAGAATGACCTCAAGGTGTGCTGGTCCTCCAAATGTGACCTAGCTGTGCCTAGACAGGAGCATACCTGGGAAGCAGTGCGTGGTGGGACAGCAGAGATCTATAATACATTTGGACTAAGAAGGGTGAACACACTAAGGGAGTGTCAGAGGCAAGAATGAGAGAGCTTGCTCAAAGGGGGGGACTTTGGTTTGTGAGTCTGCTCATGAGGAGAGGAGCATAGGAAGCTGCCTTATATGGAGTCAGGCCATGGCTCCATTCCTAGAGAAGGCAGAGCCCGAACCTGGGACCTTCTGCATGCGAAGGCAAGCATGGGGAATCTGGAGTCCTCTGGATAATGGTGGGAAGGGCTGTGGCTTTGCTTGCAGGTTTGACTCCCGGCATCTCCAGGTAGGGCTGTAAAAATTCCTTTCTGAAAGCCTGGAGAGTTGCTGCTAGTCTGTATTGAGCTAGATGGGAGTTGAGAGTCCAACAACATCCGGAAGGCTGTAGCTTCCTGGCCCATGGACTGTGGTGTGATGGAGGCAGCACAGGGGCAAAGTCTTGGTTAAGGGGAATCAGGGAACTCCGTGCGCTGGGAAAGATGTCGGCTGGCTCCCCCCATTCTCTGCACAGTGGGAATTGCTGGGTTGCCCCTTCTGTTCTGAAGGGCCCTGCCAGAATGGGGTCAACCCACTGAGCACTTCCCCACGCCGTCCTGTCCTGTTATGAAGGGTTTGAGAGCTGATACAGCCAGAGTCCCACCACCACCACATCTTTCCACTGCTTCCATAGCACAAGGATGCCCTTGCACCAATGTCCTGCTTGTGGGCTTCCCTTGGGCAGCTGGTTGGCTACTGTGGGAACAGAACGCAGGACCAGCATCATCTGATCCAACACAGTGCTTCTGGTGTTCTCCTCTGCTCTCTTCCTTTCAAGTTTAGTTTCCTCATCTCTCAGCCGTTAGAAAGTGAGGGTGAAAAGCAATCTCACCCCTACCCTTGTTTCTCCTCATTGTACCTTCTTAGTGCCTCCATGAGTGGGGAGGGAGGGAGGGAGGGGGAGAGAGAGAGAGAGAACCCTTCATAACAGAGCTGAGCACACACACACACACACACACACACACACACACACACACAGAGAGAGAGAGAGAGAGAGAGAGAGAGAGAGAGAACAACATGAGGCCTCTTCAACAGTTTGGGGCTCTTCTTTCTCCTCCAGGCACAATGGGCTCTTCTTGAGAGCTGCTCATGAGGAGCTGAAGAAAAGAAGCGTTGCTGAAGTGCCGGGCTCCGCCAAGCTCCTTACAGGTAACCTGGTGCTTTGGGAAGGATGGTTAGTGATTCAGTCTGCAGACGTCTGACTTCCTCACAGGCCATTTTGGCAGTGTGAAGCAAAGCAGGAAAGAATTTTGGAAACCAGAGAGGGCAACCTTTCTAGAATTCCCCATCTCTGGAGGAACTACCCTGTTCAATAACAGGATACCAAAACATATCTCTCTTCTATTGTAATGATTTATATTGTGGTGGGAGGAAGAGCATTCATCTCAGATTCTCATGTGGCTTTTATGTCACATGCTGATGAAGAGGTTTGTGCAACTTGCAAGCTTGCACTCCCTTGCCAGCAAAACAGCAAATAGCTACCATGCTGAGTTAGGTCAAAGGCCATCTAGCCCAGCACTGTTGCTGACAGGGCTTGGCAAAATGAGAAGGAAGCCACGATGGACAACTGGCAACCAGATAGACTGCTTCTGAACACAGATGTTCCATTTTTATCTCTCATAGCTAATAGCCATTGTTATACCTGTGAATTTGTTTATCCCCTTAAAGCCAATGAAGCTGATGGCCATAGCTTTTGAAAACAATGTTCATATGTTAATAATTTATTTATTTATTTAAAACATTTGTATCCTGCCCTATATCATTAAGATCTCAGGGCAGCGTAATGGTCCTGATCAGATGACACTTCAGGCTCTGTGATTAGTGAAACTGTGGTTCTCTGGGGTGAGCACAAACCACAAGCCGTGCTATCACATGCAACACTTTAAGCCATGGTTAGGGCCACTAACCCTGCTGCAGATGATCTGACTGTGGTTAGTGCGTGAGCAAGGTTTAGCAAAACGCGTCGCACAAGACGCTTTAAATCTTGCTGCTTAACCAAAAGCCTTAACTTTGGGTTTCTTCTGAACAGGCTCTATACACTGTATGAAGCTTTCATGAAGCCTCAGGCCTTAGCTAGACCTACCTCATAGTCTGCGACGGCGGAGGGAAGATCTCGCATTGTGATTAACGCAAGATCCCTCCTCCATTTACACGTGAGGAGTGACGACCTCAGGAGGAGAGGCGTTGCACCTGCCATTATTATTATTTTTAAAGACACAGGAGCTCACGAACACTAAAGGCAGGGGATTTTAAAAAAAATTTAAGTACTTTTCCTGCTCCCCCCCACCCTACCCCCGATGGGCACAGTGCTCCTCAGGAGCGCTGCGCCCCGTGTGTAGCTCCCGGCTCCATGCGAGGAATCTCATGGAGCCGGGTCAAACCACAGCAACGGACCACACGGAAAAAGCGGGCCCAAAGGGGGAGGGCAAGATCCCGGGCAAGGGAGGGATGATCCCTCCCTGATCCCGGGATCCCCTGCGCGTCATATAGACACATAGGGATGCTCCTGGGGTTTGCCCCGGGATTTCGCCTGGTCTAGCTAAGGCCTCAGTGTCATTCCACTCAGAGCTTTGGATGCTGGGGGAAATTCTCCATATCCCAGCTGCAAATGGCCATGGAGACTCTGTGCCGGTATCCTGCAGGCTGAGCACAAAGGGTTGGTAATGGAGCTGTCAGCTCCTTGTGATGTGTGGTAGTGAAGGAGAGCAGGACTGCGGCCCCATTAAAGGCAGTGGTAATTATGGTAACGAGGTGAACATAAGTGTTCTGATTTCTCCATCAGACCTTGTGCTGTCAGCACAAAAGCCTGCTTTCCACTCTACCAGCTGGCTTATTGCCGGGATCTGCCCTCCCTTATTCCCCCTTTAATTCTTGAAAGGTTGCCCCCTGTCTCTTAGGCCTGGGTCAGGGTAGAAGGCCAGTTACTTGCTCAATCTGTGAGGAATGAGGCTGTACATTGGCTTATCATAGCAGCACTGCAACTTGGCCCAAGGGATCTCACACCAGAAGGACACAGGAAGCCGGCCTGGGGGCGGTGTGTGTGTGTGTGTGTGGAGTTGGAGACCTTTGGTTTTAAGTGCTTCCAAGGTAACAAGGATAGGGTCAGTCCAGACAGATGGACGGCTAGAAGAGAAGGCCTCGTTTTCTGGCTTGGCTTTTTCTAAAGCCTTAGCTAGACGTAAGGTTTATCCCGGGGTCGTCCCAGGGTCATTCTTGCCTGCTTCTGGGATATCCTGTGTGTCATTTACATGAACAGGGATGACCCCGGGACAATCCCGGGATAAACCCTAGGTCTAGCTAAGGCCTAACTCTGCCATTTTTGGGTGAGAGAAAGAGCATGTAACCCCGGTTCAGCTCTATGAGTGCTGCTGCTACTTCAGGTAAACAAATAAAACAGAAGTGATTTTTAAAAAAGAAGATTTAAGTTACAATTTTCAGACAAACATCTCTGTTTGAAAGCTCACAACTCATCTAGTCAAAGATATGCATGTGCAAAATTAGAGTTTTCCTACCAAATCCTGATTACGAGCCCAAAGATAGATTTCTTACTGGAGCTTTAGTTTGTTCATTTGCCTGTAAACTCAAGCTTCATGACCCAGAAAACTGGGGTTTGGCACCCAGGACACAGGATTCTGTGAGATTGTGATCTTTTGCAGGTATTCGAAATGGAATTAAACACTTGCAAACGAAGGGGGGTCATTTCATCCCTGCAACGTTTTGTTTAAGCGCTAAAAGCCGCACACTTATTAGGTGTAGGCAGGGCTCTGTTCCTGATTTTGCCCCCCCCCCCCCCGCCTGGCCAGTCATCCCTGCGTGTGGGTGTTTGGGCAGCTTTTACACTTCACTGGGTGTGTTTTTCCTGGCATCAGATTGGCAGCACCAGAAGCCAGAGCTGGAGACCATCCTGAACGGGGAGAAGATAGAATAATAACAGAGGCGGGAACAGATGGAGCGTTTGAGCGCTGGCCGCTTTGGCAAACTAGAGATATACCACAGTGCTTTGCCCTAAGATAGCCTCACTCCGTAGTTTGTGCGCATGGATTGGGGTGGGGTGGGGGAGTTATGTATGCACCCGGTGTCTGATGTTTGCATGCAAAGTGTGCACTTTGGGCATGTGTGTGCAAAGCTTTGATGATTGTATCTACATGCAAAGCCCGTTTCTGTTTGTCCTTTTATGTCTGCATTTGATGTGTATGCAAGGGGGGGGGGGGTAGAGGGCGGAATCAAAGCCATTATCGTATTTCCTGGTGCCCCCTAGTGGAGAAAGAAAGCAGTGGGAATCGGCCTGCCCTCCTCAAGGCTTCTGCCTGGCATCTGATGGCGTGGCTTGGATTGCTGTTGTCCAACATGGATGAGGTCACCCATGTGCTCTGCCTTGCCTGTACCCAATAAGCATCCAGGGCAGGCCACGCTACTGTGTTTCTGCAGCCACCTGTTGGCTCGGCACAGGAGCTGGGGATGCTGGACAGCTGCATGCTCCCACTCCCACCTTCTCTCAATTTAGTGGCCTTTGATGGTGCTTTTTCAAAGGCCAGGCTCAGCTGTGCTCAGCAGGATCCTGCCCCAAGGGCAGCTGCTTCCCCCTGTGAACCGTCTGTGCTGGAAGATAGCGCATGCTACCCAGGATCCTCTTAATACAGTTTCCCTCCCCCAAGTGCTCTAAGAACATGGCGCAAGGCCCGGAGAGAGATCAGAGCCAGCAGGATGAGCATGGAATGAAGATGATGCCCCCGCAACAAGCAATGGCGGCAAGGGCCTGAGTGCCTGGGAGTGTGAAGAAGAGACCTCGAACGCTGGAGAAATGGGGGGGGGCAGAAAGGTGAGCCATGGACAGATAAAGGGCATAGTATATTTTGAAGGTGCAACTTCTGACTCACCCGTATGCATGAGCTGGAGTGGAAATGGGGCTCTGAGGATATATATTTTTCTGATTTTGAGGGGGGTCACTTGTCTCCTGTAACCACCTACATTCTGAAGTTGAAAAGAGAATATGCCACACATGGATGGCAGCAGCATGGCCAGAGCTGCATGCTTCACTCAAGCTCTGGTCAGGGACAGCGCAATGACCCTGCATGCAATGGAGGTTGCAAGTGCTTGCCACAACAGGTTGGTTGGGGTGGGCAACTTGTGGCCCTCCAGATGTTTTGGCCTGTAAATGCCATCAGCCCTAGCCAGCATAGCCAATGGTGAGGGATGTTTGGAGTTGCAGACCGAAACATCTGGAGGGCCACAAGTTACCCGCCCCTGGTTTGTTAGTTTTATCCTGTTTTTTGACCCAGACAGGTTGGCAAAGCAACTGACAAAAAGTAAAAATGTAGCAATAAAACCCATTAAGAACAGTAAAACAACAAAATAATAATAATAATAATAATAATAATAATAATAATAATAATAATAACAACCATCACCAAAACCCCAACATAAGCCAGCAGTTCCTAAATGTCCTCTGGAACAAAACTGTTGCCACCTGACATCTAAAAATTACAGAGAAGTAATTTTCAGTGTACAGTTTTACAGGGGAGAAAATTCCATAACCTTGGTGCTGCCACTAAGAAGGCCCTGTCCTGCATCACTGTGACATGGAGATTTTGAAGTGTTGGACTTTAATTTACAATGGAAGGTGGGGAATGGGGAAATGTAGCAGCGTGGAAGCCAGATTGGGTGTGATTTTGTTGTGTACCAGTCTGTATGAGCATTGTCTTCTGAGTAGGCTTGCCTCTTGGGTCCCAAACGCCCGCTGGGTTCCCCCCTGGTCCAGAGCTGCACTCCTCCATATATGAGATCACAGTTGTCACCAAGGCAACCTGCAGTGAGCTCATGCGCAGGGGCTGTGACTTCAGCAGGAGCAGATGGAGCTGAGAGCAGCAAAACATCCTGTTTTTATGCAAATGCTGTTAGTAATTTTTTTTAAAAAAATGGAGGAGGGAGGAGGGAGCCATGGGAGACTGTTTTTCTCTGTATGCATGATATGTGTGTGTGTATGTGTGTGTGTGCGCACGCGCATGGGTGTACACATGTGCAGATGAAAGGGCTCCTGCTCACATAGGGGAGGAGAGTATAAACCGCTCTTATTTACAAGAGAGGTGGTGACTAACCCTAACCCTTCCCTTGCAGAAAGTTGACATGACTGTTGGCCACAAGTTGGATTTTTCCTGGAGGTAGAATACAGGACTCCTTTATCACATCCGTTTTTGGGAATGGAGGCCAGGGAGAGGAGAATGAAGTTTCTGCACACATGTGCCTGAGCTCCAACTCTTCCCGTTACACACTGCACCACCCCTGAAACCTTGATTTTTAACTTGGCACAGGCTTCATTCACATTCCAGCCTGATGGGTGCTGGTGATCAGATAATTTCAAGAGTTTAATAGGCTCCTGGTTATTCGAATCAGACACAAAATCTGCCACTGCTGACCTGCTGTCAGAGATTCCATCCAGGTCTCTTGGAGCCTGCATAGCTTTCTAGCTGCATTCACTTAATTGATCCCTCTCTAGCTGGAAGCCATTTATGTACAGCCAAGTGAGTTGTGAATAGAAGGATTCCCCTGTGAGGATGAGAGACCTGCCCACATGCTGCTTGGATCACCACTATTGTAGTGTCCCTGTCTAGAGCTACAAATGGAATTTCATGTAACTGCAAAGAATAGGACACTTCACAGAAGCAGACCCAGGCCCTTTCTTCTAGGGTGACCATATGAAAAGGAGGACAGGGCTCCTGTATCTTTAACTGTTGTATTGAAAAGGGAATTTCAGCAGGTGTCATTTGTATATATGGAGAAACTGGTGAAATTCCCTCTTCATCACAACAGTGAAAGCTGCAGGAGCTATACTAGAGTAACCAGATTTAAAAGAGGGCAGGGCACCTGCAGCTTTAACTGTTGTGATGAAGAGGAAATTTCATCAGGTTCCCCATATATACAAATGACACCTGCTGAAATTCCTTTTTTTTTTTTTTTGGCAACTGTTAAATACACAGAAGCCCTGTCCTCCTTTTCATATGGTCATCCTACTTTCTTCACCTAAGGATTATCCCAGGAAAATGTTGGGATTGTCCCTGCCTGCTCCCAGGATCCCGTGTGTGTCATTTGCATGCACAGGGATGATCCCGGGGAAAAGGCAGGTGTAGAAATGGCCCTAGAGATTTTGAACAACTTGTTCATACGCTGATTCAAAGTGAGATGATTTATGTTTCAACTCTGATCTGAATGTAGAAGTACAGAGCAAATGACAAAAAGGAAGAGCACCCCTTCCTTATCAGGAAGAAAGGGGGAAGAGAAATATGATAAAGATATTCTTTCCTTGTTTGTTTGTTTGTTTGGGGAGGGGTTAACACCTTGCCTGATGAAGAGTTCTGGACCCAAAACCCTAATGAAGTGATTGCCCAATTGTGAATTTTTGTTTTTTTTGGGGGGGGGGAATCCACCTCAAGGACCAGCATAGCTATCTTGGCTGTTGTTTTTTATTATTATAAAGATGGGCTTTCTGGGAACAGTTGGTATTTAAGAGCAGAGTAACTGGATATTCCCATTGCCAGCACTGACACACACAGAGCTTTTCAGAAATGTCAGATTTTGGCACTGAATTTTAGTATTTGTGGTTCGATTTTGAGCTACACATAATCACTAGAAATTCAACGTTTGAGAATGTGAAGGAACATTCCCTCCACCCCAATAAGATTTATTTATTTTTCATCTCTGCCCTCCACAACCACCAAGCGCAAGAGAGGAGCACAGCTCTCATCATGTGCCTGGCTAAGAACAGACACTGCAGAGTTTCCACTGTCCCTTTTTGGCAAATTGCAGGAGATCTTTCTCAACCGGCAGACATTTTGCTGCCTGAGGCAAAGCAGCAAATGGTGCCTTTCTGCCACTCAAGGTGCATAGTTCCCAAGGCCTATTAAGTTATTTTAGTACCTGAGGCAGCAATTCCCACACATACCTTGCCCCCTCTGTGCCAGTTAATCATCATTATCATCATCATCATCATCATCATCATCATCAACAACAACAAATAATACCCCAAATCAGCTGCCCCATTCCGCCAAATCATAGACTCATAGAACAGTAGAGTTGGAAGGGGCCTAAAAGGCCATCGAGTCCAACCCCCTGCTCAATGCAGGAATCCACCCTACAGCATAATAGAATCATAGAATAGTAGAGTTGGAAATAGTGGCCAGTGTTGTTATAAGTGAATGATTCTAACTCACTGTTGAGGGATGAATTGTCAGGGATCTTTTTCTATCACATTTTCAGTGCACTGACTCTGGCAGACCTTACACTCCTCCACGTTCACCACCCATTTCTCTTACCTCGCCTGAAAACTAGAGGGAGTGGTTGGGAGTTCACCCCAAACCCCACAGGGGCTTGACTCACAGTGGTGGGACTGTATCTGTCTTCCTCCTATCCCACAAATTCTCCTGTTTACTAGCAAGCCCTCAGCTTAACAACAACAGCAAAACCATCTGGGTACAGTTGTTGCTAGGCATTTAAAAGATTCGGGCCCCAGACCCATAGGACATTAATCTGCATAAAATTTTCATATGTTCATTTCTATCTATATATGCAAATTTAGAAACCATTACTAGGATTTATTTAAATTCCACAGAAGGCAAAGCCAGTCAATTAATTTCCCATCTAACTCACACCAAATAAAATAAACTCTTTAAATGATTTGCACCCCACCCCCAGATCATCCTAAATCTGTAGTTTCTTTTCAATTACAATTTATTTGCAACGGCTGTGAACATGTGTGAAAAAAATCCACCAAAAAGAGTGGCTGGTAAAAAAATTCACAAGTCCTTTCAAACATGTCCACCCCCACCCCCCACCATGCAATTGCGCTTAGAAAAAAAGTTTCCATTGGCACCAAAGAAAGTTTTTTTTCTTCAACTTAGTTGCCATGCAAGGAGAATTGGGGAGGGGAGGTGTTCAGTGTGTGGAGAGGGAAGGGTTAACCCTTCCCTTCACAGCTGCTATCTGCCTTGAAGATGGCCCCTTGCATTTCAATTAAGCTGAGGGGGCGGGGAATTCCCATTGGCCACCAATGAACACTCAGGGGTACTGGTAAATAGATTTTGGGCTGAAGCCCCATGGGCCTAGCAATGCCCTGGCATCTGGGGTGTCACTCTTCAATGTTTTAGAACAGCCTCATCTTGAACAAACTGCTTTGGGGGGGCTAACCCCCTCCTACTCCAAGAAAGACATTTATTTATTTATTTATTTATTTATTTATTTATTTATTTATTTAAGCATTTTTATGCCACCATTCAGCCAAAAAAGGCTCTCACGGCAACTTACAAAAGTATTTCTTGACAGCCCCTGCCCACAGGCTTACAATCTAAAAGACATGACACAAAAGGAAAGAGGATTGGGAGGGAGGAGGAGGAGGAGGAGGAGGAGGAGGGGGGGAAAGGAAAGCAAATTCAGGCACTACAATCTTAGTTGCAAAATTCAGCAGTTAGTTGGCAGTTGGCAGCAGGAGGGAGGGGGCTCTCAGCTGGAGCTGGACCCAGGCATGATGGAGAGGTGCCTGGCTGCTGCTTCCTCCCTCATTGGAGGCCTCTGCAGTGTCAGTTGGTAGCAGGAGGGAGGGGGCTCTCAGCTGGAACTGAACCCAGGCACGATGGAGAGGTGCCTGGCTGCTGCTTCCTCCCTCACTGGTGGCATGAACAAAGCCAGTGAGGAGGAGCTAGAAAGTTCTGTTCTAAAAGCAAGATGGAAAAATAGGGTCTTTTCATCTAGAATAGTTGCTGGGCAGGCATATTTATCATAAAAAAACCTCATGCTCCGTCTCCTCCATTCAGGTAACTACTGTATCTTTTGACTTGTATTTATTTTGCTCTTGCAACTTTTATATTCCCTCCTCCTCCCCCTTATTCGGCAGTTTTCCCTATCAATACCTACATTATTGGCATTTGTATTCCCCTTTCTTCCCTCCTCATAGAGTACTAAGGGATTTTATCTTCACAATGCCCCTGTGAGGCAGGCCAGGCTGAGGTATAGTGACTAGTCCAAGCTCAGTCAGTCAACTTCATAGCTAAGCAGAAATGTGAGGATGTGACTGTCCCTTTTTCCACATCCAGCACATTGGCGGTTCGTTTGGCATACTGTAATTGGATGTGAAATGTGTGGAGTGGTAAACAACTGGGGAAATGTGGTAAGCCAATAAATCTGGGAGAATTTTGACTTAATGGAGAGACACTGATTGTTTTCTCATTCTTAAGCCTTTTGAAGGGCTTTGCATTTGGGGAAAACACTGCTGCGGTTTCCCAGGCTGCGAGGGAAGGCTGGAGATGGACAGACAGATAGGGGTGTGTGGGTGTGTACACACACACACACACACACACACACACACACACACAGCAGTAGGAAAGTACACAAACATGGGAAAGTACATGACCAGAACTAGTGATTCACAAAGATCAGATTAGAAAATGTTCAGAAAATGTATACTGAGGAAAAGAACAATTGTACTATATAAGGGAACAAAAACACTTTATCAACAACTCACTAAATGATTGTCTTCCTCCTCCTTGAATCACACCAGTGGCTGCCATGGGCGCAAATGGGAGCTCCCCACACCCTCCAGGCAAATGGCAGCTGTGAGCGCTGCTATCTGTGCCGTGACTGTGGCAGGAGGAGAAAGTTAACCCCCTTATTTATTTATTTATTTATTTATTTATTTATTTATTTATTATTGCATTTGTCCCAATCCAGATTAGGGGCCTCACAGTTGCTATTTTGTAAAGACATGCTAGGACCAGTCATATGATTAACATCCAATCTAGTTTAGCCCTTAGCTTGACCATTTTGGCTGTGTACCAGAGTTTTAACAACTTGTCCCCTGTCTGTGATTAGAACAGCATGCATTCTCTCCCTAGAAAAGCTAAGGGCCTGTTCAGACAACACGCTAAACCATGGTTCAGGCACTAACCCTTTTGCAGCAAATGGTTAGTGAGCATGTTCAAACGGTGGTTATGTATAGCTCCCATGGTTAGGAATGGTTCCCACAACATACTAAGTCATGGTTCAGATGACACACTCAGCCATAATGTTTAGCTCTAAGTTCTTAACCACCGTGACTGAGTGTGTCATCTGAACTGGGTCTAACTCTTGTTTTAAACCTTCAAATGAGCTTTTGTACAACTTGGAGCATCTGGGGAAGGAATGAGGACACCTGCAGAGGAGAGGAAGTCGGGGAGGTTTGTTCATGCTGCTTTTGGGGAGCAGTGGGCTTGATCAGAACCTGAGGTGCCAAGCAGGCCATAACACCATCTAACCCTGAATCCTCCTGGGAAGTGTCCAAGGTCCCTCTGCTGCCAGAGCTGACAAAGGGAACCTGTATCCGAACATGAGTTCTAATTAGGGCAAAGGAAGGCAGCAGCTGGCCTTGACTTTTCTCACCCACTTCAGTTCTTAAGGCATCAGAGCATCTTGTTAATTGTGCATTCCCTGGAGCTACGAATGAAATTAGCTCTGCAGAGCATGCAGGCACATGGCAAGGAGGAAATCTCGTCCCATCACCCTGAGGCCTGCTTTCTCTCAGCAGCTCCTTGTCTGCTGTGACCCCTTGTCCCCACCCTTTCTACTCTTTTCCTCTTTACTGGCTTCTTGGCCTCCATGTGATTCAACTGATGTACAAAGCTTTCACCCCTTTCTGTACTACCTGGTTTGTTGGTTGGCCTGGATCAGCTGTCATCTCCACCCACAGAACACCCCATTTTTATTGTATTTATTTATTATTGCATTTATATCCTGCCTTTTTTCCTCCAACGAACCCAAGGCGGCATACATAATCCTCCTCCTCCTCTCCATTTTATCCTCACAACACCAACCCTGTGAGGTGGGTTGGGCTGAGAGTCTGACTGGCCTAAAGTCACCCAGTGAGCTTCCATGGCCGAGTGGGGACTAGAAACCGGATCTCCTGACTCCCAGTCTGGTACTTTAGCCACTATACCACACAGGCATTCTTCCAGTGGGAGGATCATCAGAGACAGCTGGCCAACAGCCCAGGTGCAGGGGGTGCGGGGACTGCCCTGGCAGAGCCCTCCCCCCTCAATTAGTAGAGAGGCACCAACATGCCTTCGTTACTCCCTCCAGCTATCAACAGAGAGGGGTTAAGATTGTGTTCTAACTTATTACATTTTAATACTGCCCCTCCCTCCAAGGACCACAAGGGCAGTATAAATGGTTCTCCCCTGCTATTTTATCCTCACAACAACCCTGCAAGGTAGGTTCAGCTGGGAGATTACAACTGACCTAAAGTAACTCAGGGAGCTTCATGGCTGAGTGAGGATTTGAACCTGGATCTCCCCAGACCTAGTCCAACAGTTTAACCATTACACTACAGTGGCTCTTTCCCATATTCGCCCGTAGTGGGATATACCCTCCAGCACCAAGCCCCCCCCCCCCGAGTGAACTCTGCTACCCAAAGTGAGAAAGAAGGAGCTTCTTCTGTGTGCCTGGATGCCATAATTCCACACAGCACGCAGAATCCCCTCGGACTATCCCAGCCTTGTGTCGCTTTCCCCAGGCCTAGCAGCAACCATATGGCAAGTCCTTTTGGACCCATTGATGTGGGACCCAATTTCTGCCCTTTGTGCCTTTAAAGATCTGCCTCCATGGAGAGGAATCATTGCACCCAGCGCGACGGCTGGTCTGCCACACAGCACTTCAGATAGAATTTATAGTGCAACATCAATAAGTTTATTAAGGAAGATATGAGGTAATCTGGGGGCAGGGTGGGGTGGGATGAAGTTTGCAAGAAGCAAAATGGCTTTACAGAAATAAAATGCCAAACAATTTCTAATTTAAGATTTCAATTCCTAATTAATATTAATTTCTCAGCAACGCACTAAGATGATCTTGGGCGCCAGAGGCAGCAGCTCACATGAAGGACAACAGTGTAACAGATGGAGTTGAGGACACCTTGTTGGCCCTTGGAGGATGTTTCATCATGTGATCTCTTTGTCCTTTGGTAAAAAAAATATATGAGAAAAGCCCAAAGGATGCTTCCTTCTACCTTCCATGCTCAAACACATCAACTGGAAGCTGTTAGCTCCCCTCATGGCTCTGCTTTAGAACTGATTTGAGAAGGGGGCGGATGGAGCTCACAAATGCCAGCGTGTCCCATGGTCACAATGGCTGCTGCTTCCACACATGATGATGATGATGATGATGATGATGATGATGATGATGATCTCACTTTTCCTCCAGAGAGATCAAGGTGGTTGTACATAGCTCTGCCCTTGGCCCTTTTATCCTAACAACAACTTTGTGAAGTAGGCTAGGCTGAGTGATTGTGACTAGCCCAAGGTCACCCACTGAGCTTCCTGGTCAAGGGTGGATTTGAAACTGCATCTCCCCCCAAGCCTGGTTTGACATTCTAACCACTACACCACACTGGCTCTTGCCAACTTCAATCAAATGGAGCATATGATGACTCTTAACAGTGCAATCTTATACACGGCTACTCAGAAGTATGTCCGACAGAATTTAATGGGGATAACTCACAGGTAAGTAATTACTCCCAGGTAAGACTGCAGTTTAAGAGCATATATCACCATCTTCCCGCTCTATTGGAGAATATGCTTGTTGTTCTTGTTGTCATCAAGTTGTTGTGACAGGTATTTTGTTCTAAATAAAGGTTGTTCCCTCTTGGCAGAAATGAAAGGAAGATAGGCAGCAGGGAATTGCCATTCTATATCCAGAAGCTTTCAACTGGGGTCATCTCTTCTGCTGGTTCATTCTCGGTTCTGACAGCAACACAGCAAGTGGCAGAGTCATCCCAAGATATTTTGCTGCCGGAGGTTGGACGATGGCCACACCTACCCCAACCACACATATCAGGGTGCATAGCACCCAAGGCTGGCCAAGCTATTTTGTCATCAGAGACAGAAAATCCTACAAGCTCTTCTCCTTGGAAGTAAAAATGCAACAGCCATAAATTACACAGATAACAATTTGCTGCCCTTTCATGACACCCCAGATCAGCTGCCAGAGGCGGACCCCTCATTGGGCCTTGTGGTAGGGCCGGACCTGGCAAGCAGGGAGAGGACAGGGTCACTATTAACAGGGTAGCTTGACTGCACTGCTCCTGTGGCCAGCAATTAATTGGGCTACTCGTACTCGTTGCCAATAGCTTGCTTGGGCAACCGCATAAGCGGTATAAGCTGAGCCCTTCATGGCACAGCCAGGGAGGAGCAAGTACTGCTGGGAAAGATAAACCCAGATGTGGCACGAGCATCTCCTTTAGGACTATTTATCAGCTTCATGCAAACAGAAGAGGCTAATCAGTTTCCAACTTCATGCTGCCAAGTGAACAGAATAAATATCCTAGCGAGGGGACTGGTAAACGGGAGCTAGTGTGGTTCTGTACCTCTTTCGCCAATCCCCGAAGTGTTCCAGAACAGCAGGGGTCGTGTTACAGCTCTCTGGCCTGCCACATTATTTGCAGAAGTTGATTCCTGTTAGGAATACAGACAGGGCCACAGGGAAGGATTTGGCAAGAGTACCAAATGTTGCGGGGTGAGAGCTAATTTTGGAACTGGGTAGATTGAAGTGGTTGTCCCTAGCAAAGGGAAAAGCCCTCTCCCTGCAGCACTTGTTGGCCAGGGGATCCTCCCAGAGAAAACGGGGAAACTGTTAAAGCCAGCAGGTGTAAAAACGTGTCATCTCAGTGCCCAGGATTACTGCAGATAAAGTTACCATGATCTATTTCCTTCACCCAAACTGATATAAGGAAGGCTGAGAGCCAGTGTGGTTTAGTGGTTAGAGCCTTGGACTGGGGCTTGGGAGACTTGGGTTCTATTCTCTACTTGGCTATGGAGGTCACTGAGTGACTTTGGGTCAGTCTCTCAGCCTAACCTACCTCACAGGATTGTTGTGAGGATAAAATGGAGAGGAAGAGAACCATGTCAGCTGCCTTTGGTTCCTTGCAAGAGGAAAAAAAGTGGGATATAAATGTAATAATAAATAAAATTTAATTTAAAAATATCTGCAACCACATTCTGTGCCAACAAAGGTCCTCATGAAGGACATCCTTGATCAATCCTGCCCTCATAGCATACACTTCTTAACTTGTGACATTCATTCTTATTCCAATAGTTGGCATTCGTAAAATGTAGAATATTTTGGCAAGGAAAGGAGAGGCAGAAAGCAAGATGCTAGGGGAAATATAGCCAGGAGGGACAAGCCAGAGGGCACTTGGGGAAAGCGACAGATGGGAAAACATGACACCTTGTCCTGAGCGCAGAAATCCCCATTCCATCTGAAACATTGGAAGTCCTGACCAAGGTTCTTTTTGGTTATTGCGCATTGCACACTCATACTCACATTTTCTCAGAAATGATGAAAGCTAGAAACTTGCTCTCTCCCACCCAAGGTTCTCTGGAAGTCAAATTTAGTACCATATTCTGTGTGTGCATATTGAACAGTGGTGTAGTGTTAAATTTTGAAATGCAGAGGCTCATCATGACAGCCTTTATACCCATGCCCCCAAGGAGAGTCCAAAAAATGCAGGCAGTTCTGTTGATTCATCTCTCTGTGTATATTATATATGTCTCCTGCAGGTCTGTTATAATGCTAATGGGTCTTAATTATTGCCTGTTCAAAGCCAAGCCACACCAAAATGCTTTGCATTACCACAGGGATAGCTCAGGAGTCAGGACAATATATTGTTGCTGAGAAAACTCATTCCTGCTCCCCATGCTAAGGCGAGGATTGCAGCTAAGCTCAGAAGGAACAGGGAAGCCAGAGGGTTGGGTGGATGGCAGAGGATGTCATCATCCCTGCTAATCAAAACCTCCCTGTGCTTTGACCCAGGCAGGATCTACACTGCTGCTTTAAAATGGTTTATAACAGTAGTGACAACTGTTAGGGCCCAGAACACACTCCATATACAGTGTTTAAACCATTTTCAAATTGTCATATCCTGCTTGGTGTAGATCAGTCCCCAGTGAGCCCCCACTCTGCTACGCCACTGTACATATACGGATTTCAAGGGTGAACATGTTGTGTCAATTATGGTTGAACCCTCCCTAGCCGGATCGACTCAGGGGCCCTGAATTTCAGCCCCTGATCAATTTTCCTAAGGAACCCTAGGCCCGTCTTGTCTAAGGACTGGCCATACTCACTAAGACCAGGCCTGCTTGTGTGGGCTCTTGCTGGTTCCCTCTTCCCAGGATGCTAGCCTGTTCCCCCATTCACAGGAGTGTGGTGTGTGTGTGTCTGACATGGTGGAGGAGAGTGGGGTGGTATCAGTCACTCTTGGGGCCATTGGCTGTCACCTTTCACTGACATCAGGAGAGCAGCCAAAGAACTGGAACATGACCACAAGCAGGGATCTGTTGTGCATCCGCATTTACTTGATACAGCTCAGTACCTGAATTTCTTCTCCTCCGTCAAAACCATTCAGGGGATGATGAACACCTGCTGGCCCATGGCCAAATCTCCCCCTCACTCTGCCGCCAGCTCAGGTCAACGTGTGCTGGAAATGGGAGGGGTTTCTATGGAAACCCCAATGCCAGGGAGTGATGTCAGGGCTGAGACACAGCCTCATACAATTGGGGGGGGGGAGGAGAGGATGGCTGCCAGGGTGGGTCTCCCCCTCGGAGAGCATCACCCTCTTCACTCTGACATTTAAAGTGCGCTTATGCCGCCTGTGCTTGCTCTCGCTAGGATGCTGTGCAGAGACCTGAGGTGCCAGAGCTCTGGCAGCTCTGCCAAGTGAAGTAGGGTCAAGCTGGGAATACATGGTGGGGGAGGCACCCTCCAGGGAGAACGTGGGGCACGTGGACATCCCAGTGTACAGCAAGTTGAGAGGGACTAAAATAAGCACAGGAGGTGGCTAGAGCAATCCGCAAGAGAGTGGCAAAAGCAGATGTATTAAAAGTTCTAGAGCAGATAATCCCATTCAAAAATCACAGCATATTTTTGAGCCACACGGGAATTGTGTGTGTTAAAGAACCGGCAGGCTTTAAATAAGCAGAAGAGGTTTGGGTTCTTTTTAATGCCGTGAATTGACTGTTTCTGAACTCTGAATACATCTGCAGCTGCTGCACCCTCCTACTTACACAAATCATTCTGGGGCGCCCCATCTTGCTTGTTGAGCCATTGAAGGGTGAGAAATTAGCAAGGGGGTTGCCCCCAGCCATATGGTGACCCTGATTTTTGGCATCAGTGTATTACTGATGGCTACAGCTGCCTGGCAAATCATGCTGCAGAAAAGCTAACGGTGGCTGGGAGTTTTCCTCTGCCACAAAGTAGGGGCAAAAGTTGGCTGTCAGGAAGCTCTTAAGCAGTAGTAGCAGCGTTCAGGGCTTTTTCACTGTCAGAGGTTTCTTTGCTTCAGTGGAGATCTTCTTTGGGTGGATTGAGTCCTCCTTCCCAATATCCAGAGAAAGAGAAACAGAGCGCATGATGCCTCAGACACCAAACCCTAGATCCCATGGAAGTAGGAGATGGGCAGAGGGGAACAGGGGATCAGGACTGTAAAAGAGCCCTATTTCCTCCCCCAACACACACCCTATATCTGTGGGACTGTATACGAAGTTGCATTAAGCCCCAAACATGATTCCGCACAAAGATGCAGCACTGTGTCTAAAGGCTGTGTACACTTGTGTATTATATTATCAGGTTATGCTCCCCTTTGCTCGGTCCGCGTGTACTTGTCTGTTGTTTTGCGTTGCCTTATCTCTGTTTTTTTCTTTTTCTTTCCGTCCTCTTCCGTGTATCTTGCCTTCTTCTGTGTGTGGGGACCATGCATCTGCGTAGATACGCGGGCATGTATATTGCTCGGTGTGTAATTCCCCCACCCCACCCCGGCACCCAATGTGTCTATTGTTTTGCATGTGCGCCTGAGCCTGCCTGGTTTTGTCCCGTCTTTTGTGTCTCTTCCAGCGAGCGAGCGAGCGGTGGGTGTCTCTCCATGCACTGGCACAGGCACCGGTTTCTTTGAGCCAGCTCTGCCCAGCCTCCTTGTCTGACCCTGGCACTGCCACCCCCTTCTCTCCTGCAGTGCATGTAGGGTGCCCCCGGGCTTATGCACCCCCCCATCCCGAGTCCTTCCTCCCCGCCCTGCTGCGGCAGAGGCGGCAAAGGGAGCGCATGGGGGTCCCAGGCAGCTCCTCAGGGGACGTTTGTCCAGAACATAAATGCTGATGATTGGCAGCCCCTGCTCCAGACAAGCACAGGACTGGAGTAGGAATGAGAGGACAGCCGGACCGGGCTCTGGACCCCTTGAGAATCCTTGCTCCTCACGCAAGGTGGAAAGCTGGGGCTGGGGGGAGGATTCTAGCTATTCTTTGAGCCTCCCAGAATAGGGGTTCCCCCCTCCTTTCACTGTTTCCTTGTGCACCCCCCCCCCAAGCACTTCCCTTCTGCGATGTGTGAATGATTCTAGATCCGCTCTCAGGAGCGAGGTGGAGGTGTGAAGTCTCTTAAAACACCGGAGATGGTTAAGCGGGAGCGGGGAGAATTCGGAATCGTTGCGGGCGAAAAGACTTTTGGCGTGTTCCAGGGCGGCTCTGGAGAGGAGGGTGATGAGGAGAGGGGCCATCGGCTGTGGCACGACCGACGGGCTTTCTCTAGGAAGGCAGATCACGGGGTGGGGAAAGAGTTTCATGGGTCGCCTCCCTCCCTCCCTGCCGCCTGTTGATTTGCCAGGGTAGAAGTCACGGCGTGTGTGTGTGTGTGGGGGGGGGGGGATATCGAGCTCTCGCCCGGTTGGACTGTTTGACATGGGGGGGGGCTATTGTGATGGGGGGGCGGGATGTCTTCATGAAGATCCACAGAATCGTTTAGGGGCTTGGATCCAGCCTCGTGCTCCCCCCCCCGGGAAAAAAGCACCTGTGCGCCGTTTACCCCAAAGCCCCTCCCTCCCCCGAGTCCCCGCAGGCGGGCTTTTCCTACCCGATGGGGCCGAGGTAGGGGTGCGCGGCTCCGCCTGGCGGCTGCAGCTCCCTCCCAGCGGAGGGCTTGTTTGCGTCTCAGGAGCTTGTCAGTCTGGAACCAGCTGTTGCTCCGTCCCTTCCCGTGGCGGAATCCAGTCCGGGTTTTGCCGCCCCTCGCTGGCTCTTTCTTCTTTCTCTTCTGCATTGCCGCGGACAAGGTGCTCGCAGCCAGCCAGCCCGCCCGCCCGCCCGCCCAGCGCTGCCTGCCTGGCAGTGGGAAGAGCACAGGCAGACAGAGAGGGAGACACACGCGCGCGCGCGCGCACAGACACACACACACACACACGCCGAGCGAGGCACACGCACCGTCGCGCCGCGGCGACCGGCCGGCGAGGGGGTCTATGCGGCTCTCCAGTGCTGGCTGCCGGAGCGAGCCGCCAGCCTCGCGCCGCCGCCCCCCAGCCTCGCCGCCGCCGCCGCCCCCCAGCCTCCCCGGCGGCGGGTCCGTCCGGCCATGAGCAGTCGATGGAGCGCGCGGCCAGCCCGCGGCGGGCAGGGGTGCTGAGCGGCCCCGGGGTGCCCTGAGTTGTTGCGGCGGCGGCGGCGGCGGCGGCGCGGCGCGGACTCCAGCCGGGACGAGCGCCCCCCTCCTTCCCTCTCTCCCTCCCTCCCTCCCGCGGCTCTCCACCTCCCGCCGCCGCGGGCCGGGTCCCGTCCCGACCTCCCCGCGCGCCCCTCTCGTGATGGCTTTATGGCAGCAGCTGGGAGCCGGTGCCCGCATGGGCACGGGGCTGTGGCAGGTCCTGCTGGCTGGCACGATCCTCAGCAGCCACATTCATCCCAACGGTGAGTCAGAGCGAGGCTTTTTCACGCGCGGTGGCGTCGCTCTCCTTGGGCAGCGTCCGCCGTCTCTCGCGCGCTTCTCTTGCTTGCTCTTGTGCGTTCCTTGACGGGGGAGAGGAGGAGGAAGAGGGCGGCGGGGGGGGGATCGCAGCATGGAGCAGAGGTTCGACGGGGAGCGCGGCGCCCAGGGTCTGGCAGAGGGCGCAGACTTGGCGGGGGACGAGGAGGCCAGCGGGGGGGGGGGGAGCGGGGGGGGCTTTGCCAGGTGGCTCCAAGGTAGGATTCGGCGCACCAAAGGTGTTCTGTGGCAGCAAGGGGGGCATCATCATCGGGCTCAACGGGAGCATCCCTTGGCATCCCGAACTGAAGCCGCAAACTTTCCAGCCCGGCTGGTTGGCTGCACCCCCTGGTCTGCCTAAAGTGCCCATTGGGAGAAATGACATATGGAGCTCTGCCTCTGACGCTTGCTGCCCTGGCAATGCCAAGGAACCTGTTGTTGCTGGTACAGCAGCAGCAGCAAAAAAAGAAAAAAAAAGAAGGAGAATCCCCTGCCAGGACTGTGTCCTGAGCTTTCATTTGTGTTTCTTCCCATTGCTCCTGCCCTTCGACTGAGTCCAAAACCAGAGCTGGAAGGGGCTGCCTCTGTGCCCCCCCTCTCCTTCCCCTCCCCTCCCGACCCATCCCATCTGATGCCTCCTGCTGTCTCTCTTGGCTTCGGCAGAGCACAGTCTTTGGGTCCGGTCTCTCCTATTTGGCAGGCAGCTCTTTTTTGCAAGGTGACTGAAGGATTTTGGAGGAAGGATGCAAAGGAGAGATGGGCCGACCCTTTCTGGGCTCAGTGGGAGAACTGGAGCCCCTGCATGTGAACCATGCCGGAGAGAGACTTCAACTGCTACAAGGGCAGTTGTGTCCAGTGGCTGGCAGGGAAAGCTTGTTGTAGGGGCAGATCATTCGGGGGACAAATGCCTAACCTGATCAGCCTGATTCTGTGATCTGTACCCCACCAAAGATAAAGATCTGATTGGAGCAGGAGGCCTGGTGGTGCAGCTGTGTGCCAAAGAGAGGAATAGTGGTGTGGGAAGGGGTGTTGCTACTCCGCGTGTGTGTGTGTGTGTGTGTTCTCAGCATGACAGGATGCCTTCGGAGAGTTGGCTAATAAGTGATCCACATTCCTCTCCAACAATGACACCCATCTGTTCACCAAGGCCCGGCTGGGCTCAGATGCAATTTACTGATCACAGCAGCATCCAAGCCTTGAACAAACAGACAATGCAGTCACCCAATCCCAGTGAGGCAGGGCAGGGCCTCTTATTCCCAGAGCAGAGGTAGCGAACTGAGGCCCAAAGCCTTAGAGACTTTGCCAAGGTCAAGCAGCAGGTCGGTAGCAGGGCACGGAACTGGAGCAGGATGGCTTTTCCCAGCTCAGCCTCCCCCGTTTTTCCAATCGAGCCCAGAGGAACTAACATGACACACAGGTGTCTCTGAACTTGCTCTCAGAGCCTCATCAGTTGAAGGATTTCCAAGCAACAACTCCATTTATTCTGTCATAATGCACCAAAGACACACACACAGAGAGAACATACATGCAGTCATGCACACATGTTTGATAGGATCTCTCAAGGGTCTTTTAACAAATTAAGAGATGGCACCTAGCCGCCTATCAAGCTATTCAAACATATACAAGGAAATCATGCACATGCAAGGTAACTGCACAGAGACATCCACACATGCAAAAGGTAATGCACACGCATAGTGATAGCACTATCAACACATGTTCACATGCACAAAACTGCACACACTTATTATACTGCAACTCACCCACCCCCTGGAAATAATCAATCCTCTGTAGGTGACAGACCACTGGTCCCTCATAGTCACACACTTGCATGCCACGGAATCATTCAGTTCTGTACATAGGCGGAACATCTGGCAAAGAGGAATATGCACCCTCTACAGAGCAGCCATCACCAACTGCAGGAACAAGTCCCCCATTGTACAGCTGTACAGTGATTCTTTTTAAAACCCGCACATGCCACAGGCTGCTTTGAAGGATGAGGACCTGGACCTAGCAGCAGAGGGGAGCATTGAGTGGATACTGTTTGCCATTTCATCCCCTTCCCACTGATCTCAATGCCAGCCTGCAGGGAGCCAGCCAAACTCTCCAGCCAAGCAGGGGGGCAAGTTGGCCAGCCAAGAGGCACAGTCACAAAAGGGGGCTCATGCAGGGGAAACGTTCCCTGCTGAAGATGATAAGTATTCCACCTGCCTGGCAACTGTGCCTTGGGCTCCCTGGCTGGACATGGGTAAGGGCAGTTTGACCCATTTGCACAAAGGGGCCGGGCAATTCCAGAACACAGGCAGCCTGTTCTGTCTTAGGCCAGTTGCATCAGCCCCTCCCCCCACCAAAGTTATTGTGCTATTCTGGGAGCCAGAGTGCCAGCCATAGCCAGGCATAGTGTAGGAGTTGAAACAAGCTTTGCAAAATCACTAGACTAATTCCCCTTCATCCCAGCTCCTTGCAGCCCTGACTTTCCCAGCCTCCTCCTTTGGGTGTCCACAACAGCCCTTCTGTCTCAGATTGGCTTTGTCCCTTTGCTCTGCGTTTTGTCCACCCCACACCCCTCCCCACATCTTGTCTCCTTGGTTTTCCTTGCTGCCTCCTTAAGACTAATAGCCCTTAGTTCAAATCTATGCCCCACCATTAGCGATCCTAGTGACAGCTTCCCTTCCCAATTCTGCTAGCAGGGAGTGATCAAGGGCTGGGTGACCCTTTCATTAACCACTCATAATAATAACACATACCTTTGTATTAATTCGTTGTGCATAAGCCCTGTCCACAGTCATGAAAATGGATTTAAATCCCCACTTTATCCTTCCACAAGCATGTAAAGGGGTCCACCCATTTGCCTGATGGCTTGATGGCTCGGTTAAAGGGATTTATGGGGCAAATGGCATGTACTGATAACATATCTTAAGTGTTATGGCCTTAGGGGGAAAGGTGTGTGTGGCCAAAGGGGTATCTAATTGGCAGTCTTGTGGTAGAGTGAGAATGCTATAAAGCAACAGCTGAAGACAAAGGATGCCTCTGAGCTGTGCCTGTGGTAGGATGCAGGTCAGCCACCATGGGAGTGGGGAAGAATCTGGATCCTGTATTTCAATTGATGCATTACTGGGATGCTCCTTGGTTAAGCTTTGATTGCCCTACCTGCCTACCAATGGTAAGATGGAACAAAGCATCTGTGGTTTTTGCGCCCATCTAGAGACCCCCAGAGCACCCCTCTCTTCCTTTCCCTTAAGTTAGGCAGAAGTTAAGCAAGTACAAACATAAACCCCTGCTTTGCTTGATAGGGAGAAAGGAATACAGCGGCCAGATCCACATTTCCAAAACAAAGCAAAGCAAAACAAAGACACTCTGGAGTCAGATGTGGTTTGTGTTCCACAGCATTCTGTAAGAAGGGTGATCTTCAAAAAGAAAAGGGGCTACCAATCCATTCAGTGCTCTTGATTGGTTCTGAAAAAATGCACCAACTTTAATAAACCCTGACATTATTATTTATTTTCAAGTGACATCCAACACTGTTAGTGGAAATACTGTAGAGCCCCTTCTGCATTTCCTCACCCTAATTACATGACATAGCAAATGTCCCACACAAAATTCTCACCAGCCCAGATAGGCAGGGATGAAGTCTGCCACTAAGGGATGCTGCAGTCAGGAGGACCTTTGAGTCAAGCCTCTTTCTAGCCACAGAGCATGATGTGGCCCCTTTGTTCAATTTGAGAGAAGGAGGAAGGGTTGAAGATCTGGGAGAAAGAACCTGCACCCCCCCCCCCAACCCTGTGATTACGTTCACTTTTACAGTAGCACAGCCTTCCCCAACCTGGTGCCCTCCAGGTGGGTTGGACTACAATTCCCATCATCTCCAATCATGGCAACCCTTTGGCTTCTGGGGATAGAGGGACCTGTAGTCCAACATGTCTGGAGGGTGCCATAGTGTGGAAGACCTTGGGAGTTATTAGAAGTCCAGCTTTACAAATGCAAAATTAACAAACACTTGCACTTTTATATTAGCAGGGATGCTAAAGTCATCTGCCAGCCCAGCTCAAAATTTTCTGTTTCCTTTGAACTTAGCTTCAGTCCTTAGAGTGGCTGGGGGTGGGAGGACTGTGATCTATAGTTGTAAGCTATCCCTGTGGTAATGCAAAGTATTTTGGGGTGACTTGGTCTTGAACAGGTAATTAAGACCCACTAGCTTTACAAAAGATCTGCTCCTGCTAGAGATGAATACTGCTAGAATTGGCTTGTTGATATGGATCCATAAAGATACCTGCATTTTTGAATTCTCCTTTGGGGGTGGGGTGGCTATGAGGACTGTTATGATGAATGCCTGCACTTCAGCATTTACCACTACCCCACTGCCCCTGAAAGCACTCCTAACCCATCTAGAAAACATCAGAGGGGGAAAGCCCAAGGCACATTCCAGTCCATGGGCTGGTTTCAGTACATCACCTGCCCCTGAATAGGGTGATTATATGGAAAGGATGACAAGGCTCCTGTATCTCTAACAGTTGCATAGAAAATGGAATTTCAGCAAGTGTCATTTTTATGCATGCAGCACCTAGTGAAATTCCCTCTTTATCACAACAGTTAAAGCTGCAGGACCCCTGCCCTTTTGACCAGATACAAAAGTGGGCAGGGCTCCATCAGCTTTAACTGTTGTGATAAAGAGAGAATTTCACCAGGTGCTGCATGCATACAAATGACACCTACTGAAGTTCCCTTTTCTATTCAACTGGTAAAGATACAGGAGTCCTGTCCTTTCCGTATGGTCACTCTATCCCTGCACAGCCCTTCACCTGCTTTGTATGAGCATCTCTGAGCTGAAGTGGCATGGCCCAAGTGTATCTAGACAGGGGGTGTCATTTCCAGATGTGGCACAAGATACCCTTTTCTCCATGTGGTGGAAACATAGGCAATCTCCAGAAGTCCTGGTTGCAGCCAAGAACTGCTTCTATCCAGCATTGGAAGCTTTTGGTTATGATAAAATCTTAGATAGGATGGGGCAGAAATTGCCATGTGAAAATTGTCAAGTCTGCCTTCCATTGATCTCATGCCCTTTTCTGACATGGGCGGGAGGAAGCAATGGGGTTTGAGTGGGCTTTCCTATGCTGGCTCTCTCCCGTTGCCTGGATGGCCCCTTGTGTGGTTGTTGTTGGCATCTCAGTCCTTCCTTTTGGCAAGCAGCAAAGCTGCCTCAGCGGACTATGAGCAGGCACCCTTTCTGTCCCCTCTAAAAACAATACAGAATAAGCCCAGCCTACTCAGATTGAGAATTCATTGTGACCATTCCTGTTTTGAAAGTGCACAAAGAAAAGGAGGTAGAATCTAGACTTGCTTGAGAGTTCTCTGTGGGTCTCTGTGGAAAAGTACAGAGAGAGTGTAGGGGCCATTCACAAAATGACACCTTTTTTATTCCAGATCAACCGCAATCATCAACATGGAGTAGTTTAGAATCACCACTCCACTCTTTAACACATCTTCCCAGCTTGCTGCACATGTTTTAGGCATCCTTTTCTTTGCATAATTGCAGTAGCTAAAACATAGTAAGTTGATGGATTTCCTCCCAACACACTGCCTCTTTCAATTCCAGGGACTCTTCTCCCAATTCTGTGCTAATCTGTGACTTTGATTCTGGACTAATTAACCCAGAGTGTTCTTTTGAGTCATCAACAGGTATTATAATCACAATTCCATTCTTGGAACACTCTTTGGAAGAGAAGTCGGGGGTGTCTATTTTTTACCACTCTTCAGGGATCCTGATTATAGAGCGGTTAGATGTATTTAATGTGTGTGGAGGGTTAGTGTTCTATTATCTTGTAAACAACCCTTTAAATAATCAGGGGTCATTGCAACTGGGATAAGAAGGCGGTGTTACCTTTGTGTGTCCCCTTAAGAGATGATTGCTCGAAAAACTGCATCCGGAGATGTGCTTATACTGCCAAAAACAAAACAAAACAAAACTGTGTTGGTCAAAAAATGCGTGGATAAATCAGAGGAGGTATGGAGAAGCTGTAAGAATGACTGGAGGGCTAGGAACCCTGCCTTAGCAAAGCGGCTTCGATCTGTTTAGTCTCTCCAAGAGAAGGGTAAAGGGTGACTTGATCACAATCTCTAAGTACCTACATGGTACGGAAAGAGATTTCTGACGGCAGCCAGCTCTTTAATGCAGCAGACAAAGACAGGACGAGAGCCCCTGGCTGAAAGCTGAAGGCAGACAAATTCAGACAAGAAATTAGGTGCAGATAAGCTGTACCCTCTTAGCACAGGGAGAAAATAAAAAAGAACAGAAAGAAAGTAACCACTGGAGCAATCTAGCTAGAGAATAGGCAGACTCACCGTTGCTTTATGCAATAAAGCCCTCTTTCACAATAGCTCCTTATGGCAGATGGAGGTGTGTGTAAGGTCTTCCATTATCCCACATTTTCCAAGCAAGTGTGAGCACCCAATCCTGCTTGATGGCTTTGGGACAGCAATGGCTGGGTACCTTGGGCTGATTTGATCTTTGGTACTTACTCGCTCCTGCCAGCATTTTCCCTCAATAGATTATAGAAGTAAGAAGGAGACAAAAGGACCAGTTTCCCCTCTTCTTGTACCAGAGAGATCATATGGGTGAAGCAGGGCTAAAAGCAAGCCAACAGTTCAAGGAGCTGGAGGCCAAGGTTCCTCTAAAAAAAAAGATGTTTGGAAAGGATTCTTTGGCCCAGTAGATGCAAAAACTCGCAACAGACACTTGGGATGTTGCAGTTTTCTCATGTATTTTCCCAGGGTTTGGGTGTCTGTCCACCAATTTCAAATGTTCATCCTAACTGCAATTCCTAGAGGGCAACAGAAGGGGACACTTCAGGACTCTTGCCCTGCTGCACAGTCCTCGGCTCTCCACCCTGGTCCTTTCATAAAAAGAAAGAGGAGAAAGGAGCCTGTGGACTCTTTCCCGTGTGTGTGTGTGTGTGTGTGTGTGTGTGTGTGTGTGTGTGAGAGAGAGAGAGAGAGAGAGAGAGAGAGATATGGAATTTTGCACCCAGGGCCAACATCAAGTGAAGGCATAAGTATGGTTGGGCATCTATTCACATCCCAGCCCCCAGCAAGATCCCACTTACAAGAAGCCTTTGAGTGTGTTCAGAGGAGGGCAACCAGGATGATCAGGGATCTGGAAACAAAGCCCCATGAGGAGAGACTGAAAGAACTGGCCATGTTTAGCCTGGAGAAGAGAAGATTGAGGGGAGACATGATAGCACTCTTCAAATACTTAAAAGGTTGTCACACAGAGGAGGGCCAGGATCTCTTCTCGATCCTCCCAGAGTGCAGGACACGGAATAATGGGCTCAAGTTACAGGAAGCCAGATTCCGGCTGGACATCAGGAAGAACTTCCTGACTGTTAGAGCAGCACCACAATAGAACCAATTACCTGGGGATGTTGTGGGCTCTCCTACACTAGAGGCATTCAAGAGGCAGCTGGGCAACCATCTGTCAGGTATGCTTTAAGGTAGATTCCTGCACTGAGCAAGAGGCTGAACTCGATGGCCTTGTAGGCCCCTTCCAACTCTACTATTCTATGATTCTATTATTCTAATTTGCACCTACACTTCACCCTTCAACCTGCTTCTTTACTTGCCTCTCACTCTGGCCCAAATATTGATGGCAGTGAAAAGGAGGAACAGCAGATGTCCCTGCCTACTTGCTCCTAGGCTCTCTGCCTAGCAAGCAAATGGCAGAGAGCTTAAGCTATGGGGAGCTATAGAAATGTAGTACATATATACACACATACATATATACATACATACGTGGTAGCAATGATAAGGAGCAACAGCAGCTGATGGCAACGGTTGTGAGACGACACGCTCAGTGTGGGAGGGCCCCCACTGAGGGTGTCTTGCCCAAAATTCCTTGAGGCCCAGCATTGGGCAAAAGGTGGGATAAAAATTATTATTATTATTATTATTATTATTATTATTATTATTGTTATTATTATTCCCCAAAACCTAGATCTGGCTCTGATCACAACCATAAGGGCAGGGCCAATCACATGGATCGTTCCCCTTCTTATAGGAATCTTCCCTCCTTGTAGTGAGTGGGAAACAGGTGGGAAAGAATCCCACAATTGGCTCTTTCCACATTGGGGTGGGTGTATGAAGAAGGCTGCATTCTCTCCTCTTTGCTGGGCTTCAGCTGAGGACGTGATGCCCTCTCCCTCTGCAGCTTAGACTGGTATTCTCAGCATATCCTTTGCTATCTGGATCCTGCCCCACACTGCAATAGCATCAGACTAGGGAAGCTCAGGTCACACGAGAACAGGGATCTTTTACGTTGGGGTTAATAAAGACATGAGATTCCCTAAGATCGGTGTATGGTCAATGCAGCAGCAAGAGCAGCAATGAGACCTTAGAATCTGGCCTGGAGGTCTTCCCTGCTCAGTTCCATGGAGCATCATGACCAGTCAAGCTGGGTCTCCATGGAACCAGAAGCATTTCTGTTTCTTCTAGTTAGGTCTGATGCTGTTGTGCCTCCTTCCCTCTTGCTCTTCATAACCCAGGTAATTTTGACATTTAATGTAATTCTTTATACATCATCAGGACCTTTTGCTTCTGTTGGACTTATTTATCTTCCCAGATTCTGCTGCTGCACTTGAGCTTCAACCCGCTCCCTCTCCTTAGACCTCAAGACATTGCAGATGTCAAAACCTACCTCCGCGCCCCCCACCACTCAGGTTCAGGACATTCCCCAAGCATTAAAGTATATGAGTCAGAGATGCCTGTCTAGATGTATGTTCACACAATCAGGATAACAAACAACCCCTTCTCCCACTCCATTCATTGATTTGTTTACCTCTTCAGGGAGTGAATAATAAGTAGAAGAGAGGTGGGGGAGGGACCGTATTCAAATCAAGTGGGGAGGCTGACTTGCCTCTCTTTCATTACTCTGTGGTTGCGTAACCAATAGCAGGGGGTTGTCACTGATTTGTAGAGGTTAGTGGTTTGTAAAGTTCCCTGCAAATGTTATGTGACCAATGAATGATCCAAGATGGAACATAAGAAGCTAGCTTGTTCTGACTCAGATCAATAGCTCCATATTGTCTACACCAACCTAGTGCCTTCCAGATGTGTTGGACTGCAACTCCCATCATTCCCAATCAGCAATTGGGATTCAACTGCCTCTGAATATGAAATGTCTTGTTTCATTCTCGTGGCTCACACTCTCTAATAGAACTGCCCTCCATTCTTTAGACTGATCTTCTTTTGAAACATGTGGTAGTAAATTCCACATCTTAATTATGTATTGCATGGATATAGTCTTATGTATCCTGAGCCTATTGCCTATCAGTTTAATTTGGATGATCCAAAGATCCAGTATATTGAGGGAGGGGGCTGTCTCTCTGTTCATACCATTCTTAAATGGATAAACCTCTCTTTTGTTCTTTCTTTGTCATCTTCCTCCTAAACTAAAAAGTCTCTCCCTTTTAGCATACCTTTGTAGGGAAGATGCACCAATTTCTGATTTTCTAAGGGTGCTTCCAGACAGAGGGGTACAAGCGCTAGCAATGAAAAAGCACTGTGCATCAATTGCTTCTTTATCGTCATTTTCCTTAACGGAAAAAGGACAGAAGAAGCGGTAGGAAAAGATGGGAGGGTTACAAGTGGAAGATGACATCATCTGAACCCTTTCCAAAATTCCGTGAATGCAATGGCGATGGTAAGATAAAAACTCATCTGGAAGCACCTTTTTTCCCTTGTTCTTTTTGGGCTGCATTTTTTCCACCTGTAGTATTTACCAGGGCCTCTAGGCCTCCCTGTAGCCCCCATGACCAAACCAAGCAGATTGCCAGAAACTGCTGAAGATCCCACCCCCCCTTTCATTATAAGTAAACATTGATTTAGGATTCTGGGCAAAATCCAACATGTGTGTGGAAGTCCGCTCACATGGTGAGGCTTTCTCTTCCTCTCCCTCACTGTCAGTCTTCCTCCCTGTGAATATATTTTGAGTGGGGCTACAGGGGGAGGGGTAATTGACACCCCCTCCCCATTCTGCTGATGGAAGAAATGTAGTCAATAGGAAGTCTTCACTCGATTCCAGCTTCATTGTACTCATATGTTCATGCTTGCTTATATATGCAAGCATGAACACATTTTTAATTGTGCGCTGCCCAGAGAGCTTCAGCTGATGGGCAGTATAAAAATGTGATAAATAAATAAATAATATGCATACATACACACAGCACACTCAGAGGGGGAAAAGGCTCTTTCTGCCATGTTAATTCTATACTTAAGATCCATCACTCAAGTGCCTGAGCATGGATAACACATTGGGTAATATTATGTGGCACAGACCACCTGGGACTAAACCAACATTTCAGCATTCAGGAGGGCAATATCATGTTTGAATGCCCATCCCCCCCCCCAAAAAAACCCATACAAATCTTCCTACACATACAAAATGAAAGAAAATAAGAAAATACACAAGAGCCCTAATAAATCAGACAACAGTGTTCCAACAGTGGCCAACCAAGATGCCTCTGGGAAAGACACAAGCAAAGCACAAAGGCAGTAGCGTTCCTCCAATTTTTATCCCTGTGCAACTGGTAGCTCCACTGATTCTGATATTTTCCATTAATAAATCAGGGAGAAGTCTAGGCTACAGCTCCCCATGGCATGCTGTGTCTCTCCCCACCACCCACCCACCCAAGCAGGGTGTGTGTGTGTGTGTGTGTGTGTGTGTGTGTGTGTGTGTGTTTAAATGTTGGGAAGCATTCACTCATCTGATTCCCCCACCCCCACCCGCATGCTGGAATAGACTTCAGCAGGTCAGTACCATGTGATATTTCTGGACATGTAGTTCAGTTCAGTTCCCTGCCTTTCTTGGCTCAGATCGATCGTACTGCCTGAGGGGCCCTTTCAAGTGCTAATCCTGTCTGAGTCTTGGATTTTCCTTCATTTGTCCCTGCATTATAAGGCTGGTCTCTAGGGCTGTGCGCTTTGCATAATGGAAAGGGGTAGGGGGGTTGCGAGGTGGCAAGTGGGATCTAAAACTTCCTTGGGGTGGCTGGAGAGCAGCACAATCCTGTGCTCAGACAAGCTGGCAATCAATCCTAAGCAAATGATTACAGACTTGGCAAGTTGGGAGGTGCTTTAGCTCAGTGGTAACACTCCTGCTTTGCATGCAGAAGGTCCCAGGTTCGATCTCCAGCATCTCCAGGTAGGGCTAGGAAAGAAACCTTCCTGAAACCCTGGAGAGCCATTGCTGCCAGTCAGTGTCAGCAATCCTAGGCTATGTGGACCAGTGGTCTGACTCAATATAAGGCACCTCCCTATGTTCCTGAGTGCAACCCCCTGGTTAGACTGGTTTCCAAAGGGGGATTTCTTCAGGCACCTTAGCCTCCCTCTGCCAGTTTTAGTGTGAGTTTTGAGAGGGGTACCAGCACAAGAGGGCTGAGCAAAGCCTCTGTGTGTGTGTGTGTGTGTGTGTGTGTGTGTGTGTGTGTGTGTGTGTCAGTGTTAGAGAAGGGTGCAATGAATCTGTGCTGCTTTGTGCCTGGGAGTCTGTAGCAGCTTGTGTTCATATTATATCTGAACTGGGCTATGGATCAGCATGTGGTGCTGAATGTCAGTCCAGGAGTAAGTGACTGCAAGTGACAGATGGATCCAGATCCAGAAGGGGGCTTCTATCATTCCCAGCATCTACATCCATACAGCTGGCCCACATCATTCAGGACAAAGGTCGTGTTGATTAGTAGACAGGTAAATCTGGGAATAAGGAATAGAACCTGTTCTGGATGGGGTAAGACTCCCTTGGAAGGCTAAGGTAAACAGTTTGGGGGCAGTTGTGACCAGGAGTTTCTTTGCCCAGCTTTGGTTGGTGCGCCAGTTGTGTCCCTTCCTGGGGAAGGTGGATGTGGCCACAGTGATCATGCCTTAATAATCTCTCACTTAGATTACTGTAACACACTCTACACGAAGCTCCCCTTGAAAATTGTTCAGAAGTTACAGCTGGTACAAAACGTGGCAGCCAGAATGCTGCCTGGCATGTGTTTTGTAGATCATGTAACACCAGCCCTGGACCAGCTGTACTGGCTTCCAGTTTGTTCCCAAACCCAATTCAAAGTCTTGGTTCTTGCCCAGAGATCCCTAAACGGTTTGGGGCCACTCCTCCCATAATTGGTGATTATCATCGGAGGCCCTTTTATATGTCCCACATCTAGAGAGGTGATGTTGGTGGCCATTTGAAACAGGGCCTTTTCTGTAGCAGCACCCTGATTATGGACCATCCCTAGAGAGGTCAGGCTAGATCCCTCTTTATTATGCTTTAGAAGACTATGCTGTTCTCTCGAGGTTTGAATGGTTTTTAATGATGTTTTTTCATTTTATTGTGACGAATACACTGGCTTGTATTTTTCTTTAATGTTAGGATGTATTCGTTTTGTTGTTTCTATTGCTGTTTTTATTTGAATGTTGTATATTGTCTCAGGTATTCAATGAGCAGAGGAGCAATAGATGGTTTGGATCCAGATTTAAGCTGGATCAAGTGTGCTGCCACTGGTGGAACTGGACTTCCCTGTCCCCCTCCTTCCCAAAAAATCCCCTCCAACCCCTGAAAATGCTACAATGAGAGTTGGGAGACCCTGTTGAAAGGGGTGAGTTGTGGAGTGGGGAAAGCCCCTTCCTCTTGTGGAATGCAGATCCTGGATCCAGACCCATAAATATGTCAAATAAATAAACTAAATAAATAGTAACTCAAATGCTCAATTTCCTGCCATCTATAAAATAAATCTAAGGGACCCTTACAAAGCAATCCTATGGTGTCTGGACATCATCTGAGGGGCCATAGGATTGTTCAGATTCTCCCTTCTGAAGTCAGAGGCCCTGCTCAACCTTGGAAGGGGGAATCAGAAATATAAACCCCCTACCCTCTTGCACCAGCTGTCCTCCGAGTTTGGAAAAGTAACCTCAGCAAGGAGGAAAGGGGGCATTCTGGTGGGCAGGGAAGGGAGGAGCCTGAAGAGGCCAGGATACAAGCTGTCCTGAGGCCTCTCCAACCTCCTTCCTCCCCATCTGGAATGCCCCAGCTAAACAGTCAAAGAAGCCTGTCTAGTGAAAAAATCAGGACAGGAGGACAAAGGAGGCCAAGATTGCCTCCACCACTCCTCCTGCCTGCATTGGCTGATCGGAAGCCTCCGAGTTTAGGGGTGTCTAATTATCGAGGGTCCCAGGTGTAGAGAGTCCCAAGTTTATACCTGTTCTCTGGATTGAGAAGTGCTGGAGGAGGTTGTGTGAAGACATACCCCTTCCTCTATGTGTATGTATAAGGGAAGCAGTATGCATGTGCAGGGTGGCTGACTGGGAGGAGTGATCATTACTATTTACAAAGATTCCTTGTGGCTGTAATTGCTTAAACTATCAGAGATGAGGTAACCCAACCTTCCCCAACCTGATGCTCTCCAAATGTGTTGGACTTGCAATCTAACCCATTTGGGGGGGGGGGGCACTAGGTTGAGGAAAGTTGGGTTATAGCCAGCCAGCTATTTCACTGAATGAAGCAAGGAGACCCTCTACTGGCCAGATGTAGTCTAATCCTATCATGGGGCTCTCAACTCAGCCTTGAGGAGTTTACCCCCAAATTACACCCCATGTAATTTGGGGGTGGGGAAAACTGTTTGGGGGCCCATTCAAGTGTTGTTTATGCAGGCTGTAAAGTGAAAAATAGCCGTTTAAAATGAATATATTCAAACCATGTAGACACTGGATTTGAATTGCAGAAGAGACAAATGCAAACACATTACATGTGTGAAAACAACCTTCGAAGAAGGTATCTGGCTTCTGCTATGAAACAGAAGAGGAACTATAGCCCCAAACGTTGGGCCTGTGGCCGGTCACACCAATGTCAGAGATTCATTAGAGCCTGACCTGTCCCAGACATATAATAGATCTACGTGTTGTTGTTGGGTTTTTGTTTTTTTGCCGTGAGGGTCACTATAGTTTATAGGTTTATAGGCTGAAACAGACCATGGAGATTAGGATAGCTGGGAATGTGCTAACTGTGCAAAGACCTTACTGTCAACATTTCCCTATTTCACAAGTCTGTCTGCTGCATAATTGCCCCATCTCTGCATGGATGTGTTTTGTTACAGAGGCCAGGAAATACTAGGAAGGAAAGGTGTGAGTAGCTGGCAAGTACCTGTGAGGCACAATGATCTGATTTTGGGAGATGGCTCAGAGGGGATAGGCTTGTGAGGGCACAATTATCACCTAGATCTAGTTTTATTTTTCCTTCCATCCCTGTCCCAGGTAGGGCAACGCACATCACACCCAATGTCATTTGGCTCCAGGGACGAATGGATGGAGGTACGGGTCAGGTAAGAAGAGCTGGGAGCCTTCTTCCCTCCTGGTATATGCCCCCTAATGTGGGGCAAGACAGGGATCCCATTGCGACACGGGTGTGTGTGTGTGTGTGGGAAGGGAGCCCACAGAGGCTGCCTCTGCCTTCTGCAGCCCCCTGCTCCTCAAGGCGTGTGTCTCCTCCTCCTCTCGACTCTGCAGCTGGAGGGACCAGGGCTCAGGGTGACCTTGAGGCTCCAGCAGGAACGTTATTGAATCCAAGCGTTTGATCCTCGGCTGCAATTAAAGGAGAGGCAGAGAATTTGCTGGGCCTCCTGGAGTCACGACAACACTCCCTTGCTGGAGCAGTTCCTGGGGTGTTGTCCAGGAGAGTTGAGAGAAGAGAAGATGGCACTGTGGGACACAGGAGCTATGAGCAGAATAGCCCTTCCTTCTACCCAGAATCTTCATTCCCCCTACCGACCTGTTAATGCCCCTCAGTCCCTCTGTGCAGCCCCTCATGGTAATCTATCTCTATCTCCCTCCACAAACTCTGGCTCAGGCTTCTTTGTCTGAACTGGGCCCTCCTCATCCCCCCCCTTTCTCTTACGCCCGCCCCCAATTTCAATTCTGAGCTCCTTCCCCACCCCCCACCCCATCTCCGACTGTGCCGCGGCTTCTAAATCTGGGACAGGTGGAAGTGGCTGTGGCAAGCGGTTGCCGAGGTGAGTGGTTGCTACGGCAGCACGGCTGATGCCTGACGACCAGGAAGCATCTGCCATTAATCAGGGCAATAAGTGGGTCTCTCAAGGCAGGATGCATGGTGCAGATCAGCAATTAGCAAGGGCGGCCTCCCTGTAATGAGCAATTGTGGTAACAAGGGGGAAAGCACCAGAGACATGGGAGTACAGAGTGCCCAACAGCCTCCCCGCCCCCTCCACCCCATTACAGGCCTGAGTCTTAGGGAGCTGTTCACAGCTTCTGTGTTGAGCTTGTTCAAGCCCAGCTGCCTATTCCCCAATTAGCCCAATGCCCTTTCCACTCTAAGCTGATGTTACCAATGTTGGTTGCAGTCTGCCCTTTAGAAGAAGCTGCTTTAATGTATTCAATGACAACTGGGGAGCTGTGTTGAGTTCTCACTGACAAGGCAGTAACACAAGCTCTGGATCTCTGTTGGCCCAGATGCCATTATGCATTCCCACTGCCCAACTGATCAGCTGGGCTGCAGTGGGGGGATGCTGTTCTGGCACTACTATCAGCAGTGCTGTGACAGTGATCTCGCTGAGGATCACTGTGGGATCGACAGGAGAGATGAAAGCCAAAAAGGGGGTTGGCCCTGAAAACCCCTACGCTATCACCGTCTTCCTCAACCCCCAGAAGTTTTAGACTAACTCCCAACAGCCCCAGACAACATGGCCAGTGGTGAATTCCTTCAGCACCCCTAGCCGTGCTCTTATCCCATGTGTGATGGGAGTTGTAGTCCAAAACATCTGGAGCAAACCAGTTTGGAGAAGGCTGCATTGATTCATTCTTGTGTCCAGGCTCCAGTGCTTCCTGGTGGTCTACTGGCTTTAATAGCCTTCTCCAACCTAGTGCCCTCCAGATGCTTTGGAGTACAATTCCCATCATTCCTGACCATCGGCCATGCTGGTTGGCAGGGATGGGGTTTCAGTCCAATCCATCTCGAGAGCACCAGGTAAGGGAAGGCTGAGTGACACTGCCACTGCTATGTGCTCTCTGCCCCAGGATTCAACAATGAGTGGTCAAGCAGCAAGCCTTACTGAACACTGTCAGTTTGGTGGGACTAATTTGGGATATGGCATTTTGTGTTGGTCTAATTCTAATTGAGATGGTAAAGCTAGGACTCGGCACTTCAGACTGCAGGTAGGAACTTATATACGGTAACTCTTTGTTTATTCCTTACAAAAGAAACAACTAGATATTGGGGTGAAGAGCTCTAGCCTTCTAGTGTGTGTGTGTGTGTGTGTGTGTGTGTGTGTGTGTGTGTGTGTGTGCGCGTGTGTGTGCGCGTGCGTGCGTGCAGGAGATTGCATATGGAATAGTACTCCATCATATAAATTCTCACCTGCAGTTTGAAATGGTACAGCCCAGACACACGGGTTTACCATTTCAGACCCTGTGAGAACGAGGCTTAAGACGGGCTAGTAGGAAATAGCAGTGGAAACTGGAGTAAGGCTCTTTTTTGGATACAAACCTATGAGGGACTGCTGAGAAAAAACTGGAACTCGTGCCCTCAAGTGTCATGGCTGTGCTGCCTCAGGGAGGGGCAGAGCACCTGCTTTGCATACAGAAAGTCCCAGGTTCGACCCTCAGCCTCCCCAGATAGAGCTATGAAGGATTCCTGGCTCAGACCTTGGAGCGCCACTGCCAAGTCACTTTCGACAATACTAGGCAAGATGGACCAATCGACTTACTCAGTATAAAGCAGCTCCCTATGTTCCTGTGTACATCAAACTAGGGCTGCTAAAGGAAGTATTTGCATCTCCATTTCAAAGCGACTTCCCCTTGGACTATTGTGCAGATCAGAATGTAGTTCTCCTTAGGAATCTCCCCCACAATGGACGACGATATAAAGTGGTCTGAAGGCTGCCTTTTAAATGTTTTCTTCTGTTTAAATAACAGGCAATAGCCACTCCAAGTGGCCAGAAAGCAGGGCGGCTGCTGCTGCTGCTGCACACGTTGAAAATTAGGCTGCAGATACCCCTAGGAGGGCCAGGACATGGTGATCTCCCTTCCCTCCTGGGGACATTGTACAGAAAATGGGAGAGCGGCGGCAGGAGCATTTGCAGTCCCATTTTGAATGTGTGTGACAGCACTGGCAGCCATGCTTTTTAGCCCAGCCTTCTCCAACCTGGTGCCCTCCAGATGTGTTGGGACTACAGCTCCCACCATTCCTGACCATTGACTATGCTGGCTGGGAATGATGGGAGCTGGAGTCCAACGCATTTGGCAGATACCAGGTTGGGGAAGGCTGTCTTAGCCACTTGGAGCGACAATTAGCTTCTCCTTTTTTAGAAAAGAAGAAGATCCAAGTTAAAAGGCAGCCCTCATAACCATAAGTACATCTTTTTTCTGGGACAGACTTTCAGGTGGAATTCATTGGGAAAAAAATCACAAGTTAATGCAGGGATGGGATGGTATGGACATAAAAAAGAATCCATGCAAATGTGACCCCAATCTGAATTTAACTGTGATGTGCCCTTTCATTATTCAAATTGCAGGGGCGTATGTGCTCTCTTGGGATCAAATGCCCCTCCCCTTCCATATAAAAACACCCTGCATATAAAACAGTAGCATGTGAGGGAGATTCTTGTCTGAAGTGGATCCCCTGCCATTGGTAGCCCAGATCATCTGAGAGGGCTTTGCATTTGCCAGCATCTCAAAGATCTACTTGTGCAGGCTAAGGCTTAGGATGCTCATTTGGGACCTGGCTGCTTCCAGGATGCACATCTGGCTCAGAGTTGTGCATCAGTCACCACCTTCTTGTTCAGTAATGATGGAGGTCTGTGTTCCCCTATCTGTACGCCCAGCAATGCCTGCTCTCCTTAAGGATAATTGCCCTGGTGGGAGGGCTCTGATTATGCACATGTCTCAGGCACTGCTGAACCCGACCTCCATTTTCGGGGTCCTGGGAGGTCTTTGTTGCCCAACCCCAGCCCTGGAGATATACTTGTTGGCTGGAGGGGTGACAGCATAGATCTTTCCAGCCTCTAGTGCTTTGCTAATTGCATGTAATGGGAGAAGTGTTATCAGCTGAAATACTTAATTAGCTAAATTCCATTGTGATGCAAAACCGGCACTGACAAATTCATTTATAACAATCACTGACTTAATCAGCACTTGGCCCCTACCATTTATTGCTAGTACAACACAAGACTGGGAACTGGGAACCAACTTCCGCCTCATGAGTACAACTCAGCTTGGCTTCCCCAACCTAATCTCTGCCAGCAGTGTATGTATGTTATATGCTGAGAGAGAGAGAAGTACAATACTGGCTGAGAAGAGGCTCCCAGCCTCTCCAGGTAGTATGAGGCAGGGATGCAAGGAGAAAGAGGCTACTTCCTCTGGTTGTAAGAAAGGAAGTGGTAGGAAGGGGGAGAAGTAAATGGAGCGCAAATAGATCCATTCTGCGACAATGGATGAAGCCAGCTTCCCTAACCTGCTGCCCTCCAGGCAGGGCTGGACCTACCATTAATACCATGAGGCAGAGTGAAGCAGTCGCCTCAAACAGCAGATACTGGGAGGTGGCAGCAAGGTGTTGGAGGAGGGGGCTCTGGGACACGCAGCCTGCCGTACGCCCCCATGTAGTGGTGGAGGATGTTGTCCCTTTGCCAGTGCTGAAGAAAGATTCAATCACCAGTCCAATCAGTTTCTGTACATACAATGGGAGGGGGCAACATCTTGTCTTTCATTTCAGGCAGCAAAACATGTTAAGCTGGCCCAGCCTCCAGTCATTTTGGCCTACAACCCCCAGCATTCCTGGCCATTGGCCATGCCAGCAGAAGCAATGGGGGTTGATGTCCAAAACATTTGGAGGGCACCAGGGTGGAGAAAGCTGGGATAAAGAATGAACTGGGCTGGAGGAGAACACTATCAATGGCTACTAGCTCTGATGGCTATGTGCTACTTCCCTTAGCAGAGGCAGGAAGCCTACATACATCAGCTGCTGAGGAACATGGATGGGAGGGTGCTGTTGCACTTGTGTCCTGCTTGTAGATTCCTGGTCAACAACTGGTTGGCCACTCTGTGAACAGAATGCTGGACCAGATGGACCCTTGGTCAACTCCAGCCTGGCTCTTCTCACAATCTTAATGACAGACTTAATGTAGGGATCCCATATATAGGTTCTAGCCAAGGCTTAATTTCTGCCAGTGCTCAGTCCCCAAATAAAATTTCAACACTGTGGCTACAAATTAATAAGCATTTGCAGAGTGCCTCTCCCTCCCCACTGAGTAGTAACCTGCCCTCAACACACTAAATAGAACTGCTTCAGCCCTAATCTCTCTCTTTTAACAAATGAAGCACCTGCTCCTGCATTCTGGGTGAGCCACACTCATTCTTGACAGACACCTCATGAGGACTATCATTTGGAAATGGTACATCTTGTCCTGTCAGTGAGATTTCTGAATTGAATTTGACAGGAACCTTAAGTCCGGCCCAATGTGTACATGACCCCCACCCCCCAATGCATGGATGCTGTTGCAAAACCACTTCCCATTATGCTTTGGTCCTATGCATGTGCCAATCAGCTGGGTTGCCTAGGTCACATGGGTACTCCATGTGCCACCATTGATCATTCTGTCAGGGCTGTTGCTGGCATAGTGTCTGGTGCTTTTATACGCATTACTGATGCATTGTCAGGATGGGATGGGGGTGGCACTGCAGAAAAAGCATGCAAACTGCACCTTAGAGGGACTTCCTAGAAAAGGAGATGGCAGCCTTGGGTAGTTCTGAAGCTGTTAGCTTTGGAGTTGTTTGGTGTAGGATTCCAGGGGATTACTCTAAACAGGAAGGAGATGAAAGCAGGTGAGAGTGAGCAGCTTTCTGTAAACCTCTTCATGGCTGACATGTCCTCCCACCCCTTTGCTGCTCCTGGCTTCGTACTACCTAGTGGGCACAATTCCAGAGCAGCCAGCCAGGACCTCCTGCCAGATCAGCTTGGCTTAGGTGTGATGGATGTGTGTGCATGTGGCTGATCCAGAGTCGGTGGCATACAGCAGTGCATGGATGTTGTTGAATGATGTCCATCCCTCCCAGGGCTCAGCATCTGAGAAGGAACCCACATGGGGAAAATCCAAAGGGGCAGAGAGATACCCCTGGAAATAGAAAATTAATATTTTCTTCATCTCATCCACCCCCCATCATGGCCCTTTTCAGGTATAATCTTTCATGCTTCCACTTTCCCAAGCTGTAGGGTGTTTCAACACAGCTCCAAAAGATCAGTATCCTTGTGACATGATAATACTGGAGGTTTGTGAAGAAATAATAATAATAATAATAATAATAATAATAATAATAATAATAATTTTCACTCTTCAATGAGGATAGCTTACAATAAAATATTAAAGAATACAAAACGGGTCAAGAAGGTAGGAAGTAAGCAGGAACAAGTCCCAAAGCATCATCTGAATGAGTCCCAAAAGTAATAGGAGAACTCATGCAGCCCTCTATGATGCTCCTTGCCAGTCAGTTCCAAACCCTCCAAACTCTCTCTGTTCAGATTCAAATATTGCCTCATAGGAACGTAGGAAACTGCCTTATTCTGGGCCTGTTTGCACAATCAAACAGCCCACTGTGGCCATCACAGTGGGCTGCAGCACATGCAGGTGGCCATTTTGAATATTCAAGCTGCAACCACAGTTTGTTGGGTTATCTGAATCCGCTGGGGGTGAACTCAAAGCCTGTTTTAGGTTTCTGCACAGGTTATTTAACCCCTGCCAGGTCTGGATGACATGACAAGTCAGGGTTGCAGATTGAATTTTCAGGCCAGCACTCATTAGCCGCAGTAATCGTGTGAACCTGATTTATTTATTTATTTATATTTATTTATTTATTTATTTATTTATTTATTTATTTAATTTATATACCGCCCTATAGCTGAAGATCTCGGGGCGGTTTACAAAAATTTAGAATTAGCATTGTCTGCACTGTAGGGTCAACACTAATTTCAAGCAGTTTCAGATAGGAACCTTTTCCAGCTCTACTTGTAGAGGCCAGGAAATGAACCTGGGACCTTCTGCATGCCATATATATGCACGACCATGGAGTGAGGGCCCTCCCATACCCTTATATCTAAAGCTAAACTTTACTTTCTGCTCCCACCTGGGTGTAATTTCCTTACTCCTCCCCCATCTTTTTTTACACAAATAGGAGATTGATTGCCCATCACAGACCTGGCAACATTAAAATGTAGACTCTGCATTGTAAAGGAAAGAGCCACTTTTGCAAAATCAAAGAGCACTGTTACAACACCATTGGCAAAAGTGATAGGAAAGTAGTTATTTTAAGGCACAATCCTATGCATGTTTAGATAGGGGGGAAAGTCCTACAATTCCCAGCATTCCCCAGCCAGCAGTGCTGGCTGGAGAATGCTGGGGGCTGTAGAACTTTTTTTCTGTCTAAACAAGCATAAGTTTGCACCCTTAGTCTCTCTCTCTCTCTTCCCTTTTTGCAGAGGCCTAGCTCTTGTGTTAGCCAAATAGCTTCAGAGTAAAACAAGTGTCATAGTGGCTCACATTCTACCAACCAAGGCAAGATCATGGAATAATGGGCTCAAGTTAAAGGAAGCCAGATTCCGGCTGGACATCAGGAAAAACTTCCTGACTTTTAGAGTAGTACCACAATAGAACCAGTTACCTAGGGAGGTTGTGGGCTCTCCCACACTAGAGGCATTCAAGAGGCAGCTGGCCAGCCATCTGTCAGGGATGCTTTAAGGTGGATTCCTGCACTGAGTGGGGGGTTGGACTCAATGGCCTTATAGGCCCCTTCCAACTCTACTATTCTATGATTCTATGACCCTCTTCTCCCATTTCAGGGTGTGTGGAATATTTAGGAACATCTTTGTCCCAGTATTACCCTTGTATCCTAATGGTCTCATTTCACACAATCTCTTTTGCTCCAGTATGCAGAGAGCAGATGACTTACCATCAGCATCCTTTGCACAGGGTTTAGAATGAGTGATTTCAAGGTGACAGGATTGTTGCTCATGTACTGGCTTACACTTTGGCTTTTGCACAGAAACTGTGCCCAGTGTGCTGAAGGCTGAGTCAGGACCCCGCATGGGTTCTATCCTAGTTCTGGAAGTGTTTGTTCTGCAGAGAACAGCAACTTGGCTTTTATCTGCTTTGTAAACCATCTAATGCCTTGTTGTTGTTGTTGTTGTTGTTGTTGTTGTTATTGTTGATGTACTGATAAGAAATCATTCTAGATTTCTACAGTGGGAAGTAGGTGTCAGGACTCCTGGGCTCTGTTTCTGGACATGGACTCATGAAAAATGAGGAGGGGAAGGGGAAGGCCAATCTCTGATCCTGTTCTTACCCTGCCCATTTTCTGGTGTAGGATTTACTTTCTTCACATATGTTGTGGAGAAGGTGTGGGTGAAGAGTTGCACGATAGACCTACCTGTGGAGGCATAGAGCTTGTCTCATTACAGTGAAAACACAGATGTTTATGGAGTTGTACAAAGCTTTACTCCCTGCTTCTGGTCATTGAATTTTCCTCATGTATCTCTTGCTCAAGGAGGAAAATGAGGTCAAACTGATACAAAATGCCCCTGATTGACCTCACGGGACTTTCCACATAGGGCTCATCTACACCATGCAGGATATTCCACTATGAAAGCAGTATGAAAGCGGTATATAAAAGGCAGGAGACACACTACTGCTTTATAGTGGTATTGAAGTGCACTAACAACTATTGGGGCTATTGACACATACCAACTTTCATACCACTTTCAAAGTGTTATATCCTTGCTTGGTGTAGATGTGTCATCCTACCCGGTGCCTGTTTACACTTCCCTGTGCCTGTTTGCATTCTCTTTCCCTCCTTATTGTTTACTACAACTTTATTAGATTGTAAGCTTATGCGGCAGGGTCTTGCTATTTACTGTGTAATCTGTACAGCACCATGTACATTGATGGTGCTATATAAATAAATAATAATAATAATAACATGGGCTCCAACAGTTGTCAGTGTACTTCAGTACCACTATAAAGCAATAGTGCAGATCCTGCAGTGTACTTCAATACCACTATAAAGCAGTAGTGTGTCTCTTGCCTTTTATATACCTCTTTCATACCACCTTCATAGTGGAATATCCTGCTTGGTGTAGATGTGCCCATAAAGTCTGTCCAGCCTCTTCTGTGTCTGCCTGTGTTCACACAGAAATGCCAAGAAGTTTCCCCTTCTGTTACAGGACTCAAACCTCGGGGCTTTTAGCACCCCTTTCTTCTAATATTCAAGGCAACAGGAGCGCTTTTTAAAGCCCCTCATTGGGGCTGTATAAATACCCAATTCTTGTGTGGTTGATGGAATAAGACGTCTTAGGCCTAGTTCCCATCTAGATGGTCAATCTGTGGGCTGCACCACTGCAAGTCCGGGTTCATGTAACACTGCTCTTCCACACAAAATAAATAAATAAATTCCTTCACATAGAAGATAAGCATATCAGGATCTAAAACCCCTATATCAAGTTTTCTGCACAGAGAGAATTTGTTGTGTGGCAGAGACTTCAATCAAGTGAAGCCCCACCTACTGTCTGAAGTAGTACAGTCCAGATAAAGGTTGACCATCTCATTGAGAATGAAACCCTTAGATCTTACATTTCTACAGTTGATGATGGCATTGCAACCAAATTGGGGGTAGTATTTCCACTTTCTTCTCACCAGACTTATGGGGAAATTTTCTTTGCTACTTTCATGCTAGTCCTCTGCCTGGTATGGCAGTTACAGCACCTCCTAATTTACAAAGGACATCTGGCTAAAATCTTGTCTTAGTCAGCTGGGAGAAAAATATCTACCACCTGTTAGATCCATGCCACAGAAGGCTGGGATCCCATCATTCCTTCTAGTTTCCGTAGCTCCTGGAGAGTTCAGATACTAGTCACGTCTGGTGCTCTGTCCTCCATTCGGAAGACACTTTCCCACCTTTCCCCCTTGAATTTTCTTCTTCCTAAGGAAGTACAGAAGATCACATTGAGGACCCTCATTTTAACTTGCCTGTCCAGCGCCAATATGTGTGAGCAATAGAAAGTGCCAATCCTTGCGAGAAGTTGGCTGGCCCAGCTAGCCTTCGCTAACCTCACTTCCCACTGGTCTAGAGAGACTCCAGCCACAGCTTGCCAGGCCTAGCCTGTCTTTGGCTGCTAACTCACTGGAGTTCTGCCCAGGTAGAATTGGTGCTTGACAACTCCAGCTGGCATATCCCAGTCTTCCAGTATTTGCCCAGCTGGATGCCCATCAATATTACATTCCAGTGTCATTAGCAATAATGAGTAAGACTTACTTCCTGACAGCATATATATCTCAGCATATATCTTCTTGACTGGCGTGTGGGTTTTAGTCAAGGTGTTTCTCACAGAGGCTCTGTCCTGGGACTGGTATTATTGTGGGTAAAGTGTAGAATGTGACTGTTTGAATATCACAGGGTAGTGACATTCATTGGGTAGTGACCATAATAGTAAAACCACTTCCTCAAGTAATTTTAAAATACTTTTAATCACACTCTTTAGAGATGAAATGCTCGTCATTGTACAGTTGCAGTGCAAGCACTCCACCGCCCTGGCTATTTTCCCTGCAGTACCTACCCAATCCCTTATGCTTAGAAGGTATGTTGTTGGTTCTGGATCAGCACTATAACAAATTTGCCACTCAAATGCAAAGCTTTAAATTGTCTGGTGGAAAATTAAACTCAGCACAAGAAAACTCATGGTACTTTGTGTGCTCTTCTCGGCTTGGGACTCGCCATAGTCTGGCTTTTGTGGGTTAGTCTTTGGGAGGCGGAGGATCAAGTGTGGAGGACCCTCCCTTAAATGTCTTGCCTCCTCTTCCAGGCCTAGAATTCTCTCTCTCTCTCTGTGAGATATATATATATATATATATATATATATATATATATATATTATGCAAACCAATTATATGTATGCAAATATCTTTAATTAGCATAACTTACTCAATTGGCATATTTTATCCTTAAGCAAATATTTGAACATTAGCAGAATTTGAAATTCTTTGGGCAGAGAGTGGTGGTGAGATGGCAGGGGGAGATAATATGGCTGGATGGCCAGTAGGGGAACAAAAATGGAGGACACAAAAGAGGGCCAGGTGGCTAGTCAGAGTGCAGAACATTGGTCCCCTGAGCAGAGGGATCCTATGCAAATAATTGCTCCCATGTAGAAATTTCTTGTGGGTGCAGGAGCTCTCCCAGGAGTTGGCATGTTCTTTTGAGCATCTGAGTGATCTCTGTTGAAAATAGTGGAGCAACCTGTGCTCAGGTAAGGTTTGTGCATGTGCATCAGAGTGCACAAGAGGTTCTGAACAAAGGTGGCTGCCTGCTTACTTTCAGATAATGGGCCGGTTCACACACTCAAACAAACCACCCTGGTGAAAATAAGCCATGGCGGTTTGTTTTAAGTGGCGGCGCATGCCAATTAAACAGGCCATGGGTTATTTGAGGATTGTTTCCCCCTCAAAGAAGCCACCCCTGGGCAGGTAATTAGGGAAATGGTGACCAGCACATACTGCAAATTGAAACAAGCCACTGTGGCTCATTTAATTTGATTGTGCAAACCCGGTCATTCTCTGCACTATGAGGACTAGGCTCATTATAATTATTATTATTTTAATAAGGCTGGATTTATCAGAAATCCAAATTATGTACCTGGCACATACAGAATTCTTTGCATGTAAAATAACATAAGGAGAGGGGAGGGAGAGATACCTCAGTATAATGGATCCAAAATTGAACATGTGCCATATAAGTGTCATGTTGGATTGCATTAATCAGAGAATCAAGCCTTAGATAGTAATTTCACCTGACTTGGCAGTGGGTAGATTGCAGCTGGAGCTCTGTATGTCCAGTTTGAGTTACCAGATTTTAAGAACGCTGCCGACAAACTAGACCAGAGGAAGTTCAAAGGAGGAGAGCTAAGATGATAAACGGTTTGGAATGCAAGACATATGGGGAAAGGCTGAAGGAATCGGGGATGTTCAGCATAGAGAAAAGAAGATTAAGAACATGATAACGGTCTTCAAATATTTAAAAGGCTCCTACAAAGAAAATGGGAAACAGTTGTTTTCCCGCACGACAGACAGCAGGACAGGAGAAAATGGCCTTTAAGATACATGAAGGTAGATTTAAGTCAAATATTAGAGAAAATATCTAAGTGCAACTAATATTGGGCTATTGAATACGCCTAAGGAAATTAGGTAATGTTGTATCCCTATGTAGGGAAAACATTCCTTTGTGATTTTTAAAAAGAGACTAGATAAACACTGGTCATATATGATTTATTGGATTTGGATTGCCAAATATGTCTGATTTTGTAAAACAACAGCAATTGCCCTTATAAAAAAGAAAAGGAAAAAGAAAGGAAGAAAAAAAAGAAAATCACAGCTCTCTTTAAGTGAATGCACGTTCCTTAAGTTGTTCCAGAACACTTCCTCTCCACATCTCTTTGAGGAAGACACCCCAGAGCTCTGCAGGTTTCCTCCATTTTCACATCTAACAACCATAAAAAAGAGTATTATTCTCCTTCACTGCAGCAGGTTGAACATTGATTGAGCCAGACAGTGGGTTGATCCTTGAGGTTCCCTACAGTCCAGTGTTTCTGTTAAGTGGTATGGAGGACACCACTATTACTCAACAGAGCTTGTGAGGCTGTTGGGGGGATTCCCCAAGCCTATCTTGCCAGAGCTATGAACAGCTGTAGCAAAGGTGAAATTCTTAATTATTATCTACTAGATCAGGCCTTTGGGGGGGAAACAGCAGTCAAACAGACACCAATGGCCACATCACCCCTTCCCCAACTTCATAACTTACATCAAAGGGAGACTTGGAGGAGCTCATGACCTGGTTCGCATTTAACACTAACCCATGTTTTATTTAACCTAGGGGCAGGCAACTTCCAGAGATCTGGGAGCCAATTTTGCTCTCTGGGCCCCCAACAACACAGGGTACAGTCCATGGGGCACTGCAGGGCACCTGGGGGGGGGGAAGCCTAATCACTGATTTACCATTGGAATCAAGTGACCAACCATTTTGTAATGTCATACAGAGCACTACAATAGTTAGTTTTAGCTTGTTTCCAAGCTAATTTATACCCTTTGGCTCTTTAGTGGCTCTGGAGTGCCCAAAGGGTCAAATTTAGTTTGCAAACAAGCTAAATTTACCCATTTTGACCCTCCATAGCTACTACGGGACCCATTTTTTCTGGGAATATTTTTTAAAAATTGGGATGAGGCAATGGGGAGTGACAGAGAGGGGGCAGTAAAGGCATTTGCAGCCTGCAGGCTACATGTTGCCCACCCTTGATTTAACTCATGGGTTGTTGAAATATGTGAACGCAACCACGCAAACAAACCATAGTTTGTTAAGCCCAAGCAACCCAGAAAGAGAACCCATGGTTTGTTATGTTGTGAACTCTGGGTTGTTTAAAACTTGGGTCATCATTACATACTGTATGAATGCAGAACCATGGGTTGTTTCACCAGACTACACAGGTGGCAGGCAAGATTGGCTACAAACAAACAGCTACATGCTAGTACTACAGCACCACAAAGGCATTAGTGATATAGGGAGGGAGCGGGTGAAGGAGGAGGGAAACGAACAACCCTGGATTCAGAAAACAAACCACGGTTTGTTCAATCATTTGCTAGACAAACCCTGGGTAGGACAACAAACCATCATAGAATCATAGAATAACAGAGTTGGAAGGGGCCTACAAGGCCATCGAGTCCAACCCCCTGCTCAATGCAGGAATCCACCCTAAAGCATCCCTGACAGATGGTTGTCCAGCTGCCTCTTGAAGGCCTCTAGTGTGGGGGAGCCTACAACCTCCCTAGGTAACTGGTTCCATTGTCATACTGCTCTAACAGGAAGTTTTTCCTGATGTCCAGCTGGAATCTGGCTTCCTTTAACTTGAGCCCATTATTCCATGTCCTGCACTCTGGGACGATCGAGAAGAGATTCTGGCCCTCCTCTGTGTGACAACCTTTTAAGTATTTGAAGAGTGCTATCATGTCTCCCCTCAATCTTCTCTTCTCCAGGCTAAACATGCCCAGTTCTTTCAGTCTCTCTTCGTAGGGCTTTGTTTCCAGAACCCTGATCATCCTGGTCACCCTCCTCTGAACACACTCCAGCTTGTCTGCGTCCTTCTTGAATTGTGGAGCCCAGAACTGGACGCAATACTCTAGATGAGGCCTAACCAGGGCCAAATAGAGAGGAACCAGTACCTCACGTGATTTGGAAGCTATACTTCTATTAATGCAGCCCAAAATAGCATTGGCCTTTCTTGCAGCCATATTGCACTGTTGGCTCATATTCAGCTTGCGATCTACAACAATTCCAAGATCTTTCTCGTTTGTAGTATTGCTGAGCCAAGTGTCCCCCATCTTGTAACTGTGCATTTGGTTTCTATTCCCTAAATGTAGAACTTGGCATTTATCCCTATTAAATTTCATTCTGTTGTTTTCAGCCCAGCACTCCAGCCTATCAAGATCACTTTGAAGTTTGTTTCTGTCTTCCAGGGTATTAGCTATCCCACCCAATTTTGTGTCATCTGCAAATTTGATAAGCGTTCCCTGCACCTCCTCATCCAAATCATTAATAAAAATGTTGAAGAGCACTGGGCCCAGGACTGAGCCCTGCGGTACCCCACTTGTTGCCTCTCCCCAGTTTGAGAAGGTTCCATTGATAAGTACTCTTTGAGTCCGATTCTGTAGCCAACTGTGAATCCACCTAATAGTTGTTCCATCTAGCGCACTTTTAGCTAGTTTGTTAATCAAAATATCATGGGGCACTTTGTCAAAAGCTTTGCTGAAGTCAAGATATATGACATCCACAGCATTCCCACGGTCCACAAGGGAGGTTACCTTATCAAAAAATGAGATCAAATTTGTCTGACAGGACTTGTTCTTGACAAATCCATGTTGGCTTCTAGTGATCACCGCATTGATTTCAAGGTGTTTACAGATTGACTTCTTTATAATCTGCTCCAGAATTTTCCCAGGGATGGATGTCAGACTGACTGGTCTGTAGTTCCCAGGTTCCTCCTTTTTGCCCTTTTTGAAGATAGGGACAACGTTAGCCCTCCTCCAGTCGTCCGGCACCTCACCCGTCTTCCATGATTTTGCAAAGATAATAGACAAAGGTTCTGAGAGTTCTTCCGCTAGCGCCTTCATTACTCTAGGATGCAGTTCATCGGGCCCTGGAGATTTGAACTCATTCAAGGAAATTAGGTGTTCTTTGACCATTTGTTTATCAATCTCAAACTGTAATCCTGCCCCCTCAACTTCTGCTTCACTTTCTCCAGGGGGGTCATAGACCCGCTTTGGGGAGAAGACTGAGGCAAAGTAGGAATTGAGCACTTCAGCCTTTTCTTTGTCATCTGTTATCAATTTGCCATCCTCATTAAGCAGTTGAACCACCATTTCTTTCCTCTGTCTTTTACTACTCACATATCTGAAGAAAGCCTTTTGCTTTTAGCATCCCTCGCTAATCTCAGCTCATTCTCAGCTTTAGCCTTCCTGACGCCATTTCGGCACTTCTGCGCCACTTGTCTGTACTCTTCTTTTGTAGCCTGGCCTTCCTTCCACTTCCTATATGTATCCCTTTTTGTTTTCAGGTCATCTCTAAGCTTTTTGTGGAGCCACATTGGTTTCCTCTGTTGTCTTCTATCTTTTCTCCTTGTTGGAATTGTTTGTAACTGTGCCTTTAAAATTTCCTTTTTTAAATACTCCCACCCATCCTGCACTCCTTTTCTCATTAGGCTCATTTGCCACGGGACCTTACTTATCATAGTTCTGAGTTTATTAAAATCAGCTTTCCTAAAATCCAGAGTATGTGTATGCCTACACTCAACTTTTGTCTCCTTCATAAACAAGAATTCAAGTATGACGTGGTCACTTTCCCCGAGTTCCCGTAACTGCCATTTTATCCACTAAGTCATCCCTATTGGTCAATATCAAGTCCAGGATTGCTGATCCTCTAGTGCCTTCCTCCACTTTCTGTAGGAGAAAGTTATCACCCACACATTTCAGGAATTTCTTGGAAGGGCCGCTTTTGACAGTATTGGTCTCCCAACAGATATCAGGGTAATTGAAGTCCCCCATCACTACTACATCACACTTCCTTGAAACACTGGCAATTTGTTTTTCAAAAGTTTCGTCCTCGTCTTCTCCTTGATTGGGTGGTCGGTAGTAGACTCCGATTATCATGTTCTTTTTATTCCTTGCCCCATTTATTTTAATCCAGATGCTCTCGATTATCTGATCTGCCTGTATTTCTGTGCAGGGATAGGTATTTTTAACATATAGTGCAACTCCACCTCCCTTTCTATTTCTTCTGTTCTTTTTGAACAAGGTATAGCCTTCAATTGCTATATTCCAGTCATGGGAGTCATCTCACCAAGTTTCAGTTATACCTATCAAATCGTATTTGCCTTCATGTAATAAGAGTTCAAGTTCGTTCTGTTTGTTTCCCATGCTCTAGGCATTAGTATATAGACATCGAAGACCATGTGTTTTATAGTCTGGCTTTGTTCCTACATTGTTGCGGACACTATTTTGGGGCACTATTGGAGCTGTTCTCTGTACTGTGGTGCCTTGGCCTTCATCCCTTGCTGCCTCGAGGTTTACGTCTCCCGCCCCCATAAGATTCAGTTTAAAGCCCTCCTGATCAAGTTCTTCATGCTGTGGCCGAACACATTCTTTCCAGCCCTTGTGAGGTGCAACCCATCCCTTGCCAGCAGTCCATGTTCCAAGTAGCATAGCCTGTGGTCCCAGAATCCAAAACTCTCACGTCGGCACCACCTTCGTAGCCAGTCGTTCATCCGGAGTATTTTTCTTTCCCTTTCTAATCCTCTTCCAAGAACCGGGAGGATGGATGAGAAAACTACCTGGACCCCAAAGTTCTTCAAAGTCTGAAATGATTTCTTCGGAGCTCTGCTTGGCGACATCATTTGAAAAGCCCCATGGCAAAATTTATTCACGGTGGCTTCTCGTTATGTGCAAACCAGGTCAGTATATGCACAGTGGTGTAGTGGAACCAGGACCCACAGGGAGGCAGCGCCAGCAGCTTTTGATTACCATGGGCACTGACATCATCTGCCCTCCCCCTTAGAATCCCCTGTTCCCTCTTGAGTTTATCTGCAATCCTCATAGTAGCTTGGGGGGGGGGATTAATTTTCCCAGCAACAATATATTGCTCCTTGTTGTAACGCAAGGCTTGGTTTTGAATGGGCAATTAAGACCCATTAGCTTTACAAAAGACCTGCTCCTGATGGTGATGAAAACTGCTAGAACTAGTTTGTTAATATGGATCAACACAGCTGCCTGTATTTTTGGACTCTCCTTGGAGGCATGGCTATGGGGACAGGGAACGGTCATGATGAGTGCCTGCACTTCAACATTGATGGACCGCTACACCATTTCTGATAAAATGTAAAACACATCACTGCACTGCACCTAAATACATGAAACCAAATTTCCAAATTGAATTCTGTACTCGGCTACCATGATTGCCATATGTGGACCCTCTGTGGTGCCAAGATTGCTTTCCTCGCATTGACCAGAAAAGCCCTTGCTCTTGTACCCTGAACAGCAGTGTGATCTGCAGAAGCTGCCAGAGGAAGCTTTTCATGGTGTAGATATAATCATAATCATTTGCTTATGTGCATAGATGAAGCTGGTGTTAAAGGCAGAGGAACAGGGGATGGTAAACAAGTTGACAGTCTTGTTCCCACTCCCCACTGCCTCTGCCCGCTCCACCTGTCACAGAAGGTCATCACATCTCAAACAAACCTGTCTCCCAATAGTGGAAGTTGTTTTGTTTGTTTGTGGCTCCCTGCAGGACCCTGTGATTGTGCTGCAGGGGTTTGTACAGCTCCGTTGCTTCAATGTATCACTTAAATCACATTAAAAAATTAAAAAAGACAATGGAAGAAAACTACAAAATACAGAACTGGCTTTTTGGCAGGGGATAACCTACTGCTGCGTAAACACTGGGTTCATCTTTTATTTGGCAGCAGCAAAAGGAGTACGTGGTTGGATACAAAAGAAGGAGAAGCCCTGTGAACCGACACTACATCCAAGTTTGTGCTTTATGAAGTAAGCTCCGATCAATGAAGGCATTCCGTGAACATCCTTTTGGGGTTTCGACACTGAGATATGGCTAGTGAGGCAGAAAGAGCTCTCAGCTAGCCAGGGCAAGCCACTTGCGAGATCTTGGGCCAAGTCACTATTTCTCAGCCCAGCCTACCCCACAGGGTTGTGGTGAGGATAGAGGGATAGGAACCATGCATGCCTCCCTGAACTCCTTGAAGACAGGGAGAGATTAAAACATAGGAAAGAAAGACCAAAAAGGGCCTTCCCCTTTCTACTCTCTTTTTGCTAAATTGGCGAAGTCTAACATAATGAATCATTCATACGTATAATGTCACTTGCGTTCATTTTAAGCACATTCACTTATAAGGGCACACGTGGGGGGAGGGGGATGCACTTCCAATTGGCCTTACATATACACACATCAATATATTCTCTCGCACATTCAGGCATCTCTGTCATTCCAAACAAACAGAACTGCTCATCATACGCAGACGGAGGAGCCCAAAGAATCACAACGCGCACGTTCCTTCAAAACGATCATCACAGGCATTCACCCCATGTTCTGATCCCCTCAAAGGTGCCGCGGGGGGCGGGGGTCGTCTGCCTTCCCAAGCCCCTCCCAGTGGCTTGGCCAACCCCTCTGCTACCCCCGCCCCTCCTGAAGGCTTTTCTCTCTGCAAGCAGGGTTAGCAGCAAAGTTTCCTCGTTTAGGACGCGCCATCAGAAGCAATTATTGCTTTAATTACCTGCTGTCGGCGCGGGCCGGGGAGGTTGTAAAGTGCGCTAAATTCTTTCATGGTAATGGAGTGCCATCCCCGCGGCGGGGACTCGATTTATAAGGCTCCAGATGGTATCTTTAACTCTGCCGTGAAAACCCGCCGGCTCTAAAAGGGGCCCCCGGGAGTGGGCGGGTTGCGGGGGAGGGTCCAGCGGAGAAGCATCCTGGAGAGAAGATCCAGATTGGAGGGAAAGCCAGTCAGACTGTGCGTGTGTGTTTGTGGCGAAATGGCCTCAAGGAAGAGATCGGGAAAGATTGCGGAAGGAATCCCGTCCAATTATGTCGTCCAGCGCTTCTCCCTCGTTTTAGTGCTTCTGCCTCGAGCCTTCCTCTCCTCATCCCTGCTATGCTTGTGGTGACTTATTGGTAAGAGAAAAGCACGGGCTGCTTCCCCCTCTTTATTCTTTCACAGTTCGGAGACCAAGGCCTGGAAATCAAATAGGTTCTGTGGTGAAATCCTTCTGAACCTGCCAAGATTCATAAGGATTTTCTACCAGAGGCAGATCACCAAGTAGGGATCCCCTCCACCTTTCCCCCAGACAAGGTATGTAAGTACCCCAAGGCCAGTAAAGTTATTTTGGCATTTTAAGGTAGAAAATTCCACAAGTGCCTCTTCCCCTCCCTGGCGGTAGAAAAACAAGAATAATAAATGAAATGACTATTTGCTGCCCTTTCATGGCACAGAATCAGCTGCCTGAGGCAGCCACCTGATTGAGCCTAATGCAAGGGCAACCGCTCTCTGTCCTGGTGAACCTTGCAGTAAGCAGCAGGGCGGGCGAGCAGGGTGTAGGTCCCCAGGAGCTCAGGAGAGTGAAAAGGCAAATAGAGCCTCTTTGGATGCCCAGAGATGGAAAGCAGGGGTCACATCCAAAGGCTTTAATGGTCATGCGAAGAAATTATTCACCCTCTCCACCCAAAATTTTGTCTACATTCTGTTTGTACGTTCTCATTCTCCAAGATGGGGGTATGGTTTTGGGCAGTTGATACCCAAACGTTGAAGTCAGAGAGAAGGGGTGCATCCAAACAAGGCTTTTAGTGTGCAATTGTTTATTTAAATCGTTTATTTATTTATTTATTTATTTAATTGCATTTCTATACCGCCCAATAGCCAAAGCTCTCTGGGCGGTTTACAAAATCACAGAATGTTACTGGTGTAGGGGGTCGGGAGTACAGGCATTGTCATTCTTCATTTCATAATTTTCATATTTCCCCTTCCATTAAGGAAGAAAATATGGAATTGGATCTATTTGATGAAGAGGTCTGTGTAGCTCAAGAGCTTGCATATTGTTGCACATAAGTTAGCCACAAAACATATGGCACTATCCTACATTTTATTATCTGGAGCCAATAGGCAGTGATACCAGTCCCTGGGATGGAGCTAGAATCTGTTTTCCGTGGGCAGAAAGGCTACACTCGTGGGAGGTGCCTCCACCTGATTTGCAAGGATCACACACACACACACCCCATAGTTCAACCCTTTCTGCAGTGTTCTCCAACCTTCTGTGTACCATTTTTAGAGGGCAGGAGGGGCTGCTGTCTGGAGGAGGGGTGGGGAAATCCCCTTCTAACAGCCCAGTTGCACATGCCCAAATCTGAATCCAACCCCCTGTATCATGTCATGAGGAGCATAAGCAACCACCTCATCTAATATTGTCAGTAATGAGTTACACATTTCTGGCTGCATTGTTTTCTCTTTTTGGAGACTGGCCCAATGGCTATCTTCTGGAATCTCAGCCCTGAATCTTGGGTCCATTCCATGGGAGGGACTGTTGATTTATTACTTGTGAATCACTATTGTCAAAGAACAATAGCGCCTTATCTAATCCATTCTTTATCTTTATAAACAGGTGTCCACAGCTCTTTTTAGCTTTAAGCTGCAGTTACTGAGAATTCATAGACTGTACTTCAAAGTTAGCAGCTATGTTATCTTTGCACCTTCAGATTTCAATTAATAACAGACAGGCCCCCTCAGGGCTAGTTCCAGCTTACTTTTGCTTAAGTCACAGTGGGGGAAATGGGAAGGGGAGGGGAATGGCCGAGGACCTGAGTCTCCACAACGCCAGAGTGGTTAGACATTCATTTGAAAAATGGAGGTTGCGAACCAGAACAGGGATGATCCTTTTGGTAGACCTATCTTACAGTGTCGTTGTCAAGGCAAACACAATAAAGACATAACACTTATGCAAATTAGAAGTGCTAAATAGGAGCAGTTGTAATAGTATAGTTCATTTGTTTCAACCGTGTTATAAAAAAGCAACAAATGAATCTCCAAAAAACCATTGTCTGTAAAAATTAAAACTGCGGTTTGTTCCTTAAAGCTATTAGATATCATAATACTGAAACAATAAAAATGATAACCACAAATACAATCAAAAATGTTTTTAAAACGCATCTGAAAGGCATCAAGCTATGCTATTTTCCATATACTGTGCTTTTAACTAGCTACAGCAGCAAATGCCACCCAATAAACAATTTCTTATCTGCACCAATAAGCAGCTATCTGATTATTTGAATTTTTGACAGATGCTGCTTGTAAAAAAATGTGGGGGAATTACAACTAAAATACTAGCCGCTAGTTCCATGTCAGATTCACATTCGGCTCTTCTAAGAGTACAAATTAATATGCTCTCATGTCCTCCATTTCCCCCCATTCCCCATCTTCAAATGCGACTTGAGAAACAACATAGGAACTCTCTCCATAGATGAAATGGGTACAGAAATTCACACATTGTCTTTTGACAACATAAGACATTGCACCATTAATTCTTCAAAATCCTGCTTTAATACGAGACCAACCTCCGGGCTTAATTTGTGCCAGGAGGACACGAAGCAATTTGAAAACAAAGTGACTCTGAGCACGTTCAGAGTGCCTTCCCTTCTCTCATCTGCAATATGTGCTCACTTTCTTTGGATTTAGGACCAGAAAGGTTCAAGTCTCCATCGATGACATGGTTTCCAGGAAAAGCTTGAGGGAAATGAAACAACCATCAAACTTCTTATTAAGTTGCTATAATGATTAAAAACGAAGAGTTGACGAAACTCTACAGGCCACGTGGCCTTCCAAGTTAGTAGCGCAGCCCGTTTACGGCGCGAGCAGGACAAGGCCAGGCCCTGCAGCCCCGCCCCTTGCCTGGGACTTGACTTCCTTTCCCGCCGGAGATCCGCGGCGTTTCCCTCCCTCCCTCCGCCCACCCTATCACTCTTCCACCGCCTGACACTCCAGATCGCTAATAGATTCCCCCGTGCTTGTTAGGGGGCAATTCATTAAAGAGCGTCTCGCTAGCGGGGCTGTCCCCGCGAGGGTGCTAAAGGGAAAAGAAGCGATGGGCGGCGACGGGGAAAGTACCCGCAGGGGAGCCGGGCTGCCGAAAGGGGGGGGGGGAGGCAGGATCGGGGCTGTCAGCCTCCGCCCCCCCCCCCCAGTCCCTGGGGAGGCTGTGGCTGCGCTAATGGGCTTCCCAGCTCCAATATCTCCGCTTCCTTCTACCTGTCTGTATACATCGCATCAGCCAGGCTCCCGAAGTGACGGGGGTGGGTGGGTCCCCCCTCCCTTCCGTCTTTCTTTTCCGCAGGTGGCACCGAAATCTTGCTGAGTCTCCAGTTCCTGGCAAAACTGCCAGACTCTCCCGTTGATTTCAAATATTTTTGGAAATCGACCTGGCAAGGAGCGAACTGCTCAATAATTCAGCAAGCGGTGGGGGGGGGGGGGTGGTGGCGGAAGAAACAGGAGAAAAAGAGAAGCCGCTTTTGTGGGCTGGTTTTGATCGCCCATTTGTGCTGCCGGCCCCGTCTTCCCGCTCAGCAGCAGCCGCGGCATAGGGCGTCGAGATATATGGGGCGGGGAACAGGCCAGGGTGTCGGGACTGTCCTGCTGAACAGAATGGACCCGCCTTGGTAGGAAGCCAGAAAAGCAACGCGGCGGCAGGGGTTGGGGGCGACCAGGCTGCGCGCAACGCCACTTCTTCTGATCTCTCCTTCCCGAGCTGCTGCCGCCGCCAGCTCTTTCTGAAGCTGATCGGCGCCGCTTAAAGTCTCCGAACAGCAGGAGGCAGGGACAGGCAGCTGCGCGAACGCTTGCGTGGAGTCTTTCTTCTTCTCGCTGCCTCCCTCCCTCTTCGCGCTTTCCGAAAAGATCCACGTGCAAACATGGCGCTGGGCAGCCACGTGCGCGTCTAGACTGAGGGCCATTTATTCTTGGTGATAGGGAGGGAAATAGCGCTGGGAACGCATCCCCCGGTGGAAAGGGTCTCGCCAGTTCATCTCCTTGCATCTTTGCAGGACTCTGCTTAAACCGACACAGGCTTAAGGAAGGGAGGCCCCGAGAGCAATTGGCGCCAGACAAGGTCAGCCTTAGGATCCCACCAGACCGTGTGGGGCTGGCCCTACCATTAGACAGTACAGGCTGCTGATTTGAGGTGTCATGACAAGGCGGCAAATTGTTGGTTATTTAAGTTGTTGTTTAATGCCAGAGATGGGGAGAAATGGTTGTTGGGTTTCCTCTCCCTCTCAAATAACTTGACTGGCCTTTTCGGTACTTCGCACTTTGACTTGGGTGGGTGCTAGCCCTGTGAGCAAGAGTGCTCTGGAGCAAAAGGAATGGGGGGGGGGGAGAGAGAACAGCTACATTATTATTATTATTATTATTATTATTATTATTATTATTATTATTATTATTATTTATATAGCACCATCAATGTACATGGTGCTGTACAGAGTAAAACAGTAAATAGCAAGACCCTGCCGCATAGGCTTACAATCTAATAAAATCATAGTAAAACAATAAGGAGGGGAAGAGAATGCAAACAGGCACAGGGTAGGGTAAGCAGGCACAGGGTAGGGTAAAACTAACAGTATAAAGTCCGCACTACATTTAGCCCTCATCTCCAGCAACCCAACATATGCTCACACAGAGGTTTGGAAGCAAGATGAGCTGAATGTACAATCTACACAAGGCTGTGTGGATGGGAAGTGGTGACATTATTGTTGTTGTTGTTGTTGTTGTTGTTATAGTTATTTATATCCCACCTTTTCCCCAATACTGGGACTTTACAAATTAAAACATATACAGTTAAAACAAAGAGATATACAAAAAGTAAAAATATAATTAAACATGCTACAATATTAAAACATTTAAAAACATTTTAAATACAAATAATTTAAAAACAAATCCAATATATAAACAATGCGTAAGCAGAGAGCCGGACTACTCCTCAAAGGCCAGCCAGAACAAAAAAGTTTGAGCCTGCCTCCGGAAACACACCGGAGAGGGAGCTTGTCTAGCTTCCCTGGGAACCAGAGCACTGGGGCCACCACCCAGAAGGCCCTTTCCCACGTTCCCTACAGGCATGCCTGTGATGGTGGTGGGGACCCAGGAAAGGGCCTCTCCTGAAGATCTCAGAGGACAGGCAAGCTCGTAAGGGAAAATACAGTTTTTCAGATAACCTGGACCTGAGCCGTATAGGGCTTTATAGGTCATAACCAGCACTTTGAATTGTGCCCAGAAACAGACTGGCAGTAAGTGAAGCTGTTTTAACAGGGGAGTTGTGTGCTCCCTGTAGCCAGCCCCAGCATGCTGGAACCCTGGAATCCGAACCTCCTGGATGTGCCTGGGTGTCTGTAGGCCGCCATCTCTGGCAGCAGCAGTAGTAACAAGAAGGAGCATCTCCTGTTCAGCTAGGAACAAAAGAAGGAAAGAGGCCTTCAGTGCTAGATGGACTGATTTGCATGGTCGAACAGCTTGCTGTGGCTTATTTAAGCCATGGGGGCTGCGGCACAGGCAGGTTGGCCATTTTGAATATTCAAGATGCAACTGGCTTGCCATCTTGTCCGAACTCAGTGGATGTGGGCTGTGCAAGGCTTAAACAACCCTTTCATTAAAACAGGCTATGGGTTAAATAAGCCACTGTGGGCTGTGGTGATCATGTGAACTAGGTTAGTGGACCATTGGTGAAAATGGGTAGGAAGATACGGTGTGTCAGGAAAACAATCCAATTTTTAGGGTTGAAGAAAGCATGACTGGTTATTTCTCATAACTGTATCCCAACTTTCTTCCAAAGAGCTGCAGATTGTTGCATCATCATCCTTCTTAATTATCCTATTTCATTCTCGTTCCACCCTGTGAGATGGATTAATCTGAGAGAAAGTGGCTAGCTCAGGGTTAGACAACCTGGTGCCCTTCAGATGTTTTGGACTACAACTCCCATCAGCCCCAACCAACATGGCCATGGTCAGCTTGTGAGAGTTGTCCAAAACAACTGATGGGCACCCGGTTGACGATTCCTCCAGTCTAAGGTCACTCACTGAGCTTTATAGCTGAGGGGAGATTTGAACCCAGTTCGACTTGATGCAAGCTGAACGCTAGTACATTTCATCCATGTGCATCACTCAGAAAGTTCTGGTGTAACTTATTTTTATTTATTTATTTAAAATATTCCTGGGCTGCCTTTTAGGGCAAAAGCCCTTCCAAGGTGGCTTACAGTTTTCTGTAACTTCTGGTTTTGTTTTGTTTTTTAAAATCCAATCCAGTTTGCACACGGGCGTGCACACATACACACTACAAGGAAAGATTCATGCAGGCAAGATTTGCCAGTGACAGCAGGAGCAGATGGGATAGGAATCCAGCAGGCAGGGAGTGAGGAGCAGAACAAGCCTCACTGTTGTAACCCACAAGAACAGGAGCACGCTGGGGCCTCTCTAGCAGAGGACAAGTGGGTGTGGCTGTGGGAACACTGAAATGGGAGCCATCCTCAGGGCTCAGTCTCAGAGATAGGTGAGATGGCTGAAGGTGGCTGGTCATTCCAGGAAGTGGCGCAGAGAAGAAATTTTAACATTTCAACTAGCCATGTGGTCCTCCAGATGTTGTTGGAGTGCAACACCCATCATCCCTGGCCACTGGCAATGAGAGTTGCACATCACCAACATCTTTGACCGTATCTTCCCCACCCCTGAAGTAGAGTAACCAAGTAACTTAAGGATGGCACAGATTTGGACCTTGCATAGCTATCCAGCTTCCTCGAGTGCTGAGATCCTGAGAGGTTTTGTCTAGGCAAACTAGTGCATATTTTAGTACACTAGAAGGGGAAAACAGAAGCCAAGATTTCTCATGCCTGGGGTGCCTGCAGAACAAAGAATATGTTTGTAATCACCACTCTGGGTAAGTGGCTAATGCACTTGCCTACTTGATAGTGTTTCCTATTAGGACAGCCATGTGTGTAATTCATGCTTCAGTTGGTGGTTAGCTGGAATGTATTTGCCTGCTTCATGTCTCCCATAATCTTTTTGTCGTATGTCCAATATTCTCTGTTTCTCCTTGTGTGCTCCCTGTAGTTCTCCCCACCCCACCCCCATCATCTAGCTCAGAGATCTCTCACGCTGTGCTGTATTTTTTTTTTATAGCATCCTTGTGGATCTCCAAATTCTTCCTATCAAAAAACATAGTGTACTATCACTGGTGGGGGTGGAGAGGCGGCAGGATCCTAACCAAGATCTCTTTGGGAGTATTGAGCAGCCAATTCATTTGCTTCTCTCACATCCTCACAGAAGCACAACTTTGCAGCACTGCTGGCTCATCTCTTTTCAATAGCCAGCTTGTTTCATCTGTTTTTCTTTTCTTCATACTTTGCTGAAGCTTTAGATGTCATACACCAGCCTTCCCCCACCTAGCACCCTCTCGTGTTTGACTACAATCCCCATCGTCCTCAACCAGTAAACACATCCAGAGGGCGGTTGGCCATACATCATAGGTTCAGGTGATAAGGCTTTGGCAGCCCACATGTAGTCTGCCAGGGGAATCCATTTCAGAAAGATCAGCACAGATGGTGAACCTCACCTGTGGACACCTGTCTTCATCTATCGACTGTTGGCTCCTAGAAATGGCTATCTCTGCTCAGTTCTCTACAATCTGGGTTGTTCCTCAGTGATAAACTGCAGACAGCTTGAACTGAGATCCACAGAGGAATGGCTTGGAAGCCTCTTTGCCTGGTGCTCAGCCAGCATGCCTGAGCCATAACCTAGAGGGACATCCCCTCTGTGTGTTCTTGGCTGGGCTTACTGTGTATGTCCGGTTGGCTGATTCCATTGTCACTGGAGCTGTCGTGTGCTGGGGATCTAGAGGGCTCAGCAAGCCACTTAGTGGACAATGGCCCAATCACATAGATACAGTGTGGAGCTGCGCACTGCCAGACCCAATGAGCCTGTTGGGGACAATAGCCCTCCAGTTAATATCCCTGCCAGACAAGCCTCTTCTTTCAGAGAAAATGTTTTCTCTCCTTTTGTCAACAAAATCAGAGCATAACTGAAAGGGCTGGAGTCTGAAATAAAGGTTGCATCAAAGAGCGCCCATTTGGAACATGGATGTGACTCCATCACCAGCTTAAACTTCAATTTCGTGGGCAGAGGCCAAGAGTCCTGCTAAGCACACCATAGGTGAGTGCCCTATAGTCAGAGTCCTGTAAACTGCTTCAGCACCATGGACAGATCAGTGTGCAAAGTTAATGCTTCTATCAAAGAAGCTATAATAGGAACAAGGGCTTGTATTATCCCAGGCTACACGGGTGACGGCCTCTAGGACAACCTTCTGCCAGCGGCAGCGCGGGGTCTAGTTTAGGTGGGCAAGGAGGCTGTCAGAGTAATAAGTGGTTGTAGTCTGAAATCCATTGAAAAGTAGAAGGTAGGCAGTAAGGCGCCCTGGACGCTTTCTTGAGCTCTTCAAAAGGAACTATACCCTGGAAATACTTTCACACTCTGCTGCTCATGGCCAAAGAGTGCCAAAGCCCCTTTCCCCTGACTGGGGAAATCATCAACTTAAGCAGTCGAGGGTGATTTTTAGGGAGAGAACTGAGTGCTGCAGGATGTGTCATGAATGAACGGTGGCAAGAATGAGCTGCTTCAAAGAACAGTTCTGGAAACAGGTTTTGCAACAGCAGCCCCAGGACCAGAGCTATTTGTATTCTCCATCTGCACAATCCTACTGTAAAAGGGCAGGAATTGGTGTTGGGCATGGTAAACAGCATGGGAAAGCCCAAGTCTCTAGTCCTTAAAGCCATGAAGTGGGGCTTAAAAGGTTTGTGGGTGAATTCCTGGTGAATTCTCAGAAATCAGAGGAGGGCTTCACAGGACTCCCAGTCATCAGAGGCAAGGCTTCAGTGCCCGTCTGTAGCATCTTAGATGCAGAGGCAAAATAAATTGCACTAAGTAAATAACTTGCTGCAAATTTAGACAATTTGCATAATAGATATAGGTTGGGGGAAAACAGCTTTTCTTGACACAGAATTAGGGTTAATTTGGCATAGACCTTTCTATGACCCTCCCCACCTCCCCGCACCCCAATTCTTTTTGAAGTGTGGGCTATATAGACAACCTTACCTTTAAACTATCTGGTAGAATGATGGATTTTATTTTGTTTTATTATTTATTTTTCTGCTGGGACAGTGTGTTATTGCTTGGAAAGGCTCTCCTGGGAAATTAAGAATAGTTGCTCCTTTGCTTAGATGGTATCATGACACAGGCAATGACCCCTCTCCCCGGGCTTGAGTGATGGCAGCAATAGAGGGATCCATTTGAGGGCTAAGACTCTTCTCTTCCCCCTCCATCCAGTTCCTCCTGCCCGCCCTGCCGCCACCTCTTCAAGCTGGGATGATTCCTAGCATCTCCTTTTACCCCATGTATCAAAGGTAGTGTATGAGACACTGTCTGTCCATTCATAAACGGAACATTCCCGCAGTGCTTAATTAGGCTCAGCAGCCGAGACTAGCAGTGTGTTCCAGGCCTGATCTTTTGTTAACAAAGTCTGAGGGGACAGTAACTGTGGAGTGAGTGATGGCCACATGCCTCCAGACTGAAAAATTTAGAGGCACGGCTACTGCCATCTACATCAGGGAGAAGCTTTGGAAGCAATAGAGAGGCAATTTGCCTTTCAATTGGTAAAACACCAGATCTGTAATTCTGTCCTTCTTCCAGTTTCTCTGACTCCCCTCCTGTATGGGCACACACATACACCCCTTAGCATTAGCAAGCCTGGTATCACTCTGGGACACTCTTCCAATGGATTTGGCATGGGGGTGAATTTGTCTTGTGATAGCTTAATTAGTGTATTCTGCCCATAATAAGAACATAACAAGAGCCATGGTGAATCAGACATGCGATCCATCTAACTTAGCATTCTGTTCACACAGTGGCCAACTAGCTTCCCTCAAGCAAGATATGAGTGCAACAGCACTGTCCGCCCATGTTCTTCATCAACTGGTGTACATAAGCATACTGCTTTTGTTCTTGGAGGTAGCACATAGCCATCAGGACTAGTAGCCATTGATAACCTTCTCCAGGAATTTGTCTAACCCCCCTTTAAAGCCACCCAAATTGGTGGCCATCAATACATCTTGTGGAAGTGAATTCCATTGTTCAACTGCACTGTATGAAGAAGTCCTTCCTTTTATCTGTCCTGAATCTCCCACCAAGCAGTGTCATGGGATAACCCTGGGTTCTAGTTTCATGAGAGAGGGAGAAAAATGTCTCCCAATCCACATTCTCCACACCATGCAGAATTATGTACAGCTCTATCAGGTCTCCCCTTACTTGCCTCCTAAGCTGAACAATCGCAGCTGTTCTAACCTTCCTTTGTAGGGGAGTTGTTCCAGCCCCTTGATCATTTCACTTGCCCTTTCCTGCACTTTTAGGTAAGATGATGTTTCAGGTGTACAGGTCCCAGCACACACCTTCCAACACCCCCACAGCACTACAGAGTACCGGCAGGGGAAATAAAGGCTCCTCTGTGTTCTTGGCCCGATCACAGCCCCATGCCAAGCAGTATTACCAGGGTGTCGCTTGCAGCAGAAAAGGGCTTGATAAATGGCCAGTGTCAGAGTGGCTGAGCTCTGTGCACTAACACTTGTCACCAGAGTGGACATGCTAGCCTGGGATGCTGATCTCGCCCATCAGAGCAAAGCCCAATGCTGTGTCAAGGCCTGTCTGCTTGCAGCAGCCTCACATGTCAGGGTCTTTCCTTCCTCCTGGAGAAATATGACGCTTGCTTAGGGCAGATCCTGGAAAGATGGGTCTTGGGGAGCTCTGGCCACACAGACTAACAGCTGTTTTTGTTCTCGAGCCAAGGGTGGCTAGAAACCAGTCGGGGCAAATCTTGATGTGTTTGAGCATTCACTTCTGGCTCCTACGTAGATGAACACTGCCTGGGTTCCATGCCCAGGAAACAGGGAGGGAGGCATCTAGCCTGTTAAGGGCTCCTTGGTGGTGTACTGAGCTAGTCTTTTCACTTCTACATCCCTCAGGCAGGGCCGGCCTAACCGTTAGGCCAAGGGTAGCAACCACCTCAGGTGGCAGATGCTGGAGGGCAGTGGTGGCAGCCTCCCAGCCATTCCTCCTGAGCCACCTGTCTTGGAGCTAGTCCTGCATTCCTAAAGTAACCTGCTGCTCTCAGGTGTGATGGAGGATGTTATCCTGTTGCCAGTGTTGAAGGAAGATTCAACGGCCAGTCCAGTTGGCTTCTGAATGTGGAATTGGGGGAACTATCTTGTCCTTTGCCTCACACAGCAAAATGTCCTGGGCTGGCCCTGGTCTTAGATGAAAAGATGAGTCCGTGGACTCCCCTCCTCTTTATCAGATCAGTGGGAATGTTTCTAACCTGGCTCCTCCTGGACATTTTGCTTTTCTAGGTGGTGCCTGGCCCTGAGCCTCTCGTGGCCTCTGCCCCTTGGCCGCTATTCAGGTAGAATTTTTTTGACAAACCACGATGTTCCTTAAGCCCATCCAAGTGCAGACTATGGCACAGGAAGAGAATAACAGCTGGATTTTCAGTCCAGACTTTTATCAGGAGAGATCTATTGACACTTTGGGATGATGAATGGTGATCTTACGGTAGTCAGAGAGGAACCACTCCCAAAATTACAGTTCTTGAGCACTTTGATGTGAACCTGGGATAGCATAGCACTATGTGTGCAATATTTCTGCACAGATTGCTAAACGTGATCCATTTCCAGATCGGAGTACACAAAGAGTCTGGATTTGGGGCTGCAGCAATTGTAATGCTGTGACTAAGCTGTGAATGGGGACATCACCTCGCCTTACAATATGTGGTGGTGACCACTAAATTGGATGGCTTTAAAAGGGGGCTTCCTGGAGGAGAAGAGTATGTTTAAGTGCTACCTCCAGTATTAGAGGCAGTAAGCCTGTATACACTAGCTGTTGGGAAACATGGGCAGGAGGCTGCTGTTGCACTCATGTCCTGCTTGTGGGTCCCTGGTCGACAGCTGGTTGGCCACCGTGTGAACAGAGTGCTGGACTAGGTGGACCCATGGTCTGATCCAGCAGGGCTCTTATGTTCTCTGGACTCACAAGGTAGCCTTTGGCAAGCCTCTCTCTCTTTCTCCCCACCCCTGCCCTCTCAACCCCTGCCCCTCCCAAATCTGGGACATGTGAAGAATAACACTGCTCTAATTTATAGTATTGTTGCAAGCAAGGGGTGTAGACCTCAGGCCCTGGGGCCAAATTCAGCCCTCTGTGCATCCCCAGAAGGCCACACCCCTTCCCCTGGCCACACCCCCTTTCACCCAACCACCAATTGTTTATGGTTTCCTGACTTTGGTGCAGTCCCCCCCCCATTCATAATGCTTGAAATGCCTCTGTTAAGGCTTAGTTACTGGCAGGAAGAGGTTTAAACTGGAATAGGCTGACATTTGGGGTTTTTTTGGTTTTTGGGTCTCAGCCCTAACCACCTCTGCAATGTGGCTCCTGAGAGCTTCTCTGATATGGAATTCAATCCTTGGACTGAATGAAGGGATGTGTCCCTTTTGTAAGGGTTGCTGAAATAATCTGTGTAATTTGGGCAGGGTGACTCTGCAGTGCAACCAAAGGGAAGGTCTAATCCAGGGGTAGGCAATTTATGGTCCTCAAGATGTCTTGCCCTACAACTCCCTTCAACCCTCACCATTGGTTATGCTGGCTAGGAGTGATGAGGACAGAAGGTAGAGATGTATGAGAAAATGTGTTTCTATTTGTTTTTGATCAGGATTTACCAAGTTTGTACCTTCCGGCCTGAACACAGACTCAGATGCAGTCTGCAGTTCAAAGACCTTACATTTCTGAGCTTGCAATGTGATTTGCAGAGCAAAATAGCACATGTACGTTTAAAAAATGCCCATGAAAAAGAGTGCACTTTTGACAAAGGTACACAAAAATACTCTTTAATCCATGGGAGAAAATGGATCCGATTCAAAGATGTGCACAATTGATGCATTCATTTTGAAAAATATACATGAGAATATGTATGGATTTTCAAGCGGGGGGGGGGGGGACAGACGACAAAGCTCCCAATCTGAACGAGCTTTGAGATGGAATTCAGAGAGCTTTGGAGAGGTCGGATTTTTCTGATTTGCATGTCCCTCGTCATAGGCCGAAACATCTGGAGGGCCACAAGTTGTCCATCCCGAAGCTAATCAATAAGGTCCTTTTGCTACATAAATGGATGCATGAAGAGTTGGTAGCAGGCAGCCTTATTCTGAAGAGATTTGCCCTAACCAGGGCCCAAAGAACGCTTTTTTTTTTCTTTTTAGGGGCATTTTGTCCTGGACTGTGGTGACTGCTGTGTCAGCTTAATGCATTTCTGGTTTATTAAATCCCATGAGTTTAGTGGTACTCAGCTGGTGTAGAGTAATAAACCAATGCAGCTGCTGGGTCTGGAGCACACACATCCATCACCCTTTCTCTTCCCCACCTGAGATTCTTCCAAATGCTCCACATTGGTTCTTTGAGAATTGGCTGTGCACTGGCCACAAGAGGGGTGTTTCTGAGGATTTTTAGAAGTACTGTGGCCATTGTATCTCTGTCTGATCTGTTGCTGTGCGCTGCCCCAATTCCATTAGACCCATAATTCATTGCGACTTAGAGAGAGTTGTTGACCTTCTCTGTCTCTCACTTAGGGATGTGTGAGAAGTTCACTTTGTTGAGTTGTGTTGGGGTTTTCTTTTTTACAGATCTAGCCAATATGCACCTTCCGAATCTGAACACAGAGCCAAATGCGGTTCTGAAATCTGTACATTTCCTAGGTTGTGATGCATTCTGCAAAACAAAACAAGATGTGTTTGACAACATGTGCACCTCTGAAAAATATGCAAACAGAAATATGCATGTTTCCAAATGTGCATAAGCATGCTTTAGTCAGTGGGTGCCCAAAATGTGCAGAAAAAATGTGTACATTGATGCATACATTACCAAAAAAAATTGAATTTTTTTCCAGACAGATTTTCTAATTGCAAGCTCATGCAGAAATGAAAAGGAATGAGCATGACCTTCAAAATTCAACAAGATTGAGAATGAAAGATCTGAACATCCCTACTCTCACTTGCCCTACAGCAGGGGGAGATTTGTGCATACTCCTATTAATGCTGTACCCACTATTAAGCGGGGTGGGGTGGGGCTAGTTCCAAGGGGTTTTATTCCCTCCCTGCCATGACAGCCAGTTTCTTTGCTAACCCCCAGACTCTGCATTTTTATCAGAGGAGTTCTTTGTGTGCATGGTGGGTTTTTTTTTACGTGCACGTGTATGCAGTGGCCTCCCACAGTGTGTAACTGCACATAATATTCATGCATCTCACAATGCATCCATTTCCCTAAATGAGCTCACACTCTGGTTGGCAGTTCTCTCCCCTTCTCAGGGCTGTAATAAGAAGAGGTGAGCTTTTTGATGCTTGTCTCTTGAAATGTCTCCCTTGCTCAGATACATACATTACCATAGCCAGAAATAGCCATGTAAAGCAGTACCTGAAGTGGAGGGATTTCTAGCAGTCACTAGAGTTTCCATGCTTGGGTCACCAGGTGGGCACCAGATAGGTATGTTGCATTCATTTGTAGTCTGCTTGGACACCTCCTCTCTTGATTCTGAGACAGGCATTGAGTCTTGGAGGAGCACTAGGCTGGGCATAGCACCCACAATGCTTCTGGTTTGTTCATTTCCCCCTAGAACAGAGGTGGGAAACATATAGCTCTCCAGATGTTGGACTGCAACTCCCAGCAGCCCTACCCAGCTGAGGGATGATGGGAGTTGCAGTCCAACATCTGGAGAGCCACATGTTTCCCAGCCCTGCGTGTGTGTGTGTGTGTGTGTTGGGACTCTTCTTAAAACCATGGCATGAGGCTGTCAAACTAGAAGTGAGCTAGTTCAAGGCAGTGCAGGCAGATCTGAGCTGGCCTGGCCTGGGGCCATGTGTGGGCACGAGACACTCCTTTCCATGGACCTGGACTGCCCCCTTTGCAGTGCAGGCCAATGCAGAAGCCTCTTCTTTCTTTTCTTGCTTCCCTGACAAGGGCTGCAGGGAGGCGGATGACGCAAGGAGCACTCAGATGGCTCAGCTCCATGACTGCTGCCTTGCTGGGGTGGCAGATGAAACTACAGCCCTGTGCGGGTCCTGCTGCTGTCCATCCAATGGGGTGCTGGAGCTAGCCAATCTGCCACTGGGCTGCAGTGCTAGCCCAAGAACAGGCTGCAGGTAGCCAGGTTGCTGCTGCAAATCACTCTGTCCCCAGTTATGAAGGAGTGAGTAGGCTGCAAGGAGGGGGAGTTGTTGGCTTCCCCAAATGACTTACATCTGTGATGCTACCTCATACTGAATCAAATCTATTGTCCACCTCACCTCTTACTGTCCTGTCTGACTCGTAGCAGCTCTCTGCGGTTTCATGCATAGTTCTTTCCCAGTCCTGCTGCCTCCGGTCCCATGGCTGGCAATGCCAGGGACTGAACTTCAGGACTTTGCGTGCAAATAATACATTCCACTCTGCTCTGGCCCTCCCTGCTGGTCTCTATTTAGGGTGCCGTTCCGAACAGAGTAGAGGTCCCCCAGAGGAGATTTAATGGCTCTCTTATCTTAGGAGTTCTTGTGACATTTTTGTTTTTTATTTATTTTTATTGGTAATCTCTGTTTTTATGGGGTTTTAATTGAATATGTAATTAATGATTGTGATTACAACCACTTTGTATGGTTTTTATCTTGTACACCACTTTGAGAGGCTTCTGCCCTCAAAGGCAGTCTCAAAATAGGCAAATAGCATTATTTATTTCATGTACCACATTTCTAACCCACCCTTTCTCCAGGGAATGCAAGGCCATAGTGATGGCCCTTCCAACACCCCCCTTCGCACCCCGATTTTATCTTCACAAGAACTCTGTGAGTTAAGTTGTTGAGCAAGAAAATCCGCTTGCCCGAAGTCACCCACTGTGCTTCATTAGCTGGGTGGGGATTTGAACCTGGGTCTTCTTCCTCCTAGTGACCTAGTCTGACCACTACACCACAATGGCTCTCTCTTCTGACAGCCATTCCAGAGCCTATAATGGAACTGGGGAGCTGAAAGGGCAGTAGTCCAATGCAGAAAGGTCTCAAGGCAGGCAAGAACTACAACTCCCATGACCAATGGCCCTGTGGGGAGGATTTCAGGAGAGAGAGGGGGAGCAGGGGAAGGTGCTTGGAAAGAGTTTGTGGGAAAAGAGCTACCACTTGCACCTGTGGACCCTGAGCCTGTTCCTGACCACCAGGTATTTAAGGTGGGGCTGCCAGAGGCAGGCAAGCAGGCAGGTAAAGCCCCCCTCAGGCCCTTGCTCTGGCTGGACTGTCCCCACAGAGCCTTTTGCCATCAACTGCCCTGTGGGATGGATATTTATGAGCTGTTATTTTTCAATATTGTCTATAGTGTACAGAGTGTCTTTCTGACAAGCTGCCCTGTAAGGATTTTTCTTCTGAAAGGCGGGATATAAAAATCCTTGAACTAGATACGTGAAATACGTGTGTGTGTGTTTGTGTGTGTGTGTACGTATGTACGTACACACACACACACACATACATATACATACCAGGAAGAAGAGTTAGGATGTAAAGAGCCATGAAACTGCACAGGGTGGGCAGGAATGAGCACACAGTAGGAATAAAGCTTGCATTAAACCCCATCTCATAATTGAAAACACATACACACAAACAATCATTAATTTGTGCTGTTTGTTTGCCTCCGTGGACTTGGAGTCTTTGGGGGACAGGCTCATGCACGTATTTTTTCCTGGTTTCATCCCAAACAGTGAGGGCCAGAAACCTCTTTTCTGCTTGAAGTGATGAGCACATTCAGGAGATGCCAGGAGCTGGCATCCCACAAATAGCCTCAAAGAATGCCAGTGACTCAGTGAAGTTGCCAGGAGAGGCAGCTGTGAGACTCCCAGATAGATAGTCCAGTCCCCCTACTCCACTGGGCCCACCACCCTGGAATCATCGGCAGTGCTCACACACGAACATGGAGACCACACCAGTGCCCTTGCTCACTATTAAACATGCGCTCACGACTAAACAAGTGGACCCATACATAGTGAATATTTATGTCAACAGCATGTTCAAGGTGCTGATCTAAATTACATGGTGGGCCATCATTTCAGTGCTCAGTAGAATGATGTACTTTCTTGACTGATAAGGAAACTAAACGTGTTTTTTAGAGCCGAGGTGGGCAACTTGTGGCTTTCCAGATGTTTTGGCCTACATTATTTATTATTATTATTATTTATTTTTATAGCACCATCAATGTACATGGTGCTGTACAGATTACACAGTAAATAGCAAGACCCTGCCGCATAGGCTTACAATCTAATAAAGTTGTAGTAAACAGCAAGGAGGGAAAGAGAATGCAAGCAGGCACAGGGAAGTGTAAACAGGCACCGGGTAGGGTGAGGCTAACAGTATAGAATCAGAACAAACTCAATATTTAAAAGCTACTGTCAACCCTAGCTGTCAACCCTAGCAAGCATAGCCAATTATGAGTGATCATGGGATTTGTAACCGAAAAAATCCGGAGGGTCACAATTTGCTCACCCCTGTCTTTGTGCAACTATTAGCCATTTATAAGATATATTGTACTGGGGAAGAGATACCTGAGTACAAAACCCATGCATATCCATGGCCACCCCCAAGAAATTTTGGGATATGAGGTGGAAAATACAAATGATCCCTTTCCCTAGCTCATGATTTCCCACCTTTTATGGTTCCCTATAGCCACCTCACTCTGTCTCATGAAAGAGCTGGCAATGCATTGAATCTTCTATGTCAGCTATTTGCTTAATTTAGGCCTGCTATTGCACCATGTAATCCTATGGCTTGCTCTTGAGATGATGTAGGTCAAATTAAGTTGGCCAACCTCAAAATAGAATATTGCTCAAAATGGCTGCTGGTGGTGAGAAGACCAAACAGAGGCAGCAAGCAAGGTGAAGCAAGAGGAAGAGATGTGTAAAAGAAGGACAAGCACCAGCTTGAGTTGGGAATTTGCCCAGCTAGTTGTGGTTAAATTGTGGTAAAATGTTCTGAACTTTGCTATTTAGAGATTTTGCAGAAGGTATTAGTGGTTTGGCTATGACGTGAACTTCAACGGGAATAAGGCTGGGTCCCCTCTTGGCAGAAGGACCTTTTCAGGATAAAGTAGCATTAAAATGGTTTGGCCTATGTGAGCATTTTTGTATTTTATTGTCACCTTTCTCTTGTTAAAAAGAACCATCTATTTGTATATCTGGTCCAAAACCATTTTGTTGACTGGTAGCCAGCACAAGGCCAAGAAGCAAGGAACTTGAACCAAGAAAGTAGAGATTGGAAGATAAACTTTCAAAAAAATTGCATGTTAATTGAGTCTTACTTCAATGGAGTTTGTAATTCTCATCAATTAAGAAGGATGGAGCCAGCCATTGCTCCAGGCCTAATGAGGTATATTTACACTCCAGAGGCTGTCCGGGAGGACCTAATGGGAAAGTGATGCCATCTTCATCCTTTTTGTCTCATCCTCACACCATATCCACTTATACAAAAGAAGCAGAGTTTTAGCAGATTTGCGTAACTGGAATTTGCATATTTGAGTTTTACTTCTTGAGGTAATTAATTTAAATATCCACCTGACCCAGTGCCAAGATTGGCTCAGCAAGCATAGGAACAGAGGAAGGCACCTTATACCAAATCAGGCCAGCATGCCCAATGGCTGGGGATGATGGGGGTTGGAGTCCAGCACTTCTGGCCCCCACAGACTGGCAGCAGCTCTCCAGGGTTTCAGACAGGAGTTATTCTCAGCCCTGCATGGTGATGCCAAGAATTGAACCTGGGAACTGTTTGTGAGTCCTACCGCTAAGCAGCATGGGTTATGATGCCACCACCCTATGCCCTGCAAGTATTGCCCATGACAATCAACTGTACTCACAATACTGTAGTTGGTGAGTTTTGCAAAGAACTTTGACCACTGACTGCGTGAGCCTCTTTCATCCAATGCTGCTGCTGACACAACTGAGCAAGTCTCCTGTGCTTGCCATAGCAGCCAACATTTGGCTTTGTTTGTTTTTCTCTCAACCTAGTATGTTTGTGTAGTGAAACACTCTCTATTGTGTTTGCATCTAGAAAATTCAAACAGTCTGACCTTGTTCTCTGAAGTCTCACTTAACTGCTGGCTTCTGTGATAATGAGATTGACAAGTAAAAAGTCAGGAAACACAAAGAACCTGCTGTAGCTCTGAAGAAGAGGAGGCCCAAGCTTCTCTCTGTGCACCCACAGCCCTGCACTGTTTTACAAGCCCCGAACTAGCCTAGGGATATAAAATGATTAGTAATGGGGTGAGGATGGTAATTTCCCCCAAATTATGCCACTGCAATTTCACACATTATCCAAAGGCAGAACCGATTTGCATCTGTGGAAAATAGGAAGCTGGGGGAGATGGGCCACAAATTTTGGTTGTTCTTGGTAGCCAGCCAAGATTTGTTCTCTACAAGGACCTTGACACTTCCCCGAGTAGGAAGGAAAAGGCCTCTGCTGAGCACCTCCAAGGTCAAGCACACCTGTGAGGGCAAGCAGCTCCTGTTCTAACCACCACAATGCCAGCTTGGGTAGGAGGACCAGCAATTCTTCCCTCAGAGAATCTCAAGAAGCTGTGGGATGTCTCTCTGCTGAGTACTAGGCCACGGAAAGGCTCATCATGAGGACAGGGAGATTCCACCATCCTTTTTCTGAGCCTGGAGAAGGGCAGAAGAGTTTACTAGGCTAGGGTGGGCATATGAAAGGAGGGCAGGGCTCCTGTATCTTTAACAGTTGTATAGAAAAGGGGATTTCAGCAGGTGTCAAATGAATGCATGCAGCACCTGGTGAAATTCCCTCTTCATCACAACAGTTAAAGCTGCAGGTGAATAGCTGAAGTGACCAGATACAAAAAAGGGGCAGGGGGTCCTGCAGCTTTAACTGTTGTGATCAAGAGGGAATTTCACCAGGTGCTGCATGCATACAATTGACACCTGCTGAAATCACCTTTTTCAACTGTTAAAGATACAGGAGCCCTGTCCTCCTTTCCATACGGTCACCCTACACATTGCCCAAAAGGAGGAAATGCAGGGCATAGATCTGCATAAAACTTTCACATGCTAATAGAGTGTGTGTGTGTGTGTGTGTGTGTGTGTGTGTGTGTGTAAATTTTAAATAGAAATGCAATAGATCTCAGCATAGTAGGGAAGACTGTGATATCAACGGACCTGTGTGCCTTTCTCAGTCTGCTGTCTGGGTGCAACTTTAAGTCCCCTCCCTGCTCTCCCTCCTTATGGTTCTTCATCTGCAAACTGGCCTTGGACAGCACAGCCCTTCAAATAGAGGACTGTCTTCTCTAAAGTAGTTCAAACAGCCACCCTAGGCACCCCCTGAGAGGACTGGCTTGCACCTAGGTGTACAGTGGAGTCTGAACTCTAAACTGAAAGGCTGAAGGCTGGCTAGAACCTATGCCTGGCCATGATGTCTCTTCTTCTAATCACAAGTGTGTGAGGTCTGGTTATGAGTAATAAGTGCAGAGTGGGAACGCACTCCATCCATGCACCCTCTCCCTTGTCACTGGGGTGGGGAACCTTTGTGAACCCCCCAGAGAGCTTTGCCTATTGGGCGGTATAAAAATGTAATAAATAAATAAAATAAATAAATAGGCCCAGCAGCCAAATTTGGCCTTCCTGGGGTCCCAATCCAACCCTCCAGGCTTCCTCACCCCTTTCGCCCAACCACCAATCATTTGGTGGTATCCCAAATTGGGTGCAGCTTTTCTCCCATTCTAAAAGGCTAAAATACCTCTCAAGGCTTAGTTACTGGCAATGAGGGCTTCGAGCTACAATATGCTGGTGTTTTGGTCCCACCCCCTTTTGCCTTTGTCCCCACCCACTTTCCTTTGGCCACACCCACTGCTGGAATGTGCCCCCCCCCAAGAGCTTGACTGAAACTGAATTCAGTCTTCATGCTGAAAGAGGATTCCCACCCTGTCCCACCATGCCATCCATTTCCATCTTCCTGTTCTGAGGATTTGCAACAGTCCACTCCCAATTTTTTTTAAAAAAAGACCCACATTGAACTCCTGCCCCATGGCAATGTCACTGCCCTCCACAACCACCACCCGCCACATTCCTGGACAAAAGTCTGGAATCTGGACATTCCTCCTCCCTTGGTGGCTGGATGCTTGGGGCGGGGGCAGCAGCCAGAAGAACCCCCTGCAGCACGTGAAGGCATCCCTTTCCCCATTCTGAGAGGGATAATTGATACTAAAGCCCTGGTTAATGCACTGGCTTTGCTGGGGGATTTATCGCCGCCGATAGCGTCTCCTGCTCCCAATTACCCATTTAGCTGCTGAGATAACAGGCTGCTCAATCAGCCCCATCCCCATGGTTATATACTGCAGCTCAAGGCTCATAAATATACTGTCTAGGCACAGCTGCAGGCAGGCACCTCCATGCGGGGTTTTGGTGGGAGCTGCTGGCATCCATCCCCGGGGCCGAATGCCTGCCGGCCTGCTCACTGCCTCCCGCCCACCTGGCTCAGCCCTTGCCCTCCCTGCAAGGCCCTCCCCTCCTGCCTCTTGCCAGGGAAATGTAGCTCAGATTCATCACCTAGGTGACTCAAGAAGCATCGAGCCTGTTTCCATGACAATCCTCAAGCAGGTGAACAGGGCAGCAAAGGCAAGAGGGTGGCCGCATGGCGATCAGAGGCCTCCTCCCACCAGGCCCACAAAGGGAAGCGTTCAGGTTGGCCCCGTGTCCTACTTTTACGGAGGCATCTATTTGAAGACATCCTCTTTTTGAAGGGAGTGCCTGACATAGGGGCACCTGGTCACAGCCTTCCCCACTGTGGTGTGATGTACTGCATTTCTATTTAAATTATAGTAATTATTTTTACATTTGCATCTATGAATCGACATTAGCACATGCTAGTTTTATGCAAATCTGTGTCCTTTTCTTTAGGTAGTGTATTCTCCCTCCCTCTCTCTCTCTTTGCAGGGCAGGGGGTGGGCAATGCATGAGCGGTTGCTCTAAGGACATTGCTGCTTCCAGATGTGTGGATCTCCTTCAGGAATGCCAACCTCTGTATTAGGGTACCTGCAATATGCACTGTTTTGACTCACCTTGGTAGAGGCTGCTGTGTTGGAGCAAGCACAGCTGCATTAATAATAATAATAATAATAATAATAATAATAATAATAATAATAATAATTTTATTACCCACCTCTCCCTCTAGAACAATTTATGTTCTGGGGTGCCATTCCTGTTAAATTCTTTTGTGAGCTCACTAGACAGCTGCAAGTGAACCACCGTCACCACCTCTCTCAGACTCAGTACTGTCACCTGTAATATGGGATAATGATACAGATTTGCCTTACAGGGTTATTGCAAGGGCCACCTGAGATAGCATGTGCAAATTTTAAAATGTTAAAAATATTAAAATATGTAATATTAAAATGTTTTTTAAAAGCACACAATACAAAGTGCTATACAAAACCTAATGCAATGGTTCCTAAATATCTTATAACTGAAACATATTCCCCCCTGAATTAAAACTGGAGCTACGCTTTATTCTTACAGCCAAAATTCTTCCTCCTGCTGTGTCTGCATTAGTTGCTGTTCTGATTGGAAGGAGGCAAGCTCAGAGCAGTCACTCATACAGATACATAACAGGCAGCCTCTTCCGAGGGTGGATAATTCTGATGCATCTCTGCATTAGAAGTGATTGACTTCTATGCCCTCGATGATATAACCAGAGTAGTAGTAGTAGTAGTAGTAGTAGTAGTAGTAATAATAATAATAATAATAATAATAATAATGAATTTATTTATTTCTTACCTGCCTCTCCCTCTGGATCGAGGCAGGGGACAACATTAAATACAACAACACAATACATAAAACTAGTTAAAAGAGCATATAAAACCAATACAATATTAAAATAACAATCACAACATCTTAAAATTCTTAGGTTTAAAATTCATCAGGGTAGGTCTGCTGCATCATCATACAGAGATGCAGCAGTTAACCTCCCCCATGGAAAACGCTGAACTTATGGAAGACCTTAATGTTTGAATTAATGCATTTTTCCCCATGGCATGCTGGTTGGGAATTATAGTGATAGGGATTGTTATTATAGGAATGCCCTGTTACCTAGCCCCACATGTCACGCCATGGGGGTAATTCAGTAGTTTTTTGCCCCACATGCCAACCTTCATAGAATCATAGAACAGCAGAGTTGGAAGGGGCCTACAAGGCCATCGAGTCCAACCCCCTGCTCAATGCAGGAATCCACCCTAAAGCATCCCCAACAGATGCTTGTCCTTGCTCTCCTCCTACTCAGCAAATGCCCAGAAGTCCAAAATGGCAGATCGTCTTCTGCAGGAGAAGGGCATAGCTTCTGCATGCATCTGCAACGCATCCGTTCCCATGCCAGCATTGAGTGGTACAAAAGGACTAGTTTTCAATTACAACCGTTAGATAATGAAAGGCAGCAGCCCCTTGACGTTGCTGCAACCTGGCACACGAAAGGGATCTGCTTTGCTCCCAGCCTCTGCTGCCGGGCTCTCTTCCGCCTCACCCCCCACGCCATCCAGCACACACACAGACAGCCCTCCCTCCCAGACACCTCCCCAGCTATTAAAGGGGCTGGGAAGATAATGAGCTGACAGGGAAACACAAAATCGAGGCCGCCCCCCAAGCTCCCGTGGTGCTCCTAGAGAGAAACAAGATGGTAATTACAGGGACAGCGGGCAATTAAATGGGTTGAGGGCTAATTAGTGCCATCAGGTGGGGGCTTGCCACAAGGGTCTTCCCCCACCACCAGCAGCCCTGCAGGGAGAGAGATGATCCGACGCGCTTGCTAGGGGCAGGCCAGGCAGAACGGGAGAGGGGGGATTCACTCTGGCTGGCACTCAAGAGCTGGCCAGCGGCAGAGAAGGCTGATCCCTGGGCTATTGCTACAGGGATGAGTCCAGGCCACGTCAGGGGCTACAGATAGGCCCGTATGTGTGTGGATACACTAGATCCCCCTTTGTTTCTGTTTTCCTGTTTTCAGTCAAGCTGGAATGAACTATTCTTTTATATCTGGGGGAAATCCTGCAGGTATTCAAGCCCTTGCGATGAATGTGAAGAGACACGTATTTATTCATTTCATTTTTAAGCCACCTTTCTTTTAAGGACCCTGCAAGGTAGGTTAGGTAGAATATGGTCATTGGCTCACATTCATCCAGTGAGCCTTGTGGTTGAGAGGGGATTTGAACCAGGGTCTCCCTGGCCCTAGCCTAAGCCAGCCTTCCCTAACCTGGTGACCCAGATATGTAGGATTGCAATTCCCATCATGCTGTCTGCAGATGATGGGACTTCTAGCCCATCATATTGGAGAGCACCAGGTTGGGGAACGCTGCTCTCAGGGTGACACTGCAATGGCTGTGAATGATTTGAACCCATTTCCAGTCTCTCACTCCTTTTAACCCCCTGGCCTTACACAGGCTTGATTCCTGCATGACGAACCCTGAGGAAGGCCCCAGAAGGATGAGGCTCATTAGGATCAAGCATCCCTAAGGATCAAGCAAGGATGAGGCTCGTTAGGATCAAGCATGCCTCTGCTTCTGAATTCTCTGCATTTGGCATGGATTTCTTGGGAATGAGGAACAAACCAAGATGTTGCACTGTTTGACACTGACTGGGTGAGAGGAAGGGACCAGGTCGCTGAGGATAATGAGCATGCTATTCATCCATAACTTGGAGGCGCTGGGAAGCAGGCAGTATCAGGTGCAAATGAAAAGCCCAGCCCCGGTAAAATGGAGGGTCATTAACAACAAGCTCGCTTTAGCACTATCACCTTGGGGAAGGGGTGTCCCTTACTCTGTACTAAAATTCTAAATTCTGTAATAGGAATAAATGGTGTAAATCCTGGTATGTTGATGCAGATGGAATTGGTTTTACATGCTTCATAATTGGCATTTGTGTTCTCTTGGTCATGGGGTTACTCTTAAAAACCAAAATAGGGATGTGCAAGGTATACCACTGCAACACTAGCCAAGCCAGCAGAATTTTGCCAGAAAGTCTGTTTACTGGGCAAAGGCCATGGATTTCTGTACCAAATCTGCCTGGTTTGTCCGTCTGCACCCCTTAGCAACTGCAACAAAGGGTCTTGTGGCATCTGAAAGACTAAGGTTTTATGCCCACTGTCCACTTGATCAGATATATGAAGTGTCACATTCCCCCCTCACCCCCACTCCAGCATGTGTATAATATAAAACTGCTCGTTTGAGTTTATCACTTCATGCATGTGATCAACTAGACAGTATCAACAAAAGCTGATGCCTGAATAAATGCTTTGGTCTTTAAGGTGTCACAAGACTCTTTATTGTGTATGCAGCAACTGTAGGCTATGCAGCCCATAATGCAGTATGACTGAGATGCGAGCCCAGGTTTTGCACTGAGTTCAACTTTGCACCAAATCCTATTTTGCACCAAATGCTGCTTTGGCCAGGGTTTGGTCCAAAGTCACCTTAAAAACAAGCTGTAAAAATGTCTGGAAAATTCATATATGAACTTCTTGGTCTATGCAGCCAGCCTGTAAGTGGGAATGTTTGGCAGATTAGTCACAGAACTATTAATACTAGAAATTGACTAATATGTTTGGAAACATTCCGATATTCTGTTTCTGTAACTGCAAGAGGGGTTGGATCTAGGACATTGTCATCTTGCTAATGAAAAGGATTGGGGTGGGAGCACCTCTATTGTGCTTAAGAAGCTCTGAGCCTTTTGAAGCCGTCAAGGCATGGAGGTTTACCCGTAGCATGAGTACATTTGCATTAGTCCTGATCCGGCACCACTAGCACGATAATTCATTGCACATAATAGAGGAGGGCTGTAGTCTCGCTGCTGTTTGCCACTTGTTTTCTTAAGGAGGCCGGGGAGCTCTCGAATTCGGCTTTGCACAGCAGGGGAGCATGCAAGTGACAAGGGAACTGGAGAAAAAATAACTTTGTGTAAAGGTTCCTGAAATGGCAGTGAAAGGAGGGGGCAACGGGGGCAGATTTCGTTTGTTGGGATTTTTTTTTTTAAACAATTACTGAATGAGTTCACCAGAAACACACCACCATTAAAAACATAAATTTGGGAAGTGGGGTGGGGGGCAGAAATGCTTACAACAGAACTTGCAAAATGATGCAAATACAAGAGTTGGGGTTGTTCATTGTTCGGCATCAGTGCCTTCAGGGGCACTGTGCAAGGCGGCAGGTTTATAAATAGCAGCTCACCTTGCCACCCGTGGTGAAGACCAAAACGGATGTGACATTCATCACCCAATTAGTCATGGCCTGACTAGTTGTTGTTGTGGTTTGTGTTTTACGTACAGAGCAACCATGGAACAGGTCAGGATCATGGTGGGGCAAAGGTTAAGTTCCCATACACCCCTGCCATGGCCCTGGTTTGGATTGCCACCCACCTCCAGTGGCCAGTTACTTAAAAATAACTAGCCATGCAGTTACTAATTGCCAGATTATCATCATGTCTCTTATGGCACTTAGGTGTCCTCCACTGTGACCCAGGAGAGAAGTTTTTATCAATTACAAGACTCGCTGCTGCTTTGGTGTAAGCCATTAATGTGCCACAAATGGCTGCGTGCTCCAGGTGTGCTCAGCTCCATCTACACTTTTTGCCCCCATAGGGTTGCTTGCCATGTCACAATGCTACAGTGACAGTAGCATTGTCCCTGGACCAGAGACCCCAATCCTCAAACCTCCCTTGCCTGCCTGTTTCCTTACTGCAACTAGTGTGCAGTCCCAGTCCTACTTTCTCGTTCCTTCTGCTTCTGTGTCTTCACACAAGGGATGCTGGAGAAATCCACAATGGTTTCAAATGAGTTTGGATTTTTAAAAATCCGACCAGCAGATTCTACAGCAGACAGACTTTTTTTTCGAATCACACAGATTTCACAGACTTGCAGGCTGGTTGTTCACTTTTGGGGAGGATTTATGTGAATGTGCACTAGCACTGATGCACTTTAGCGGTAATGCGTACTTGCACGAAGGTGTGAGTCTGCATTAGTTAATGCACATTAACACTTTCGTATTAACTTATGTGAATTACCACATTTGCACAACGGTGCATTAGCGCTATTGTGAATTAGCACAAGTAGAATGAAATTCAGGTTTAAAAAATCCAATTCCATAAATGACCGGATGATGGAATGAAAGATGCCTGACAATCTGCGAAACACAGATGGAACAGGTGTAAGAAAATCCATACATTCCTACTTCACATGTAATATATCAGTCTTACACAATCTGGTGCCCTCCAAATGTTTTTGTCCAACTCCCATCAGCCCCAGCCATCATGACCAATGATATAGAATGCTGGGAGTTGTACTTCAAAAGACTTGAAAAGCAGCAGTTTGGGGGAAGACTGAAGTATATCCTAAGGCCCTGCATATTTCACACATACACACGCATAACCAAACTCCCTAGCTCTCTTCTCTCCCTCCTGCATACATTCAACCTCACTTGATGTTAAACACTGAGACTTTTTTTAGCCCCTTCTCACCACATTTCCCGGCCTTTTCTGCCCATTCCCTCAAGTCTCATCCTTCCTTCAGGCTCCTCATTTTCAATGTATTGCCTGTTCTGCCCCTTTCTTCCGCTTCCCTGCTTTTGGTCTCCCTTTACCATAGCTTTCTTACAACCCCGGGCCATCTCCCAGTCCTCAGCCTGCTTAATGCGTAAGCTTTTATTGCCAAACCAAACTGACAACTCTCCCTTCCTTCACAATAGTTGGACTGCAAACTTGTTTTTCCCTAGCAACCAGCCAAACATTCCAAGTCACCTCACCAGTGAATGCCAGATGCTTCTCCATCCCAAGCACAATTCAATAAATGTGTGCCGGCTAAGGGAAAATCTATATCCTGCAGTTTTCCAGAGCACCATCATTCTTGACTTGTGCAGCACTTTTCTTTTATTCTAACATCCTCTGCCAACACCACTCTATCCTGACCTCTTTGCACCTTCCCAGAATTCCACTGTTGTGTTTCCCATAGGCATATCTCTGCAGATATTCCTCATCTGCATCACATAAACTCTTTCTGTTCCACACACAGATAGCACCGCCAATGCACTTGGCTAGCAACATATTCTACACCCCCCCTCCACCACCCCACCTGCTTCTGCTAGAACTCTCAATCTCCAACCTCCACACCTCTAAACCTCCTGTTTAGAGACCTCTCTTGCTTGTGCCCCTGTGCTAGATTGTGTGCATTAGTTTTTGTGACAAAGCTGAATGCCCAATTTTAGAGGCTGCTAAATTCACTTCACATGGTGGGATTAAAAGCGCAAGGCTCTGTGGAAGCACTCTTGCCTTGCCAGGTGCGTTTTCCCTGTGCCAGGCACAAGGGGCCTTTGGCTGGGGAAGGGGAACAGAAGAAAAGGGCATATTGGGCTTGATGGCCATAATGTAGCGCCCGGGGGTCAGGAGGGAAGAGGAGTAAATGGAATAAATAAAGTGGTTTCCAATAATAAGAGGACGTTTTTCTGCCTCTCAGTGACTTGCCCATCAGTAGATGCACAGGATATGTTTGAGTACAAGCATTCAGGATGATGGTCAGGGTGTTTGATATGCCAGCAGAGTGGCTGTGTGCAAAACATAGTGTACATACAAAGACACATTTTTGGCTATCACATTCGCAATTGGCAGGAGAATCACATGGCACTGGTGTGTTATTTCAGCACCCCGTGGCTGTCGCACATCGCATGTTCTTCAGATGTCATGTGTGTCCCTTGCATGACATCACAGACGACTCTTCAGTGAGGTGGGGTTTCTGCACGTTTGGGTTTGCTAGTGTCGGGGAAGAACATTGCAATTAACCTGCTCTCTGCACTCGATGTCTGTTCAGTGATTGTGCCTGTGTGCATTTGCACAGACCAGTGGCAACTCTGGTTTTTTGTGGGCCCTTGGGCATGTACCTTCCCTGGGGCTCCTCCCTCAGTGCATGGACTTTCTCCATGGTCACCGGCTGCTCTTGCTCTTCACCCTCTTTCTCATCAATATTATCACCACTTGTTTGCTTGACAGGCAGAGAGAGTCAGTGTGCATGTAGGTAGGGGCATCTCCATCTCCATCTCCATCTCCATCTCCATCTCCATCTCCATCTCCATCTCCATCTCCTCCTCCTCCTCCTCTCTCCTACCATTGTCTACGCCAGAGCAAGAGGCTGGTGAACAAGCAGGCTGCAATGGTGAAGAGGAGGAGCAAGCCCAGGGGGTTCCTGCTAGTGGCCCCTGCTGGGGTGGGGCCCCTCAGCAAGTGCCCAACCATGCCCACCCTCACCAGCCCCTGGCGCAGACTTAAAGGCCTCTCTATTTGATTGCTGGTTGCCCAAGAGGCCGGTGTGCACAGTTCTGTACGTGTGTGCACGTGTGTAAGTGCTCATGAACTTGGACCCTGTTGCCCCCCTGCCGCCGCCACCTGAGCTGCAGGCAGCAGGGCTGGGGAGGGGGGGTGGGGGTTGCGAGTTGTTAAATCAGTGAGTTATGAAATGCCTTTATATCCAGGACAGGGGTTTTAATTAAATTAATTGCCAGCAACGCTGTAAAAGTGCTGAGGGGTAATAACCGGAGCGTTATGGCGCCGTTTATCTTCCCCACGTAAATTAGCTGCAGCACCTTACTACGCGAGGCGGCCAGACGTGAGCAGGGTGCAGTGCCTGGCGGGCAGGTTGGCTGCTCCCCGGGAGCTGATGAGAGCAGGCTGAGATCTCCCGACCCAGGCACCACTTTTCCAGCTGCAGCCAGTGGCCTAGAAAACCCTCACACATCTAGCTACCCTGGGGCCAATGGGTGGAGAGAGTGATGCACGCACAGCAAAGGAGCGATGCACACTAGTCCGCGCTGCCCTCTTCTGGCCTGTTGGGAAGCTGCAGGGGAGGGACCAGGCATCCTGCTGATTCTCTCTGCCAGCCAGCCTGACTAGGAACAGAGGAAGCTGCCTCATATTGAGTCAGACCCTTGGGCATCTAGGCCAGTGTTGCCGACACAGACTGGCAGCAATGGACCTCCAGAGTTCCAGGCGAGATTCCTTCCCAGCCCTACCTGGAGATGCTGGGGATCGAACCTGGGACCTTCTGAATGCAAAGCAGGGGCTCAACCACTGAGCCAAGGGGGCAAAAGGCAGGCGATTTAGATAGGAGGACCCATTAGGTGGTTGAAATGCCTGAGACCGGGCTTGCTGGGGTAATTGGCCCAGCAGCACCTTGGATGCATGCCCAATAAAGCAGGAGCAAAGAAGGAAAGAGGGCTGATGTTTCAGGCGGGAAAGGAAGAAGGCTAGCGGCAGAGGCCGGGAGTAGTGAGCCAAGAGCCATGAGTGCATGAATGAGGGTGCCAACTGAGCTGAGGCTGGCCTTGGTGAAGGATATGGTAGGGAAGACGCAGTGCTTCCACGCCGCTTCTGTTCTAGAAAATGGCTGCTTACTAAGCTGGCGAGGGGAAACCTTCCAGCCCCTTAGCTCAGAGGCTGGACCATTCCCAGCCGCCCGTGAGCTTCTTGTCACTTGCAGAGCTGGCATCAGGGTTTGGATGAGAGACTCTCAGTGGGCTCCCTCCCTCAACCTTAGCCCCAGGATTATTGCCTGCTAGCCGCTCCTCCACCTCTTCCTCATCATTGCTGCAATCTGCTTGCTTGCCGGCCAATGGGCAAGTGGGCAGTGGCATCTCCTGCTCCTCCTTGACACCAGCACCATGGGCCAGACTGAGAGGAGGGTCGTGACCAAGCAGGTGGCAACGGTAAAAGCAAGGAGGAGTTCTTGTCTGTAGGCCCCCTGCTGCATATAGGCCCCTTGGCAAGGGCCCAATTATGCCAACCCTTCAGTGAGGGTGGGAAGACTTACTTGTGGTCCTCTCATTGGGCAGCTCTTAAGCATACTTAAAATAAGGCACAACAGAAGAGTGGAAGCGGAGGTGCTCCTGCTTTCGCTGAAGCTAGTCCCCAAGGGTGAGCCGCAGCCTGGTCCCTTGGGTTCTCCGCCCTTGCCTACTGGGCCTCATGGTGCTGTGGGAGGGACCGAGTTACATGGCTACCCACAATGGTTGAAAACAAAGCAAACACGTCATTTTGAGTCCGAGTCTGCCCCTTGTATATTATTCCAGCAGTTCAGGAATAATTTCCACTTACTCACAGATGATTCTATATTTAATCTCTTCTCTCTCTCTCTCTCTCTTGCTCTCTCTGATGAACATAAAATGCCAGTTTCTCTGCAATTTCTCACTGTTTAGTCAGCCAGCCTTTCAGCGGAGAGGGAGACTTCCTCTTGCCTTAGCCCACTGCTGCAGTGTGTGTGTGTATATATATGTGTGTGCATTGCTGTTGTCAAAAGGTTTAATCAACACTTCTCAGCCTCTTGGCGTACATCACTCAGAGTGCCTGGACTTTTGAGGGGAGGTTTTGTTTTCATTGCCAAAGTGAACCAGACCCTCCCCCACAAACCCAATCCCCAGCATTGCGTTCTTAGTGGATTGTTCCCCTACTTGGCGCCCCCCAGAGGTGTTGCACCACAGCTCCCAGCATCCTCCAGCCATGGTTGGCTGGGGAATGCTGGGAGTTGTGATGCAACACCTCTGGAGAGTACCGGGATTGGGAAGACTGGCTTAGGGCTTCTCCAGCACACAGGGCTACTTATATCCTTCCTTCTCATCCTCCCAAGCTAGAGGGGATGCAAAGGGCTGTTCACACAACATGCTAACCCATAATCAGTGATTGAGTGTAAATTGCAGTTGAATTGTGGGTTGTTTGTTGAACTGTGTGTCAGTGTGTTGTCTGAACCCAGGACATTTCCCACAGGGTGGCTTGTTAACCATGCAGTGGGCTTTGTTAACCACCCTAAAGAACTCCGCACCAAACTATTGGTTCTCATATAGTTATAGGTTCTCAATAGTTATTTTACTTGAGAAAAATAACCCACACTACATGGTTAACAAGCCACCTTGCAGAAAATGCCCTGGGATCAGACAACACACTAACCCATGGTTGATGGAACAGTTCAAAACCAACCCACACTCAACCACTGAGTGTGTCTTAGCATGTTGTGCAAACTCCCTCATTCCATGTAGTTTGAAATCTAGGGATCGCAGGAGGATTCTGGGAAGGGCCTTCCTTTTTGCAGAGGTGAGGGCAAGTTAGGGGTGGCAGCTCAGTGGGCTCAATGGGGCTCAGCAGGAACTCAGTTCCAGACAATGGGATAATGGCTGAGGGAAAATGGCTGCTGGGGGCATAGTTACAATTGTGGTTTATTTGTAAGATCCTCGTCCTCTAAATTCTGGACCCAAGGGAACCACGGCTTTTCTGACTAGAATAAATGTTCGCACATTTCAATACATTTGCTAATTGGGGCATTATTCTGCCATCAAGAGACAGATTTTCAAAGTATGGGGAAGGGTTTGCATTTTGTTTGTTTGTGTGTTTGGAATGGAATGAGGAAAACATCTAGTGATGGAGGACAAGAGGGATGGGGAGGGGAGGGCAATTGTGAATCACCTTGTTCTGTTCTTTGGTGCTGCTCTACACTGTCAAATGGAAAAGTGAGGGTCTTTTTAGGCTTCAGCATGGTCTAGATCACTGAGGGCAGACAAATAGGAAGGTCTCAAACGCAGCTGGTGTTGGACCTTCTTGCTAGGGTGGCAGCTGGAGACAGTTCTGCCTGGCAGAAGGTATGCAAGACGAGCTGAAACGGGGCATTTGGCTGGCTGGGAGTCCATTTGTAGCTGGTTGATTTCAGACAGGCACTGTTTGCCCTATGTCACGGGAGGGGAACCTCAGGCCCATGGGCCATATCAACCACCATCCTTGGGAATCCCCAGATGGCCACGCCCCCTTCCAGTTTTTCCCAACAAGTGGTTTCCTGGTTTGGGGGCAGGTGTTTTCCATCTGCCCTCAAAGGTTTAAATGCCTCTCTTAAGGTTTATTCTTTGATAGTTCCCCCCACACATCCATCCACCCACCCACCCACACACACACACACACACACACACACACACACCAGTTCGGTGAGATTTCTCGAGGGATAGCGCATGTGTTTGCAAGCTTTTCTTCACATCTATAAAGACTGGAAGATTGTTTTTTTTTTCAGGCCAGGTTTTAGGCTGAGCTTCTCAGCATATCAAATTTTGGACCAGATAGTACCCCAAATCATACCTGCCATGTGAAGTCAGAGGTAGGCATAATACCTATAGCTTTAGCCTAGGGGTACAGAACCTCAGGTCTAGAGGCCAAATCCAGTCCACTCAGGTCCCCAATGCAGGCTTCTGGAGGTCCTCAAATGCCCCTGCCCCCACCCCCTTCCCTAAGCCTTGCCCCTTCTGCCCAAGCACTGATTGCTTGGTAGTTTTCCTGACTTTTGTGCAGTTTTCCTCCGTTCTAAAAGGTTGAAATGCCCCCCACCCCGCTCCCAAAAACTTAGTTACTGGCAGTAAGAACTTTAAGCTATAATATGGAGGTATTTTGGCCCCGCCCCTTTTGCCTTTGATCCCCCACCCCCACCCCTTTTGCCTTCAGCCCCAGCCACTCCTGGAGTTTCTCCGAAGTGGAATTCAGTCCTTGTGCTGACAGAGGTTCAAAACCTCCGCCTCAGCCCCACCGCTGAGTTTTTGAACGGGTCATGAACGAAGGGCCTCTGGAATGCCAATCAGGAGCCTCCAGAGTTATCCCTAAGTCAGCTTGCCCAGAGCAACCAATGGATGTGCCCACTGGACCAGACCAATCTCTGAGACAACAGCAGCACTACCAGGCAGTCTCTCCCCCTCCCCCACCTACCAGGTAAGTCAAAATAGAAACAACCATGTGCTCAAAGCAAGAATGTGATTTAGGAAGCACTGCATTTGGGTGTGTTTATGTATGCACCTATGCAGCTTTTCAGGTGGGATTAACTTGGGTGACCCTATGGAAAGGAGGACTGGGCTCCTGAATCTTTAATATTTGTAGAGAAAAGGGAATTTCAGGCAGTGTCATTTGAATGCATGCCACACCAGGTGAAATTCCCTCTTCCTCACAACAGTTAAAGCTGCAGGTGCTATACTAGAGTAACCAGATACAAAAGAGGGCAGGGCTCCTGCAGCTTACAAAGGTGCTCCTGGCTTTTGAAAACTGTTGCATTTTTAGCAAGTTTGTAACTAAAATGGCACTTCCACACTTGGAAGCAGTATACCCCTGAGTAGGGTTACCCAGATTTTGTTCAGTCCATTCCATCTGTGTTTCGCAGATTGTCTGGCATCTTTCATTTTGTCATCCACTCATACAGAATTAGATTATTATTTTTACTAGAATTTCATTCCACTTGCTCTAATTATCATTGGCTGTCATAAATCACCAACATTAGAGAGATAAGCAGGCAGGAAATGTCAATAAACAGTCCGTGGTCAGAAGCCAAATTATCTGTCCAAAGCCCGGTCAACAATACTGGAATCAGGAAAGCAGTCCAAGATCAGGTTAGGTTCAGGAGCTACAAGGTCAAAAACACAGAAGAACAACAACTGCTTCCAGCACCGCTCAGAGGCCATTGCATGTCTTAAATGGAGATGGTGGTGATTAGAGGTTGCAGTCAGCTGCATTTGCCTGCAGGCAGCTTCTGCCTGTTCCTATGAAGGGCCGCACCCCAAACACTCCTAGGCTCAGCTGTTCCTCCTTCCTGCTCTCTCCCAAGCTGAGGCACAACATTAGCACTAATGCACATGACCAGATATGTGCTAATCCACACTAGCAAATTGGTGCAAGTCCACGAAATCCGTGTGACACAGAAAAAGCTGGTTTAAAGCAGAATCTGCAGGTCAGATTCATAGAAAACTGAGCTCATTTGAATCCATTGCAGATTTTCTCCAACATCTCTACCTCTGAGTACTGGCTGCTGGAGGCAGAGAGTAGGGGAAGGCTATATTGCTTTTAAGCTGTTCTTGTAGGCTTCCAGGGACTGTTGGGCAAAGAACGCTGGACTAGATGGAACTGGTTCTGATGTAGCAAACAGGGGCCCTGTCTTGACCATGAGGCCTCAGGCTCCTGCATTGGCATTCCTTCCTGGCATCTGCATGGGAGGGAGCGCCAATGAGAAGTTGCCGCCGCCACTACCGGGCCGAGGAATGAGGCAGCTGGCTCACTTCCCTCTGGCTGCCCCATTCCTCTCCCTCCCCATTTTTTAATCTGTAGATATGAACCTTCGCATCTGCAGATTATTTTTTTAAAAAAAATGGGGTGGGAGAGGAACAGGGCAGCCAGAGGGAGGGAGGAGAGCCAGTTCAGGTGCCACACATCCCTCTCTTCTTCCCTCTCCGGCTACCCCATTCCTTCCCCACACCCTATTTTAATCTGTTCACATCTACAGATTAAAATAATAATAATAATAATAATAATAATAATAATAATAATAATAATAATAATAGGGGCAGCCAGAAGGGGAGGAAGCGAGGGATGCGCAGCACCTGAACCAGCCTTCCTCCAGCCAGTGGTGACCAATCAGGGGGCACCATCGGCTGTGGCACGCCTCTGCTTAAGTGCCCGACTTTTTTTAAGCGGAGTTTAGGGAGTTTGCCACTGGATGGTTTCAGGATGGCAGCTGTGTCATATAGATGACCTGCCTCCACTCTGGGGCAAACCCCTCATGAAGACAGGCTCCCTGTCTTGTGTATTAATAACCTGAGGGCATGTGCACATACAACATTTCTGTGGTGTTTACATCTAATTAAACTATTTACAGTTCCCTTTAGTCTCTGCATTTTGCTTTGGGTAAATTCTCATTAACTTCTAATCAATTGTTTCTAACAACAGTTTAGCTATCTTTTCATTCATTTAGTTAATTATTAGATTTATCTCCTTCCTTTCCTCCAAGGAGCTCAAGGTAGCGTGCATGGTTCTCCCCACAACAACCTTGTGAGGTAGGTTAGGCTGAGAAATAGTTACTTTCCCAAGGACACCCAGCGAGCTTCAAGGCTCAGTGGGGATTTGATGTACATTACATTTGTAATAGTCATTCTGCATGTCGATTTTAGCTTGTTTGTGATTCACATGTGTATTATGAGCCCTGACTTTGTTCCAACAAAATTTCAACATTTTTCTAACTAAAGTCAAGGTTCATAATGAGTTCATTTCTCTTTTCTGCACCGGATTGATCTGCGTGGTTGACATAGCTAAGCAGCCAGGCTCCGCCATCTTTGTGTATGCACAGATGTTGCTTACTGTAACTCCTAACCAAAGGAAATGCACATGTCGTCTGTTTGCACATGCTCAGAATGAAATTACTTATCATGGTAAACAAAGTGCATGTGACAACAGCCAATCACAGAAGGAAGGATGTGATGCATGACGTCGTGGAGCTTGGGGTGGAAAAAATAACTTATTGTGTGTATCATTTTCCCAAGATTTACTTTGGTGGCATACATGTGCAAACGTTTGGAATTGCTTTGAAAAACTAACACAGGAGAGTTTTGGTTTGCCTTGATAGCACTGAATTTGTAACTTGACTGCCAGATTCCATACTGTTATGGGATTTGTGTGCCCAGCAAAATATACACCTTGGGTCTTCCCCAGTCCTAGCCCAGTACTCTGACAGTACTCTAACAGCCAAGGAGCAGTGAAATGATCATTAAGGACTTCTATAAAACACAAGGGGTGATGTGTATGTGTATATATATATAGATGCAAAGTCTGGGTTGTGCAACGAATGCAGGAAGCCTGTAGGTGAGAACAGACCAGGTGAGCAATGCCAGCACAAAAGTTGTGCCTGCGAGGGATGCCTGCCCTTGAGGAGCCTGAGGGGTGTCTGGAGTGACTTGCACATGAAAGGGGCTCGGGAACATATGGGCAGACGGGTAGGAGAAAAGCACTGGGAGACACGCCAGTGGTGAGTCAGGGAATGTTGCATGGCGCGTGTGGGAAGTCTGGCATGGGGCACCTGTAGGAAGTGTGGAGGTGGATGGAACGTATCGGAAGCCTGACAGGAATGTGAGGGAAATCACTTCGCTGTCAGGCTTCCAATGCCTTCTGGAGCACATGAGAATTCTGGAACGCGGGGAAGATGTGGGGAGCCTGCAGGTGAGGACAGGATCTATGGGGAGCTGGGGGGGGGAAGTAAGTGGGTGGGTGTGGAGCATGTGGGGAACAGGGTATGTGGGGAGCAGGTGGAACACATGCAGGTGGGCGGGGAGCGGGCTCAGCATTAATTCCCCTGCATTCCATTCTGTTTAATTGCTTATTAAATTCTAAGCAGCCAATTATCAGCAGCAATTACAGCTCGGCACAGTGACACAATCGCCGCTTTAGCATTTGTTAATCAAATGCTTATTTAGGACTCCGCTTTATTAGCTGTTGCCGGAGGGAGCACTCAGTCCCTGAGGCTGGCTGGGGGAAGGGAGGCGCCGTGTCCCCCTCCCCACTGGCTCTGCTTCTTTTTGGACCTCCATGGTGCGTCTGGCCTCTTCTCTCCCTTAGGATCTGAAACCTTGGGATATGATCCTTAGGAAGATGAAACACTCAGGACTCTGAGAAAACAAATCAGCAACTGCATTAGCTGGTCTGTGGACTAATTTTAAATGAATCGGCTAGCCATGAGGGGCCTCCATGGAACGGCATTGGGTCAGGGGGTCAGGGATGAAGTCTTCGCCCATTGCTTGAGACCATTGCTCAATGGCACTGCACCTGATTTGCATCCAGAAGGTCCCAGATCCAGTCCATGGCGTCTCCAAATAAAAAGATCAGCAGGGCAAGTCCTGCTATGCATCAGGGTGAAGCAAGCTACTTCAGGCAGCAACACGAGAGCAGGGAGATACGGGAAGGCAGGCATTAGTGCCTGAATGCTGTGTTGGTGCTAGCAGTGGGGAGGATGCTATTTGACCGGGCCAGCATCAAGGGCAGGGGTGATTGGGCACCTGCCGAGGACCTGCGCCCCAGCGGGGGACCACTGGCAAGAGCTCCCTGGAGTTGCTTCTCTTCATTGTTGCAGCCTTCTAGTTCGCCTGCCTCTCGCTGTGGCCTAAACGACAGTGGTAGGAAGGACGAGGAGCGGGAGATGCTCCTGCCTACTTGCTCCCTGGCTCTCTGCTTGTCCAGTAAGCAATTGACTGCAGTGATGAGAAAGAGGACAAAGAGCCATAGTAGATGTTGACAGTGGTAGGGAGAAGATAGACTCCATGAGGGAGGGGGCCCATTGAGCAGGTTTGCCCAAGGCCCCCCCATAACCTGGAGCCAACATGGCTCTTCGGGCTCTGATTCAGGCAGCAAAATGGCTTGGGCCGGCCCTGTGGACCAGGAAGCAGGAGATGGGAAGGACTCCTTTCTGAGACACTGGAAGATGGCAGCTGCCAGTTGGAGTACACCAACCTTCCCCAAACTGGTGCCCTCCAGAAGTGTTGGCCCACAAGCCCCATCATCCCCAGGTGGCCTTGGATAATGTGACATTGTAGTCCTACACCTCTGGAGAGCCCCAGCTTCAGGGAAGGCTGTAGTAAACAATATCAAGATGGATGAATAAACAGTCTGACCTGGCCTATGTCGCTTCCTCTGAACTTCTGAACTGGTGCAAGATCCCCCTGTGGCCTTCGGATGTGTACAGCAGGGAGTCAGGGCCGTGGGGCTCTTTACAGGGAACACCTAGCCCCTAGCCTAGCCCATGGCATGATTGAACCTGGACCTTGAATGCTGCAGCTGCCTTGCCTTTCTCATTTCAATCACACCTCGGTCGCCATAGCCAATCAAGGACTGGGAAATTGCCTCCAATCAAGAGGCAGGAGGATAATGCAGCCATTGGCCTGAAATTGGTTTCTTCTTTTTCTTTTCTTTTCTTTTACAATAAGGGGTGTAGTGACTGCACATATGGGCATGAGAAGGAGGGTTCTAGAGCAGTGGTTCCCAAAGTGGGTGGTACTGAGCCCTTGGGGGTGGTGGGATTGCATAGGGGGCGTTAAGAGGCAGGGGGCAGCAGGGGGGCGCTCGAGGTGGTCTTTTCCATACCAGGAGTTTTGGTTACAGAAGGAAATTTCTGATCGCTATCCTGCACTATGGAGAGTGGTTCAGAAGCTCCTGGTTGCATTTCCAACATCATATTTGGTGCAATGTGGTTTTAGTGTGGTCTGCCTACTTCTCTCCAAGCAAAGAAATCAACTCCAGATTACTAAACGTGGTGATTTAAGACTCATGTTAAGTGACTTTAAACCAGACATCAGGAAACTGGAATCACTTCATCAAGCCCATCTATCACATTAAGAATTTACAGAATAGTGAGGTACTCTACCCTAGTTACTAAATGTGATATCTAATATTTTGTGAACTGCCCAGAGGGCTTCGGCTATTGGGCGGTATAGAAATGAAATAAATAAATAAATAATATTCTTGCTAAATGACTATCAGACTTTGAAAAGATGATATCACTGGATCAAGTTCAACAATTATGTTTAATTGAATAAACTAAAAAAAGTAATTGGATTTTGAATAAATATTCAATTAATGGTTACTGATTTGAATTTTATCGCTATTATCTTCCTTAGTGGGTCGTTGAAAACCACTATTCTGAATAATGATTTTTATAGGGTAGGGTAGGGGGCCCTGGGCATGAGTTTGTGGAACCAAGGGGGCGGTTACCTGAAAAAGTTTGGGAACCACTGTTCCAGAGCATCATCACATGGGGGGAAATTGCGTTTCCTTACCATTGCTTCTCTGCTCATGTGTTTGTCCCTCATTACTTCCTCTTTCAAGAGAAGAAGTAAACAACGTGCACGTGGCCCGTTCAGTGGGCCATTTTTTGTTTACGCTGCTTCTCCCGCACACAGCAGGAGTGTCTCAAAAAATTAAGTTGAACTTACTGGGGTTTTTTTTGTCACACAAAGAAGGCTAGAAGGGGCGCGGGACTCAGACGACGTTGTGAGAGGGACCCCGCGAAAGTCTGAGTGTCCAGCAATGAGTGTGCAATAAAATGCTTGTCTGATGACACCACTAGTTGTGAAGATGGGCGAAATGTATCGAGAGTGTGTCCATGTATGAGTGGAGAGCAGAACTGAGGTGCATGCTCCTCTGGGAGGGACGCATTTATTTTATTTTTATTATGTACTGTATTTATATAACCATCCCATAGCACAAGTTGGTTAGAATCAGAGTGATTAGATGGACTCATGCATGATCAAAATGTCAACCTAGGAGCCTTTGGGGAAGAGTGAAGGAAAAGGCATAATTTCTTTTAAATGTGCGGTAGCTTACAATTTAATAAACAAAACGACCACCATGCATCATTTGAAGGGAAAGCTGCCTTATGTGTTTTCTTTCTCTTTAATTTAGCAGCCAGGCAAATCGCATTCCCTATGACAGCAACACTCAACCCAAAATATGGCTTCTGAAATGAATACATTCAAATCCCATCCATGCTGAGGGTCTACACTGGTGACACTGATAATTAGCTGTGCACCATCCCTGTCTGTGGTTCTTCTTATGCCTGCTAGGATAGGGTGACCATATGAAAAGGAGGACAGGGCTCCTGTATCTTTAACAGTTGTATTGAAAAGGGAATTTCAGCAGGTGTCATTTGTATATCTGGAGAACCTGGTGAAATTCCCTCTTCATCACCACAGTTAAAGCTGCAGGTGCCCTGCCCTCTTTTAAATCTGGTCACTCTAGTATGGGTCCTGCAGCTTTAACTGTTGTGATGAAGAGGGAATTTCACCAGGTTCGCCATATATACAAATGACACCTGGTGAAATTTCCTTTTCTATGCAACTGTTAAAGATACAGGAGCCCTGTCCTCCTGTTCATATGGTCACCCTACTTCCACATCAGGTAGGAAAGAAGGGGACAAATGTCAATATTATTAGGGTGACCATATGGTCACCCTAATAGGGTGACCCAAGCAGCAGGAGCCCTGCCCTCTTTGGTATCTGGTCAAGGATGGCTCAATTGAAGCTTGGGAATTACCTCCATATTATGAACTATGCTCCAACAGAAACATACCTGGGAGTGGGAGGAGGGGGTGGTGATGGTGATAGCAGAAGCTATTCATGGAGCTATCAAGTGCCTCCGGGGATTAGGCTTGAGTTGGGAGAGGGAAGGGAAAAAGCAGAGACTGGCCTGAGGCCACAAAGTCAAGAGAAAGGGGGGGTCTATAGGAGAAGCAGCAACAAAAGGGGGAGAGAACTAATGGGGGAAGGAACCTGATGCAAAGGAGAATGGCACTCCTGTTCCTTTAAATGTTGTCTACGAAGTGGAATGTGGGCAGATGTTGCTTGCTGATCGTATTGCAATGCCGCAGGGGGAAGAAAACCTGTGAGGGCTGTAAATTCCCTCTAGTACACAACCATTAAGTTCAGGTACGGCGCACTCTGTTCCATCAAGTCTTTCTGCTGGTGCAGCGAGACGAAGAAGCAACGATGGCAGAGACTTAAGAGTGGGGCACCGAAGCTGTGGTAGCGACAGATGTCCACAGCATGGAGAAGCCCCACCAGGTTGGCAGGAAAGGGTGCGTTGTGGCTGAAAAAGCACCATGAGGGATGTTGGCAGGGCGGGGCCATACGATGCTCCTGTGCATCTCTCAGGCATTGAAAGACAGTTCTCTCACCCACCCTCTCCAGGCATTGCAGATTCCCTCAGTGGGAGAATAAGTTTCCTTCTCTAGGCAGCGTGGCTGTTTTGCCTGGCCTGCTGAAACAGGTCTGGCCTGACCTGCCCCAGCCAGGCAGGACATGGCCAGAGCGTGGCCCTGCACAGGTGCTGTGGCGCTGCGCTGCCCTGCCCAGACACCGTCACACCAGGGCCAGCAGGCAGCCGTGAGGCAGAGGAGGGGGGCAGAGGGGAGGCAGCGCGCTCCGCTCGGTGTGGCATGACGAGACGAGGCCCCCGGAGAAGTGAGCTATGTCCCTTATTGGTCACACTACATTTCTTTTTCATTAGCAGTTAAATGCAGACATGAGGGATCGGCGCAGGTTCAGTGGGCGCATGCCGTGCGGCGTTTCCTGGCGTGATGGATTAGCCCCGGTGGAGGCTGGGGGGAGTCTCTTGTCAGCAGCCCCAGCTGTGCAGGCCTGTCAGAGGGGGCAGCAGTGATGTATCAGGGAAGAGGAAGAGGAGAGAGAGAGGGAGAGGGCAATAATAATAATAATAATAATAATAATTGTTACCCGCCTCTCCCTCTGGATCGAGGCGTGGTACAACACAAATAAAAACACCATAAAATACATAAAACCAATCCAAATGTTCAAAACCAGTCCATCACCGAAAGCAGCACACCATTAAAAAAGGCATCTTAAAATTCAGCTGGGTAGGCCTGACGGAAGAGATCAGTCTTTATGGCTTTCTTAAATTCTGGAAGACTGTTAAGTTGACGAATCTCTCCCGGCAAGCCATTCCACAAACTGGGAGCGGCAGAAGAAAAGGTCCTCTGGGTAATAGTTGTCAGCCTTGTTTTTGTTGGCAGGAGTACATTCTTCCCAGAGGACCTGAGTGTGCGGGGCGGATTGTATGGGAGAAGGCGATCTCGCAGGTAGCCTGGACCCAAACCATGTAGGGCTTTAAAGGTGATAACCAACACTTTATACTTCGCCCGGAAACTAATTGGCAGCCAGTGAAGAGATTTTAAGACTGGTGTGATGTGGTCACCCCTAGGTGTACCAGTGACCAACCTGGCTGCCATATTTTGAACTAGGGGGATCCGCACGTCATACCCAGAGTGCTTCTATGCGACCCCAGTGCACCCCGAAAACAATCGTCTAACTTGCCTGTAAAAGAAACGAGGAAGAAGCGTGCTTGCCGGCACCGGCACCGCCGGCGCCACCCACCTCCCTCCTCGCCGACTGGCGAGGAGAGCTCGGCGGAAGAAAGCGGGGTGGAGAGCGGAAGAAGCTCTCCACCCCGCCTTCTTCCCCCGAGCTCTCCGTTCCAGCTGGCAAGGAGGGAGTTGGGTGGCGGTGGCGGCGCGGGCAAGCACGCTTCTTCCTCGGCTCTTTTACAGGCAAGTTAGACTATCGTTTTCGGGGTGCACTGGGGTCGCATAGAAGTGCTCTGGGTATGACGTGCGGATCCCCCCCTAGTTGAAGTTTCCAGACTAGGCACAAAGGTAGCCCTATGTAGAGCGCATTGCAGAAGTCGAGCCTCAAAGTTGCCAGAGCATGCACTACCGTCTTTAGGTCTTCACACTCTAGGAAGGGGCACAGCTGGCATATCAGCTGAAGCTGATAGTAGGCACTCCTGGCTATCGCATCTATTTGGGCTGTCATTTGGAGCGACGGATCCAGAAGCACCCCCAAGTTGCGAATGCAGTCTTTCAGGGGGAGTGTAGCCCCATCCAGAACTGGTTGACACACCTCCAAACCCAGGTTATGGCCTCTGACAGCAAGCACCTCCGTCTTGTCTGGATTCAGCTTCAGTTTGTTTTTCCTCATCCAGCCCATTACCACCTCTAAGCATTCATTCAGAGGAGACACACTATCCTTCGTTGATGCTGTTGTCGAAGGCATAGAGAAATATATTTGAGTGTCATCAGCATACTGATAGCACCCCGCCCCATGCCTCCGGATGATCTCTCCCAGCGGTTTCATGCAAATATTAAATAGCATTGGGGAAAGGATGGCACCTTGTGTTACACCACATGGCAGCTCCTTCTTTGAGGAGCAGCTATCCCCAAGCATCACTAACTGGAACCTGCCCGAGAGGTAGGACCAGAACCACTGAGGCACAGTGCCCCCGATTCCCAATCCCCTCATGCGATCTAGAAGGATACCATGGTCGATGGTATCGAAAGCCACTGAGAGGTCCAAAAGTACCAGCAGGGACACACTCCCCCTGTCAATACTCTAGTGTAGATCATCTGCTAAGGCGACCATAGCGGTCTCAACTCCGTATCCTGCTCTGAAGCCGGTTTGAAATGGGTCTAGAAAATCTGCATCCTCCAAGACTGCTTGGAGTTGGAAGGCAACTGCCCTCTCGATCACTTTGCCCAAAAATGGAAGATTTGATACTGGTCTGTAATTATTAGGGTCCAGGGAGGGCTTTTTAAAAAGTGGCCGTACTACAGCTTCTTTTAAGTATGATGGGAAACTCCCCTCTCTGAGAGATGCATTAATAATATGCTGTAATTGTTGTCTAACTGCATCTCTGCCCTGGACGACCAGCCATGAAGGACAGGGATCAAGAGGGCAAGTCGTCTTCCTCACTCATCCAAGCAGCTTCAGGTTCCAGGATGAGGGACCAGTGGCAAATGATGTGTCTTGGCATGGGGGCAGGTTGCATTGATTGTATATCACACACAACTGTGCCTCATGAATGGCTTCAATGCCTATTTTCTCAATATCTTCTAGTTGCTGGCATAGCTAGGTGATTAAAAATGTTGGTTTTATTAGTTTGGGATTGAACCTAAAATCACTGTTGATGTACTGTCCTTTTAAAAACATCAGAATTTGCTGTATGTGTTTGGAACATGAGGGGAAATATGCAAATATGTGGTGTCTAAGTGTTTAATAGTGCAAATAAACTGATACACACGTCTACTCAGAAGTAAGCCTGAGTTCAATGGGGCTTACTCCCAAGTAAATGAATATAGGATTGCAGCCTAAATGTACGTCTTAGATTATAGGGCAATCAACACTTTGAAATGAAGGCTTCCAAACTCCTTTAAGCACGTTGTCTAGCAAATCCTGCTGATATAGCTGCCATCTCTGCATGAGCATGTCCATATTTTGTTTATTTTCCTTTAAGTTCTTCAGCATATAGCCTGCCCCATCCCAAGAGCCTCAGGCTGAGTAGCAATATGCTTTTTTTGTCACAGTCTCCAATCACATTGTTTAAATCTCTTCTCACCCTCTCCCAGACCCAACAAAAGCTAATGACGAACAGAAAACAGTGCAAACATTTTATCCAGCATATCTTGGAGAGCATGTGTTTTCCTCGATTGAGACAGAGAATCTGGTTCTACCTTGCCATAATGGGAGCAATGCAAGTTACATCGATTGGTTATGTCTCAGCCTATCACTGGTCTGTATTTTCAGCTCCCCAGAACTAGAGAGCTGAATTGAAGGCAGAGATGGGAGTCTAAATCTGGACATCATTTCTGTCTGCACATCACAATAATACCACAGGCTGTCCAGCAAGAGACTGAAGGGAAATTGACAGGCTGCGCGTGAAGCATAGACTCCAGGCTTATCTAAGAAGATGCTGAGAGTCAAGTTTAAAGAGCATTAACGAAGATATGAGATGAGGTGGAAGGCGATTGTAGGTCAAAGCCAAGGGGTACTGCCAATCCCAAAAGGCTGTCTCAGCAATTAGCCTCACCACTCTGAGACCTCATATATACAACCAGTGTTTACAGGAACTATTTACACCAGTAATAAACTGCCATTTTGTTTATTTATTTATTGACCCTGTCTTTCCACAAAGAAAAATGGCAGTCAGGGTGGCCGGTGTCAAATTCCTGTTGGGAATGTATGTGCTGCTAAGCATCACAATAGACCTAACCATTGTGGTGCATCAGAAGGGATGTCCACTATCAAAGTTTCTGCCATACTATCTATGGTAGGGATAGACAGAAGGTACCATATTTCTTCAATTCTAAGATGCCATCGATTGTAAGATGCACACTAATTTCAGTACCACCAACAGAAAAATGCTTTGATTCTAAGAAATAATAAATGCACCTGTGATTCTAAGACGCACCACGTTTTTAGAGATGTTTATATGGGGGAAAAGTGCATCTTAGAATCAAAGAAATACGGTAGATCTCCAGATGTTTTGGACTTCAACTCTCAGAAGCCTCTGCCAGCATAACCGAGGAATGCTCGGAGTTGGTCCAGAACATCTGGAGAACTACCTTCTGCCCATCCCTGAACTATGGTAAGGGTGTAATAGAATTCTATACACATCTCATAACCACTGCTATTACACTACCTCTGGTATACATTCCCATTAAGTAGATTATCTTCAACTATCGCCACCGATTACCTCTGGTATACCTAGTATGGGGTAATCTTAAAATGATGTATCATGTGAGATAATACTCTTTTCATTGACTCGTTTGGAAGCGTTTCTGGCTTTTCCCACTGGCCTACTAAAATCTTAAGAGTTACTGGTAAATGTCAACTATCAGGAGTCTTTGACCTTTGCTGGAACATGCATTTGACCGATGAAAAGAAAGTGCCACTGGGGCTTTCACTGGCCTTTACTCCTGGTGGTATTTGGTTGCCTGGGCTGAGGCCATGACCATTTGAGTTGGCTATAGGGACAGCAGTGTGGCTGAGAGCTCTCGCTGCAGTTGCTTTCATTAATGTTACAGACCAATTAACTGTGTAATTAGCCAAGATCCCCAAAGAGCTGCTGCTATTCTGATTACAGTGAACGGGGGATGAAGCCTTGCTCTTTAACTGAAGAAGTTTCATCTTAGAGGACTGTGATTCTGTTGGGTCAGTGCAGCAAAGGCATTGGGCCTGTATTGAGTATGCTCGAGGCGTAGAATAAAGGGCGGTGCAATCGCAGCGAGGAGGAATCGATTCCATTGACCCAGGGACCACAGCAGGAGCCTGATCCTTCGCGGCCTGGTTGAACTTTTCCATGGCCACCATGCTGCCTTCTAACCCCCTCTTCTCTGTCCATCCTGCCCAGGTGCCCAGCAGAGTGCCACAGTGCCCATTCCTATGCCTGGCTCTGCCTCCGACCTGCTCCCACACTTCCTGCTGGAGCCTGACGATGTTTACATTGTCAAGAACAAACCGGTGACCCTGGCCTGCAAGGCCATGCCTGCCACCCAGATCTACTTCAAGTGCAACGGCGAGTGGGTGCACCAGGGCGACCACCTCATCCAGCGCAGCAAGGACAAAAGCACGGGTGAGCGCTGGGAAGGGCCGTGCCAGGGCAGCAGAGGCATCTGCGTCTCGGTGGCTGGCTGCCAGTTTCTGCCCCAGTGTTGACTGGCGGCATACCTGAACCACCACTTTGACATCTGTACCAGTTTAATTGCCCTGGATCTCCACAGAATGCTTGAAATTGTAGTTTGGCAAGGGTGCTGAGCGTGAAGCAACCACCATCCCCGCTCACAGGTTGACAGTTTCCAGCACAAAGGCAAAGGGTATTAAACCAGCTCATGCTTTAGGGTGGCCGCTTATGAACAGCCAAAAAAGAGGAAATGCATCACCAGAAGAGAGGGCAGTGATTTGCACATACTAATTTGTATGCATAGATGCACATTTAGAAATAATTAGTATAATTTAAATAGACATACAGCAAATCTCACCACAGTATAGAAGACCATGAGCAGGTGAGCTGTGTGTTCCTGCCTGTTCAGTCTGCTGTTCTGATGCTTTTTAAAAAAATCTTTAAACCAGGTTTGGACTGGACAGCCAGTGTGGTGCAGTAGCTAAAGTGTTGGACTGGGAGTCGGGAGATTCAGCCCTGGAAACCCACCGAGTGACTTTGGGCCAGTCACAGACTCTCAGCCCAACCTACCTCACACGGTTGTTGTTTTGAGGATAAAATGGAGAGGAGGAGGATTATTTACGCCATCTTGGGTTCCTTGGACAAAAAAGGGCGGGATATAAATGCAGTAAAATAAATAAAATAAAATAAAATAAAGGACGATCCTCTGTAAAAGAGGACACATGGCCACCCTAAGCCCATAGTGTTCCAGCTCACCAGATTCTTCAGCATTCACTTGTGCCAATACAGTGAAGCACTGACAGCAGCATCCCCCAGATCCTGGCCTGCACAGTCGGGGCTGGCCCCCTCCTGCCTGCTGGATGTCAGCCAGCTCTTTCTGTGTACATCTCATTGCCAATCCAAATGGCAGCCTGTGACCTTAACAGGTCACCATTTGGCAAGGCCCAGCAAAAAGGACAATTGAGATTGCCAAAAGGACCTGGCGGTGACCTGCCCCCGTGTGCATCTTCTGTGCCATTCTGAGAACAAAGCCAAGTGCCATGCCAGGGTCCCAGCTGGGCATTCAGGGCTGGGGAGCAGCTGTCTGAGGAGGCTGCATGGTTCAATGGTGGGATCAGGATGGACCGTCACCCTATCATCTCTGGGTTTAAAAAATATATATTCTGCACTATGGCAACAAATATTCTGCACCAGGAAAAACTGGATCCTGCAACCGGTATAGATGATGTGTATTGGCATAATTTCTCTCGCTTTACATAATTTATTCTGTGACGGTTACTGATTTGCATTATTTATCATGCTTCCGCCAGCCATGGAGAGGGGAAAGAAGCTATGTAGGGCACCTAACCCCTTCCCCTGATTACTAGAAAGCATATTCAGCAGCAATCCTCCTGGGTGCTGAGATGTCACAAAGGGTTGCCCACACACCCTTTCCAAAGGTATCTTTGCAACTTGTAGGGGACGAGGGAAGCTGAAGACCTCAGGAAGTTAAATCCTGCACTTTTTTTTTTTTTTTTGCACTTCCGCAGAGTTGTGGCATACACACAGTCCTGCCTGAGGCCCCCACCCCCAACCCTTTGATTTCTCTTCCCTCCCTCACTTCTTTGTCCACTGATGTCTTGGCAGGTCTGCCGCTCATGGAGGTGAGGATCGACATTTCACGGCAGCAGGTGGAGAAGATCTTTGGCTTGGAAGAGTACTGGTGCCAATGCGTTGCCTGGAGCAGTTCTGGCACCACCAAGAGCCAGAAGGCCTATGTGCGCATTGCTTGTGAGTAGAGATGTACGGAGTGCGTTCAATCCCTTCCATCCATGTTGCATGGATGATCAAGCATCTTTCATTCCATTGTTCTCCCATCGACAGAATCAGATTATTTTTAGGGATGTTCATGAATTTTGTTCTACTTGCACAAGTGCACATGGCCACAAGTGTGAATTTGCGCACATCCCCCAAAGGTGTTTTTTTTTTAATGGTCTGCAAGTCCGTGAAATCCACTTGACTCAGAAAGAGCCGGTCCACTGCAGAATCTGCAGGTCAAATCCAAAGAAATCCAAATGTATTTAAACCCACTGCAGATTTATCCAACTTCCTTTCTTGGGAGTGATGCTCTGCTCATCATTCCAGCTTCTCATGGGAGCCAACTAGGGCCTCCGAACATCCCTCACCCCTCTCCTCAAGTCTTATCATCACGCCCCACCATCGCTCCCTGACTCCCTGCCCAGGGGCTCCTTGGCACTTGGGACCATGGATGGGTATACAGATACACTATGGCCTGGATCGCACAGCTGAAAAATGGGAGCCTGGCAACATGTCTTTCATGACTGAATTGAGTGCGACCAATCAGATATGAAGGGGCCTAGCATGACGAGGAGTCTTGGGTGACGCCATAACATAACAGTGCCCTGAGCCTCTCTTCTTTATAGATTTGCGGAAGAATTTTGAGCAGGAGCCCGTGGCCAAAGAGGTCTCGATTGAGCAGGGAATTGTGCTGCCTTGCCGCCCTCCAGAGGGGATCCCACCAGCTGAAGTGAGTATTGCCCCCCCTCGCCATGCATATTTCTTAGTAATTGTAGGAAGCCATTGGGCAGAGTAACCCAGGAAGCCCAGCCATTGCAATAAGACCCAAGCAGCTAGAGGGAGACTGACAAATGTAGGGTTCCCATCTCGTCACCA